>NC_088422.1:37480249-37787749 GCF_034236695.1 Oncorhynchus nerka | reverse complement strand
AGCGGTTAGCGGTGGAAACACACATAAACCCTAGGACCAATGTTCCCTCTAAGCTGCGGGGGTGCGCTGGTGAGCAGCTCCCCCAGGACTGCCACCCAGAAGAAATATCAGCCCCCGCGGAAAAGCATGAGATTGAACTTCACTCAACATTCTCGAGTTTTCCCCCTTAGTTAATGCCATCAACGTTTCCCTTTACTGTGGGAATTGAATCAATGCAATATTAACCACTTTCAATGCAACATACAAAAAAAAATGAACTATGCAAGAGAGTTTGTTGTAGGCAGAACGCGTCAGAGTAGGATTCTACTGCATTGACACACATGACTCAGCCCATACTTTACAAAGACCAGTGCCGCAAAACCAATCACAGCTGCAGTAGGCCTATATGCAAATAGATCATTGCCATATATAGTGCATTCGGAAAATATTCAGACCCTTCCACATTTTGTTACGTTACAGCCTTATTCTAAAATTGATTAAATCGATTTTTTTCTCATGAATCTACACTCAATACCCCATAATGACAAAGCCAAAACAGGTTTTTAGAAATGTTAGCAAATTTAAAAAACAGAAATATCTTATTTACATAAGTATTCAGACCATTTGCTATGAGACACGGAATTGAGCTCAGGTGCATCCTGTTTCTATTGATCATCCTTGAGATATTTCTACAACTTTTGGACATGGACATGATTGGACATGATTTGGAAAGGCACACAAAAAAACTAACCTCCATCATTCTTAAATGGAAGAAGTTTGGAACCACCAAGGCTCTTCCTAGTGCTGGCCGCCCGGCCAAACGGAGCAATCTGAGGAGAAGGGCCTTGGTCAGGGAGATGACCAAGAACCCGATGGTCACTCTGACAGAGCTCCAGAGTTCCTCTGTGAAGATGGGAGAACCTTCCAGAAGGACAGCACTCCACCAATCAGGCCTTTATGGTAGAGTGGCTAGACGGAAGCAACTCCTCAGTAAAAGCCACACGAGAGCCTCGTTTGGAGTTTGCCAAAAGGCACCTAAAGGACTCAGACCATGAGAAACAAGATTCTGTTCTGATGCAACCAAGATTGAACTCTTCGGTCTGAATGCCAAGCCTCATGTCTGAAGGAAACCTGGCACCATCCTATGGTGAAGCATGCTGTGGGGATGTTTTTCAGTGGCAGGGACTGGAAGACTAGTCAGGATTGAGGGAAAGATTAATGGAGCAAAGTACACAGAGATTCCTTGATCAATCAAATCAAAACCTGCTCCAGAGCGCTCAGGACATCAGACTGGGGCGAAGGTTCACTTTCCAACAAAACAACGACTCTAAGCACATAGCCAAGACAACACAGGAGTGGCTTCGGGACACGTCTCTGAATGTCCTTGAGTGGCCCAGCCAGAGCCCGGACTTGAACCCCATCAAGCATCTCTGGAAAGACCTGAAAATAGCTTTGCAGCAACGCTCCCCATCCAACCTGACAGAGCTTGAGAGGATCTGTAGAGAAGAATGGGAGAAACTCCCCATATACATGTGTGCCAAGCTTATAGCGTCATACCCAAGAAGACTGGAGGCTGTCATCACTGCCAAAGGTGCTTCATCAAAGTACTGAGTAAAGATTCTGAATACTAATGTAAATGTGGTATTTCAGTTTTTTTTAAATTATTTATAAATTTGATAACATTTCTTAAAACCTCATTTTGCTTTGTCCTTATGGGATATTGTGTGTAGATTGATGAGGGGGGGAAATAATTGAATCCATTTTAGAATAAGGCTGTAACATAACAAAATGTGGAAAAAGTTAAGGAGTCTGAATACGCTGTATGGATCTGTGCAATTCTCTTTGAACTGGACATGTGTTTACAGCATGAGTGGCTTGTTTTGAGATCAAAGTGAGTGCTGCTTGTAGCCACGTGTGCACATTTCTACATATCCTTTGCTAGTTAGTGAGTTATTAGCCCAGTTACAGATATTTTGTCGTCCGCAATGGGGGAGTGATTGATTCCTTCAAGAGCACAAAATGTGTACATTTCTAGACATCTTTGAAAAGCAAGTCGGCTAAAGAGCTTTTGTATGTCTTAAAGGGGCATTGTTGTGTGTTGGGAGTCTTGAATAAGCTTCGTATCCAATTGGCAGAGGGTAGCATTATTTGTCTGATTCCCTGTAATAATGGTATGGGAATTATAATGAAAGTCTCATGCCTACATTGAACACCACACTTTGGCTTCTACTGTAGGCTGAATGATAGAACAGATGTTAAAAATGTTATGGGATGCATTTTCTCTTGTTAGTTTCTCATCAATTATTTTGGATTGTAGGCCACTCTGGTAGGCCTACATTATGATCAAATAGCCACAGAAGCCACAGAAGCCTACTTGACCACTGTCTACAAGACCATGGTGCTTGCCTACGGAGCTGTGAGGGGAACGGCACCTCAGTACCTCCAGGCTCTGATCAGGCCCTACACCCAAACAAGGGCACTGCGTTCATCCACCTCTGGCCTGCTCGCCTCCCTACCACTGAGGAAGTACAGTTCCCGCTCAGCCCAGTCAAAACTGTTCGCTGCTCTGGCCCCCCAATGGTGGAACAAACTCCCTCACGACGCCAGGACAGCGGAGTCAATCACCACCTTCCGGAGACACCTGAAACCCCACCTCTTTAAGGAATACCTAGGATAGGATAAAGTAATCCTTCTCACCCTCCCCCCCCTTAAAAGACCTAGATGCACTATTGTAAAGTGGCTGTTCCACTGGATGTCATAAGGTGAAGGCACCAATTTGTAAGTCGCTCTGGATAAGAGCGTCTGCTAAATGACTTAAATGTAAATGTAAATGTCTGAAAGTGTAACTCACAGCGGGTACAGCCTCAGTGTTCACAGCGGGTACAGCCTCAGTGTTCACAGCGGGTACAGCCTCAGTGTTCACAGCGGGTACAGCCTCAGTGTTCACAGCGGGTACAGCCTCAGTGTTCACAGCGGGTACAGCCTCAGTGTTCACAGCGGGTACAGCCTCCGTGTTCACAGCGGGTACAGCCTCAGTGTTCACAGCGGGTACAGCCTCAGTGTTCACAGCGGGTACAGCCTCAGTGTTCACAGCGGGTACAGCCTCAGTGTTCACAGCGGGTACAGCCTCCGTGTTCACAGCGGGTACAGCCTCAGTGTTCACAGTGGGTACAGCCTCAGTGTTCACAGCGGGTACAGCCTCCGTGTTCACTGTAAACAAGCGCTGGAAGTTGCACAGAATTTTCACAACATTCAAGTTTGCGCTCAGCAGATCAAAGGGATTCGAGGGAACATTGCCTTGGACCTCTTACTCTCGCCCCCTTCGTTGTTCTTGTTCCACCCATCCTTCTGTCTCTCCCCTCATCTGTCTGTTCTCATGTTGAATCTTTCACTAGAGTGTGATACAATGACCCTCTCCATCCATCCATCCCCCTCTCTCTCTCTCTCTCTCTCTCTCTCTCTCTCTCTCTCTCACACACACACACAAACACACACACACACACACACACACACACACACACACACACACACACACCATCCATTCATCTCCATCCATCTCTCCTTCGCCCCGTAGCTTTTTATAGTCCTGTAATGTGTCATGTTGCGTTCATCACTTTATTCACTTCTACATTCATCTCTGGTGTTAGACCAGCCCACAGTTCTTAGAGCTGGCATGTGATGGATTATCTTCATTAATAAGCACATCATTGATGAATGATTGATGATGAGCCATACAAATCAAATCAAACTTTATTTGTCACCTGCGCCAAATACAACAGGTGTAGATAACCAACAGTGCAGTTCAAGAAAGAGTGAAGAAAATGTTTACCAAATAAACTAAAGTAAAAAATGTAACACAATAAAATAACAATAACGAGGCTATATACAGGGGGTACCGGTACCGAGTCAATGTGCAGGGGTACAGGTTAGTTGAGGTAATTTATACATGTAGGTAGGGGTAAAGGGACTATGCATTGATAATAAACAGTGAGGGTCAATGTAAATAGTCCGGGTGGCCATTTGATGAATTGTTCAGCAGTCTTATGACTTGCGGATAGAAGCTGTTAAGTAGCCTTTAGGTTCTAGACTTGGCGCTCCGGTACCGCTTGCCGTGCGGTAGCAGAGAGAACAGTATATGACTTGGGTGACTGGAGTTTGACAATTGTCAATCATGGCTACCGCCGTGAGTGCTACGGTGGGTAATCATTTAGGCAGGTTACCTTCGCTTCCTTGGGCACAGGGACTATTGTGGTCTGCTTGAAACATGTAGGTATTACAGACTCAGAGAGAGGTTGAAAATGTCAGTGAAGACACTTGCCTGTTGGTCCACGCATGCTTTGAGTACTGGTCCTGGTAATCCGTCTGGCCCCCCGGATCTGCTTTAGTTTTTGCTTTTAAGCAGGAATCAGGAGGATATAATTATGGTCAGATTTGCCAAATGGAGGGCAAGGGAGAGCTTTGTATGCATCTCTGTGTGGAGTAAAGGTTGTCTAGAGTTTGTTTTCCTCTTGTTGCACATGTGACATGCTGGTAGAAATGAGGTGAAACGTATTTACGTTTGCCAGCATTAAAGTCCCTGGCCACTAGGAGCCCCTCTTCTGGATGAGCATTTTCTTGTTTGCTTATGGCCTTATACAGTTGGTTGAGTGCGGTCTTAGTGCCAGCACCGGTTTGTGGTGTTACAAATAATGGCTACAAATAATATAGAATAATACATTAGAATTGATAACAGTCTATAAGTTACGGAGCTCAGAGATGGAGCATGGCATTTAGGTAGCACTGAATGGTCTCTGATGAGTCATTCACATGTGGACAGCTCAGCTTTAGAACACCTTATTCATTTAATCGACTACTCATCTTGATTAGCTGAATCAGGTGTGTTAGTGCTGGGCTGGAACTAAAGCCTGCACACCCTGTATCTCTCCTCTCCACACAGAGCCTACATTGCTTCATTGATTCATTGAGCCTCTCTGTGATTGCACATGTCAATCATAAATGGTCTGCAGTAGTAACCATTCACTGTCTGTCTCCCTATGTGGTCTTCTTTCCCTCTCTCTTGCTCTCTCTCTCTCTCTCTTGCTCTCTCTCTCTCTCTCTCTCTAGAAGGATGGTAAGGTGGTGGATGGCAGTCTGTTGGGGGATGCCAACGGGGTAGAGCCTGGTCCAGGAAGAGTGAAGGAGTCTGGGAAATGGCAGAAGCCCCAGTTCACACACAAAGCCCTGATGAACTGTTGTCTGATCAAATGGATCATAACCAGCAGGACAACACCAGACAAAGGTGAGGAGGGAGAGGGTGGGGGCGGCTGGAAGGTGAGGAGTGGGGAAAGGTGGAGAGAGGGGTAAGGGACAGAGACAGAAAGGAGAGAGGGGGTGGAGATAAAGGAGGAGAACTGTGTAGTCAAATGTTTAAACTCTAATTAACTGGATTGGAATTGATTCATGAATCGACTGGCCTGACCTCTTCTGGTCCCTTTGGTTGAGCCGACACGTTCAGTTCCAGTAACATTGACCACGGGGTCAGAGTTCACACACACACTGTATTTGATTAATCAAAGGCCCTTCTTGTGCTCATTATTTTGGAGCTCTTAGTTACACTTCAGTGGCTAAGCTTGTATAGACCAGGGTTTCCCAAACTGGGTCCTGGTCCCACCCACCTGGGTGTATGTTTTGGTTTTTAACTTACCACCACACAGCTGATTCAAATTACCAACTCATCATCAAGCTTGGATTATTTGAATCAGCTGTGTGGTGCTAGGGCAAAAATGAAATGTGCACCCAGAGGGTGCCACAGGACCAAGTCTGGGAAGCCCTGGTATAGACTGGTAACAGCTAAAACGGCCATTAAAAACATCAACTGGTTGCGTACCTCTCCCTCTCCCTCTGCATGTCTCTAAATGTACAGCATTCACATCATACTGTTCTATCAGAAGTCTGTTCCTTGAGTGTGTCTCCTCAGAAGTTTACTGTAATGGCTCTTCACCGCCACCTGTTATTCTAGCAAGTCAGTGAAAGGTGAAAAGGAAGAGAGAATCACATCCTTATATCCTATAGATTCTGTTTCTGTGGTCACAGTCACAGTGTTCTGTGTCAGCATCATGAACATCAGATAGAGGGAGAGAGAAAGCGAGAGAGACAGAGAGAGAGAGAGCGAGAAAGAGAGAAATGGGAGGGAGAGGGGGGAGAGAAAGATATAGCGAGGTGGAGGTAGAGTGACATAGAGAGGGAGACTGGGAAGAGAAAGGGCGATAGAGAGGGTGGATAGAGAGGGAGACTGGGAAGAGAAAGGGCGATAGTGAGGGGGGATAGAGAGGGAGACTGGGAAGAGAAAGGGCGATAGAGAGGGGGGAGAGAAAGACATAGCGAGGTGGAGGTAGAGTGAGATAGAGAGGGAGACTGGGAAGAGAAAGGGCGATAGAGAGGGGGGATAGAGAGGGAGACTGGGAAGAGATAGGGCGATAGAGAGGGGGGAGAGAAAGACATAGCGAGGTGGAGGTACAGTGAGATAGAGAGGGAGACTGGGAAGAGAAAGGGCGATAGAGAGGCGGGATAGGCTTTGGTCCGTTTGCTACCGTGAGTCCCTCTAATCTGCTGGATACACAGAAGCCTATTGCATGTAACAAACCGTTATATCACCAGTAGCATGGTCAAGCAAGTTAATGTTTTCAACAGGTTACTAAACATCTACTGATTTAGAACCACAGAGTTACCGCAAGTCAGCACAAAGACAACAGGAGCACTGCCTGCGCTATTCTAGCACCATTTCAACTTAAACATTTAAACATAATCAAATCAACAAGGCAATATATGCTTAAGTTTAATATACTGGACACAAGCTGAAAGATATATAAAACAAATTGTCCAATGTTGCTAAATATCATGTGGCTGTCCATGGTACTGATTTATGTATGTGTGTGTGTGTGTATGTGTGCTTGCAAGCAAAACAATTTTTTTTGCTCACTCTCCTCAAAAATGTTGGCAAAACGGTCTATGGCTCTGTCATACAGTAGACTTTTACTTTTTGTTGTTATAGGCTACCTAGCTAAAATGCTTGCTTGTTTAACTTCCTCGCATGGACAACAATGAATCACAGAACCAGCTAAGTTAGCTAGCTAGTTAACATGAACCTACTAGGCGACATCTAGGCTACATATTGAACTTCAATGGTTTCTGGCCAGTGGCACAACATATTACATTGTGGTTAGATCATAATCATTGGCCTGTACAGAGAATTAAATCAAAACCACAAGTCCAAATCCCCAGGGCCGCTAGCTACTGCAGGACATCAACACAAGCAGACCAGAAACGGACAAGATTTTCTGAAAATGACATTTTGCTTAAGAAGGGATTTGATTGGTCTGAAGCCAAATTCAAACTGGCCTCCCTTCGGGGGCATTTTGCTGCAGCAGGACAACCCACAGTTGAGCTCAGCTCAACGCTGATTGGCTATTTATTAATTATTTTTTTTATCAAGGGAGGCAAAATGCTTGCTGGCATCAATCAATCAAAGTGTGTACCTGGAGTGATCACCCACACCAGGTAATCTCTTCCTCTGTGTGTCTCTCGAACATAGTGCCAGGCTCTTCTAGGCCAGTGACCTATACATGTGGGAGACTAGATAGCGTGATGTTATTGAGCAGGTCAGTGGGGTGCTTCATCCATTATAGGGTGGAACACTCATTCTGGTCTTTCCTCCCGTCTGGTTTGTGGTCTATCTTGCTCTCGGCAGTTTGTCAGTATTAGCAACACTATATTGCCACTCTTCAGTGAGTGGGTGTTTTTGTTGTTTTTAAGACTGGTACAGACACCAAGACAAATGCATGTCAGCGTTTTTGTAATGGCATTAACGTTTTTTCGGTGTTCTCCCTGACTTCTGGGTCTGTCTGTCTGTCTGTCTGTCTGTCTGCCTGCCTGCCTGCCTGCCTGCCTACCCGTCCGTCCGTCCGTCCTACAATTAATTAGATGTATGCCTGCCCTTCCGTTGTGCCATTGATTAGATGCAAACCTATCCCCCCATCCTCCTTTGTCCTCCTCTGTCCGTCTTTCCAACAGCATCCATCCATTCATCACTCTCTCTGCCACTGCTGAATCAGCAAGCTCATGTACTTCTCTTTCTCTCCTTTTTCGTTCTCTCCTTTTTCGGACCTTCTCTGCTCCCATGCTGTCTTTCTCTTTCTCCCTCCTTTGTTATGTAGCCTAGGGGTGTCCGGGGAAAGCATTTTTTAGTGTTTGCTCCCCCTTCTCTTTCTTAACTCCAAATGCCAGAGAAGAGATAGCTAATAGTTTTAAAAAATGGGGCTGCTATGACTGTTACTATACTGTTAAGATGTTGTTTTGAAAACAGATCTCTCCCTCTCTCTCTCTCTCTACCCTCCCGTTTCTCTCTTTACTCAGTATGTCCCTTTGAAAGTTGGCTAATGCAGTTCAGAGTCTAAATCCCCATAATTCACAATTCCATGCAGTTTAAATAGGGACGTAATACCCTACAGATCTGTTACCTAAACCACATTCTGGCTCAAAATAACCCGGACAGATGGAGTTAGAGAAAAGAGGAGACAATGGAAAAAGAAAAGGTGGGGAGAGAGAGAGAGAGAGAGAGAGAGAGAGAGAGAGAGAGATGATGAATACTACTTATTTTCTTTTATCAACATGAGAGAAGAAATGTGGGCAGGTGAGACCCAGGGTGAGAGGGAAAGAGAGGGGGGGGGGATATTTCAAAGGGAGAGAAATGAGCTTTGTGGGTAAAAAGTATTATTTTAATTGCCTGGCTGTGGCTGTCTCTAAACCTGCGGTGCTGAGGTGAAGTATGAATGAGTGATTGTCATCTGTATCAGCGGGATTGGTATGAGTTAAGATTAATTGGGTGTATATATGATTGTCCTTGTTCGATAGAGCTATTGGACTTCTTTCAGCGATGTTCCTATTGGCGGATTCATTGCCAAATATACAAGCAGACACAGTCTCTGAAAGACTACAACTTGTCTTGGGCAGTGCTTCGTGCTCTGGCCCACCTCCCTCCCCCAATGCAGGCTTTATTTAAAAGGAGTCCAACACTAACAACAATCCTTTGACCCCCTAGTTTGCATAATAGCCCAGAGGGAGGAGTAGTTGTCAGTGGATGCAGTAAGCAGGTGTGTGTTTGGTAGGGCAAACTGGGATCCGTTTCAGGAGCTGAGTGAAAGGCTGGTCATGGGTCACATCAACACCATCATCCTGGAAACGCTACACACACTCCAATTCGCATACCGCCCCAACAGATCCACAGATGATGCAATCTCAATTGCACTCCACACTGCCCTTTCCCACCTGGACAAAAGGCACACCTATGTGAGAATGTTGTTCATTGACGACAGCTCAGCGTTCAACACCATAGTGCCCACAAAGCTCATCACTAAACTAAGGACCCTGGGACTAAACACCTCCCTCTGCAACTGGATCCTGGACTTCCTGACGGGCCGCCCCCAGGTGGTAAGGGTAGGTAACAACACATCCACTACGCTGATCCTCAACACGGGGGCCCCTCAGGGGTGCGTGCTCAGTCCCCTCCTGTACTCCCTGTTCCCTCATGACTGCACGGCCCGGCATGACTCCAACACCATCATTAGGTTTGTCAATGACACAACAGTGGTAAGCCTGATCACCAACAACGATGAGATAGCCTATAGGGAGGAGGTCAGAGACCTGACCGTGTGATGCAAGGACAACTACCTCTACCTCAACGTGATCACGACAAAGGAGATTATTGTGGACTACAGGAAAAGGAGGACCAAGCACGCCCCCATTCTCATTGACGGGGCTGTAGTGGAGCAGGTTGAGAGCTTCAAGTTCCTTGGCGTCCACATCACCAACAAACTAACATGGTCCAAGCACACAAAGACAGTTGTGAAGAGGGCACGACAAAAACTATTCCCCCTCAGGAGACTGAAAAGATTTGGCATGGGTCCTCATATCCTCAAAAGGTTTTACAGCTGCACCATCGAGAGCATCCTGACGGGTGTCATCACTGCCTGGTATGGCAACTGCTCGGCCTCTGACCGCAAGGCACCACAGCGGGTGGTGCGTACAACCCAGTACATCGCCGGGCCCAAGCTTCTTGACATGCAGGACCTCTGTACCAGGCAGTGTCAGAGGAAGGCTCTAAAAATTGTCAAAGCCACCAGCACCCAAGTCATAGACTGTTCTCTCTGCTACCAAACGGAAATCGGGAACCGGTCTAGGTCCTCGAGGCTTATAAACAGCTTCTACCCCCAAGCCATAAGACTCCTGAGCATCTAATCAAATGGCTACCCAGACTATTTGCATTGCCTCCCTTCCCCCCTTCTACGCTGCTGCTGCTCTCTGTTATTATCTATGCATAGTCACTAATAACTCTACCTATATGTACATAAGTAATCACTCCTCTCAATGGTGCCCTTTCCTTGAGAGCAAAACAATTCACCTCTCTTGTCTCCATTCATTTAACGCCTTAGTATTTTGTGTTTTTTTTATTATTTTGGTCAGGCCAGGGTGTGACATGGGTATTTATGTGGTGTGTTTTGTCTAGTTTTTTTTGTAGGTTATGGGATTGTGGTTAGTGGAGTTGTCTAGGAAAGTCTATGGTTGCCTAGAGTGGTTCTCAATCAGAGGCAGGTGCTTATCGTTGTCTCTGATTGGGAACCATATTTAGGCAGCCATATTCTTTGAGTGTTTCGTGGGTGATTGTTTCTGTCTCGGTGTTTGTTGACCAGATAGGGCTGTTTCGGTTTTTTCACATTTATTGTTTTTTGGTATATTGTTTGTATTTTCATCTTCATTAAAGATGTTTATGAATAACCACGTTGCATTTTGGTCCTCCTCTCTTTCAACTGAAAACCTTAACAAGCACCTGCTCCCTCTGACCAGAGGAAACATAATAAATGATCACCAGACCACTTCTGGTGACCTTCACCGATTCCACAGCACCCAACTCTGTTTTCACCCACCCCGAAAACACAAATTGGTCAAAACATCACTCCTACCGTCACAGCCTCTCTGCTGCTGTGTGTTGGAGTTCCAAATTGAGCAGCTGCTGAAAAATGAGCTCCTGTATATATTGAGATTTAAATGGTTTTTTAGAGTGAAGTACATCGAAAAAATCAAGAGAAAACTGCAAGACTCAATAGAAGACAAAACAAGGAACAAACCAAAAAGACAGGCTTTTGAAGAAGTAACTATTTTTCATAAAATTGTACAGTTATCTTAGCTAGCTGAATTGCTAGCTGAATTGTTTACTTGTTGCTAAGCAGTTGCTAGGGACTCTCCTGGAAGAAGCTAGCTAGCTTACAAAGAATAACAACAAAAAATATCTAGTTAACAGAAGAAAGGAAGACAAAATAAGGACAGAAGAAAAAGGAAAAGAAAAAGGACAACAAAGTGAAACCTCTAAAGAAACAAGAGACCATAATACAAGAAACAGCACTATAGAGAGATAGAACAACAACAACGCAGCCACTGCCAGCTAGCCTACTTCAGCAGTACTGTATCATTTTAATTATTTTAGTCAATAAGATTCCTGCTACGTAAGCTTAACTTTCTGAACATTCGAGACGTGTAGTCCATTTGTCATTCCAATCCAAATCAAATCAAATCAAATTGTATTTGTCACATACACATGGTTAGCAGATGTTAATGCGAGTGTAGCGAAATGCTTGTGCTTCTAGTTCCGACAATGCAGTGATAACCAACAAGTAATCTAACTAACAATTCCAAAACTACTGTCTTATACACAGTGTAAGGGGATAAGGAATATGTACATAAGGATATATGAATGAGTGATGGTACAGAGCAGCATACAGTAGATGGCAGTACAGTATATACATATGAGATGAGTATGTAGACAAAGTAAACAAAGTGGCATAGTTAAAGTGGCTAGTGACATAAGAATGCAGTCGATGATCTAGAGTACAGTATATACATATGCATATGAGATAAATAATGTAGGGTAAGTGACATTATATAAGGTAGCATTGTTTAAAGTGGCTAGTGATATATTTACATCATTTCCCATTATTAAAGTGGCTGGAGTTGGGTCAGTGTCAATGACAGTGTGTTGGCAGCAGCCACTCAATGTTAGTGGTGGCTGTTTAACAGTCTGATGGCCTTGAGATAGAAGCTGTTTTTCAGTCTCTCGGTCCCAGCTTTGATGCACCTGTACTGACCTCGCCTTCTGGATGATAGCGGGGTGAACAGGCAGTGGTTCGGGTGGTTGATGTCCTTGATGATCTTTATGGCCTTCCTGTAACATCGGGTGGTGTAGGTGTCCTGGAGGGCAGGTAGTTTGCCCCGGTGATGCGTTGTGCAGACCTCACTACCCTCTGGAGAGCCTTACGGTTGAGGGCGGAGCAGTTGCCGTACCAGGCGGTGATACAGCCCGCCAGGATGCTCTCGATTGTGCATCTGTAGAAGTTTGTGAGTGCTTTTGGTGACAAGCCGAATTTCTTCAGCCTCCTGAGGTTGAAGAGGCGCTGCTGCGCCTTCTTCACGACGCTGTCAGTGTGAGTGGACCAATTCAGTTTGTCTGTGATGTGTATGCCGAGGAACTTAAAACTTGCTACCCTCTCCACTACTGATCCATCGATGTGGATAGGGGGTGTTCCCTCTGCTGTTTCCTGAAGTCCACAATCATCTCCTTAGTTTTGTTGACGTTGAGTGTGAGGTTATTTTCCTGACACCACACTCCGAGGGCCCTCACCTCCTCCCTGTAGGCCGTCTCGTCGTTGTTGGTAATCAAGCCTACCACTGTTGTGTCGTCCGCAAACTTGATGATTGAGTTGGAGGCGTGCATGGCCACGCAGTCGTGGGTGAACAGGGAGTACAGGAGAGGGCTCAGAACGCACCCTTGTGGGACCCCCGTGTTGAGGATCAGCTGGGAGGAGATGTTGTTGCCTACCCTCACCACCTGGGGCGGCCCGTCAGGAAGTCCAGAACCCAGTTGCACAGGGAGGGGTCGAGACCCAGGGTCTCGAGCTTGATGACGAGCTTGGAGGGTACTATGGTGTTGAATGCCGAGCTGTAGTCGATGAACAGCATTCTCACATAGGTATTCCTCTTGTCCAGGTGGGTTAGGGCAGTGTGCAGTGTGGTTGAGATTGCATCGTCTGTGGACCTATTTGGGCGGTAAGCAAATTGGAGTGGGTCTAGGGTGTCAGGTAGGGTGGAGGTGATATGGTCCTTGACTAGTCTCTCAAAGCACTTCATGATGACGGAAGTGAGTGCTACGGGCGGTAGTCGTTTAGCTCAGTTACCTTAGCTTTCTTGGGAACAGGAACAATGGTGGCCCTCTTGAAGCATGTGGGAACAGCAGACTGGTATAGGGATTGATTGAATATGTCCGTAAACACACCGGCCAGCTGGTCTGCGCATGCTCTGAGGGCGCGGCTGGGGATGCCGTCTGGGCCTGCAGCCTTGCGAGGGTTAACACGTTTAAATGTCTTACTCACCTCGGCTGCAGTGAAGGAGAGACCGCATGTTTTCGTTGCAGGCCGTGTCAGTGGCAATGTATTGTCCTCAAAGCGGGCAAAAAAAGTTATTTAGTCTGCCTGGGAGCAAGACATCCTGGTCCGTGACTGGGCTGGGTTTCTTCTTGTAGTCCGTGATTGACTGTAGACCCTGCCACATGCCTCTTGTGTCTGAGCCATTGAATTGAGATTCCACTTTGTCTCTGTACTGACGCTTAGCTTGTTTAATAGCCTTGCGGAGGGAATAGCTGCATTGTTTATATTCGGACATATTACCAGACACCTTGCCCTGATTAAAAGCAGTGGTTCGCGCTTTCAGTTTCACGCGAATGCTGCCATCAATCCACGGTTTCTGGTTTGGGAATGTTTTTATCGTTGCTATGGGAACGACATCTTCGACGCACGTTCTAATGAACTCGCACAC
This sequence comes from Oncorhynchus nerka, assembly GCF_034236695.1. Lineage (NCBI taxonomy): Eukaryota > Metazoa > Chordata > Actinopteri > Salmoniformes > Salmonidae > Oncorhynchus > Oncorhynchus nerka. The sequence continues at coordinate 37,773,874 of NC_088422.1, read as the reverse complement.
CGAATCAGCGTATTCGTCAATATTTCCATCTGACGCAATACGAAACATGTCCCAGTCCACGTGATGGAAGCAGTCTTGGAGTGTGGAGTCAGCTTGGTCTGACCAGCGTTGGACAGACCTCAGCATGGGAGCCTCTTGTTTTAGTTTCTGCCTGTAGGCAGGGATCAGCAAAATGGAGTCGTGGTCAGCTTTTCCGAAAGGGGGGCGGGGCAGGGCCTTATATGCGTCGCGGAAGTTAGAGTAACAATGATCCAAGGTTTTACCACCCCTGGTTGCGCAATCGATATGCTGGTAAAATTTAGGGAGTCTTGTTTTCAGATTAGCTTTGTTAAAATCCCCAGCTACAATGAATGCAGCCTCCGGATAAATGGTTTCCAGTTTGCAAAGAGTTAAATAAAGTTCGTTCAGAGCCATCGATGTGTCTGCTTGGGGGGGGATATATACGGCTGTGATTATAATCGAGGAGAATTCTCTTGGAAGATAATGCGGTCTACATTTGATTGTGAGGAATTCTAAATCAGGTGAACAGAAGGATTTGAGTTCCTGTATGTTTCCTTCATCACACCATGTCTCGTTAGTCATGAGGCATACGGCAATCTCCTTTGCATTAGCGTAGCCTCCTCTGTAGCCTGTCAACTATGTGTCTGTCTATCCCTGTTCTCTCCTCTCTGCACAGACCATACAAACGCTCCACACCGCGTGGCCGCGGCCACTCTAATCTGGTGGTCCCAGCGCGCACGACCCACGTGGAGTTCCAGGTCTCCGGTAGCCTCTGGAACTGCCGATCTGCGGCCAACAAGGCAGAGTTCATCTCAGCCTATGCCTCCCTCCAGTCCCTCGACTTCTTGGCACTGACGGAAACATGGATCACCACAGATAACACTGCTACTCCTACTGCTCTCTCTTCGTCCGCCCACGTGTTCTCGCACACCCCGAGAGCTTCTGGTCAGCGGGGTGGTGGCACCGGGATCCTCATCTCTCCCAAGTGGTCATTCTCTCTTTCTCCCTTACCCATCTGTCTATCGCCTCCTTTGAATTCCATGCTGTCACAGTTACCAGCCCTTTCAAGCTTAACATCCTTATCATTTATCGCCCTCCAGGTTCCCTCGGAGAGTTCATCAATGAGCTTGATGCCTTGATAAGCTCCTTTCCTGAGGACGGCTCACCTCTCACAGTTCTGGGCGACTTTAACCTCCCCACGTCTACCTTTGACTCATTCCTCTCTGCCTCCTTCTTTCCACTCCTCTCCTCTTTTGACCTCACCCTCTCACCTTCCCCTCTACTCACAAGGCAGGCAATACGCTCGACCTCATCTTTACTAGATGCTGTTCTTCCACTAACCTCACTGCAACTCCCCTCCAAGTCTCCGACCACTACCTTGTATCCTTTTCCCTCTTGCTCTCATCCAACACTTCCCACACTGCCCCTACTCGGATGGTATCGCGCCGTCCCAATCTTCGCTCTCTCCCCCGCTACTCTCTCCTCTTCCATCCTATCATCTCTTCCCTCTGCTCAAACCTTCTCCAACCTATCTCCTGATTCTGCCTCCTCAACCCTCCTCTCCTCCCTTTCTGCATCCCTTGATTCTCTATGTCCCCTATCCTCCAGGCCGGCTCGGTCCCCCCTCCTGCTCCGTGGCTCGACGACTCATTGCGAGCTCACAGAACAGGGCTCCGGGCAGCCGAGCGGAAATGGAGGAAAACTCGCTTCCCTGCGGACCTGGCATCCTTTCACTCCCTCCTCTCTACATTTTCCTCTTCTGTCTCTGCTGCTAAAGCCACTTTCTACCACTCTAAAGTCCAAGCATCTGCCTCTAACCCTAGGAAGCTCTTTGCCACCTTCTCCTCCCTCCTGAATCCTCCTCCCCCTCCTCCCTCTCTGCAGATGACTTCGTCAACCATTTTGAAAAGAAGGTCGACGACATCCGATCCTCGTTTGCTAAGTCAAACGACACCGCTGGTTCTGCTCACACTGCCCTACCCTGTGCTCTGACCTCTTTCTCCCTCTCTCTCCAGATGAAATCTCGCGTCTTGTGACGGCCGGCCGCCCAACAACCTGCCCGCTTGACCCTATTCCCTCCTCTCTTCTCCAGACCATTTCCGGAGACCTTCTCCCTTACCTCACCTCGCTCATCAACTCATCCCTGACCGCTGGCTACGTCCCTTCTGTCTTCAAGAGAGCGAGAGTTGCACCCCTTCTGAAAAAACCTACACTCGATCCCTCCGATGTCAACAACTACAGACCAGTATCCCTTCTTTCTTTTCTCTCCAAAACTCTTGAACGTGCCGTCCTTGGCCAGCTCTCCCGCTATCTCTCTCAGAATGACCTTCTTGATCCAAATCAGTCAGGTTTCAAGACTAGTCATTCAACTGAGACTGCTCTTCTCTGTATCACGGAGGCCCTCCGCACTGCTAAAGCTAACTCTCTCTCCTCTGCTCTCATCCTTCTAGAATCGGCTGCCTTCGATACTGTGAACCATCAGATCCTCCTCTCCACCCTCTCCGAGTTGGGCATCTCCGGCGCGGCCCACGCCAGGGCGTCCTACCTGACAGGTCGCTCCTACCAGGTGGCGTGGCGAGAATCTGTCTCCTCACCACACGCTCTCACCACTGGCGTCCCCCAGGGCTCTGTTCTAGGCCCTCTCCTATTCTCGCTATACACCAAGTCACTTGGCTCTGTCATAACCTCACATGGTCTATCCTATCATTGCTATGCAGACGACACACAATTAATCTTCTCCTTTCCCCCTTCTGATGACCAGGTGGCGAATCGCATCTCTGCATGTCTGGCAGACATATCAGTGTGGATGACGGATCACCACCTCAAGCTGAACCTCGGCAAGACGGAGCTGCTCTTCCTCCCGGGAAGGACTGCCCGTTCCATGATCTCGCCATCACGGTTGACAACTCCATTGTGTCCTCCTCCCAGAGCGCTAAGAACCTTGGCGTGATCCTGGACAACACCCTGTCGTTCTCAACTAACATCAAGGCGGTGGCCCGTTCTTGTAGGTTCATGCTCTACAACATCCGCAGAGTACGACCCTGCCTCACACAGGAAGCAGCGCAGGTCCTAATCCAGGCACTTGTCATCTCCCGTCTGGATTACTGCAACTCACTGTTGGCTGGGCTCCCTGCCTGTGCCATTAAACCCCTACAACTCATCCAGAACGCCGCAGCCCGTCTGGTGTTCAACCTTCCCAAGTTCTCTCACGTCACCCCGCTCCTCCGCTCTCTCCACTGGCTTCCAGTTGAAGCTCGCATCCGCTACAAGACCATGGTGCTTGCCTACGGAGCTGTGAGGGGAACGGCACCTCAGTACCTCCAGGCTCTGATCAGGCCCTACACCCAAACAAGGGCACTGCGTTCATCCACCTCTGGCCTGCTCGCCTCCCTACCACTGAGGAAGTACAGTTCCCGCGCAGCCCAGTCAAAACTGTTCGCTGCTCTGGCCCCCCAATGGTGGAACAAACTCCCTCACGACGCCAGGACAGCGGAGTCAATCACCACCTTCCGGAGACACCTGAAACCCCACCTCTTTCAGGAATACCTAGGATAGGATAAAGTAATCCTTCTCACCCCCCTTGAAAGATTTAGATCCACTATTGTAAAGTGGCTGTTCCACTGGATGTCTTAAGGTGAACGCACCAATTTGTAAGTCGCTCTGGATAAGAGCGTCTGCTAAATGACTTAAATGTAAATGTAAATGTAAATGTTGGTCACCATTATTCAAGTTTGTGGGCATGCCCCCTCTACCTAGCGGGCGGTATCAGGATTCGCTATGAATGCAGGAATTTGTGGTTTACTCTGAGCAGACGAATACATTTCAAGTTGGCATTTTAGTCATTTACGTAGCAGACGCTCTTATCCAGAGGGATTTACAGTAGTGAGTGCATACATTTGAATACTTTTTTCATACTGGTCCCCCGTGGGAATCGAACCCTCAATCCTGGCGCTGCTCTACCAACGGAACAACACAGGAATACACAGGGAATGGACATTTCCCGATTCTACCAGTAAAATGAAAATGTGCTGGTTCTAGCTTGTGGTTTGGATAATTGTGATGTTTATGATAAAAACGTAATGTTGTTAATATAGTAATAACTATATGCCGTCGCAGAGCCAGGGTGAAATTCCCCTTCAACTTGACCTGCTATAATTCTAGCTGCATCCCAGTAGACAGTGGCTTGACGTTGGCGTTCCAGACCATTATTTTGGAATGAATGAATTAAAACAATTTTTTTCGACATATCAAAAAAAAAAAAAAACATATTCCGTTGCCTCATATGTGTAATCGAATGGGTTTCTTTTGTTTCCATTTGGGTTCCTGTTTTGAATCGATTACATCCTTGTGGCACTGAGACACTGAACAGGAACATAGGAGTGACCTACCACGTGACACATTGTAGACCTACACATGTTACATGATCGTGACTGTTTCTGGAGAACAGCTGAGTAACACTTCCTGTGATTCTTTAAATAGGCTGAACTCTCATTGGATCAATCCTCCCATGTTTCATCTCTCATTGACTGACAATGAGGACTGAAGATATCAGATCACAAACATGTCAGCATTACTGTATACCAGAGCCGTATTTAGGTTAATGTGACTCTGCTACATACATGATGTTACCGCCCTCTAGTGGGTATTGTAAATCATTACACAGCTTGGATTTTGTCCTTGGCTTGGTTATATGACCAATTTTGTACTTTGTGTGGTTACATAGTTAAGACCCAACTTTTACAACAGTTTGTACAGTTCCTCCGGTACACACGTGTTACAGGTAGTATATTTAAAGTCTTTCACATGTGATCATGGAACAAGATAGGAGAGCGGGAAGGGGAGTTGAAGGGTACTTAAATGTGAGGAATGTGGACAGAGTGAGAGAAAAAGACAGAGAGAAGAAGAGAAGAAAGTGGTGGAAGTGTGTGATGTTTCATGTGAAAGGTCAGGCTCTTTAGAATGTCCTGTTTGATCTCTCTCTCTCTCTCTCTCTCTCTTCATCTCTGACTCAAGCCCAGTGTCACAAACTCCAAACAGACTGGGAAATGTGACACACACACACTGTCTGCCCTCTCCACACAGTTTTCAGCATCAGTTGATCTATCTGTCTGTAGTTTGATATGACGGGTAGGATAGTTATTATCTGAGAGGTCGCTTTTTTTGTTACTTTATTTACTGAGTGGATCACTTTGCGTGTGTCTCATTGAAGTGTTAAGTTGTGACTAGTTTTTCTCCAATCGTAGCTGTCTCTTCTCGTTGGAATCTTGCATCGATTCTTCTAATGTCACCTCATTGGAGTCTTTAGTTTGACATTTGTGGCATCTCTATTCAGAGCTGAAGTCTCGTCTTGTCTAGTCTAGTTTATTCTCTTGTCACCTTGTGCTGTCTGGTCTCACCTGGTTGCTATGGGTGCTGTGATGGCAGCTCTCTCCCTGGAGGCCAGGAGGCGTCTGTCTCGCCCCAGCTGTCTGTCTGACTGTCACCATAGGGCTGCACGCTACCACCGGTCAGGTAGGCTCTCACCCCACTCTCTACTACTCTTCTCTCTGGCTTTCACCTTACTCTCGACCTCTCTACTGTGGCTTTTTCTCTCTATGCTCTTTATTTCTATACTCATGTTCTCTGTCTGACTGTCACCATAATGCTGCTAGATACCACTGCTCAGGTATTGTACACCATCACATGTACCATCTCTCTCTTTCCACTCCCTCCCTCGCTTTCCTCAGTAAGTCCTGTTCTGAATATGGCTCTACGGTGTTTAAAAGCAGTATTGAGACATGTCCATATTGGTGTGTATCTTGTCTGTTTGTGTGTTGGACTCTGTTAGAGTAGGACTGTTTTCACCAGCCAGATACGAATAGCATGGGTCAATCCTCAGGCGATCTATGGCTCAGCTGTCCAGAGGCTGGGTCTGGAGCTAATGATGATCCACTCACTGACCAGATACCAGACATTGAGCTCTTTCCTGTCTGTCTGCTCTGAAGCAAACTGTATGTTTTTTGTGTTGAACAAATTAGATAATAAGCTGATATTTGCAGTGATGCTGGCTGGGATGACACACACACACACACACCACACCACACCACACCACTCTGTGGAACCAAATCACTGTGGGTATTGAGTGACTGGAGCGACATACTGTAGGGAGAGATTTACAGAAGCTAAGTGTTTTCGTGAGGGTAAAGTTTCCAACTAATTGCCAAGCAGGCTTCCCTAACATGTCAGAGTATTGATGCTTGTAGTGTATAGATATAAGGATATGGAGTGGTATAGTTAGTGCTGTGGAGTTAAGAGCAGAGGACAGGGGAGAGGCTCAGCACAGGTTCATTGATCTCTCTCACTCTGGCCTCTCGCTGTCTCCCAGCCATCTGCATCAATGCATTAGCGAGCGCTCACACACACACACACACACACACACACACACACACACACACGTCTCCCTCGCCATCTTACTCAAAGCATTAGCAAGTGCACACTCATCAACTACTGTATCTTATCCTCAGTTTTCCACCACCTATCCACAGATATGTCTCACACAAGTGCGCACATACAGAAACATCTCCTTTTATTGTCTTCTGAACACAGCCCTTGTCTAGCACTTGCTGTGTGTGTGTGTGTGTGTGTGTGTGTGTGTGTGTGTGTGTGTGTGTGTGTGTGTGTGTGTGTGTGTGTGTGTGTGTGTGTGTGTGTGTGTGTGTGTGTGCTTGATCCTCCTATCGGGCCCTCTGTCTCAGTCTGGAAATGTGACTTCACCCCTGGTCCCCAAGCACTACGTCTGAAAAGAGAAGATGAGAGGGGGAAGGTGGTCAGAAAGAGAAGAGAGGGAGAGAGAGAGAGAGATCGAATGGGAGATAGATAGAGAGAATAAAATAGGGAACAAAATGAGACACTGAGCCTGTGGTTAGAACGCGTGAAGGAATAAATGTGGGGGATGGAGGTCGGCTGGAAAGAGAGGTGAGACGAGAGGAGAGGGTAGCAAGTTTTAAGTTCCTCGGCATACACATCACAGACAAACTGAATTGGTCCACTCACACTGACAGCGTCGTGAAGAAGGCGCAGCAGCGCCTCTTCAACCTCAGGAGGCTGAAGAAATTCGGCTTGTCACCAAAAGCACTCACAAACTTCTACAGATGCACAATCGAGAGCATCCTGGCGGGCTGTATCACCGCCTGGTACGGCAACTGCTCCGCCCTCAACCGTAAGGCTCTCCAGAGGGTAGTGAGGTCTGCACAACGCATCACCGGGGGCAAACTACCTGCCCTCCAGGACACCTACACCACCCGATGTTACAGGAAGGCCATAAAGATCATCAAGGACATCAACCACCCGAACCACTGCCTGTTCACCCCGCTATCATCCAGAAGGCGAGGTCAGTACAGGTGCATCAAAGCTGGGACCGAGAGACTGAAAAACAGCTTCTATCTCAAGGCCATCAGACTGTTAAACAGCCACCACTAACATTGAGTGGCTGCTGCCAACACACTGTCATTGACACTGACCCAACTCCAGCCACTTTAATAATGGGAAATGATGTAAATATATCACTAGCCACTTTAAACAATGCTACCTTATATAATGTTACTTACCCTACATTATTCATCTCATATGCATATGTATATACTGTACTCTAGATCATCGACTGCATTCTTATGTCACTAGCCACTTTGTTTACTTTGTCTACATACTCATCTCATATGTATATACTGTACTCGATACCATCTACTGTATGCTGCTCTGTACCATCACTCATTCATATATCCTTATGTACATATTCCTTATCCCCTTACACTGTGTATAAGACAGTAGTTTTGGAATTGTTAGTTAGATTACTTGTTGGTTATCACTGCATTGTCGGAACTAGAAGCACAAGCATTTCGCTACACTCGCATTAACATCTGCTAACCATGTGTATGTGACAAATAAAATTTGATTTGATTTGATTTGATTTGATTTGACGGATGAGATGAACAGAGGGAGGAGAGGAGGGGCGATATGGACAGAAAGAGAGGAGGTTTGGAGTGGATGAAGAGAGTCACTGGACTGCCCACTGTAGCTTCCTCATCTGTGGTTTCTTACGGGACAGAGGGGAAAGAGAGAGATGAAAGGAGGGTGGGGGAGAGAGAGAGAGAGAGCGCAGAAGAGGAGAGAAGGGAAGGCAACTGGCGGTAAGGGATGGGCGGTGCTTGCTGGTAGCTCTTCAGTCCATCGGACACCTCTCAGCTCTACACAGACCCAATCCTCCGGAACCCTATGTGGTCACTACCTGGAATAAACTGGACTGAAAATACTGGGCGTGTGAACCGCATTAGCGTGTATCACATCGAACCTGGCGTGAACCTACCAGATCTGGACCAGATTCGATTGGACTGGACTGGACCAAGTGTTACTGAGAGAAAGAGGAAGGAATGGTCGGGAAACAAAGATAAATAAGTGCAAAGATAGTTCGTAATGTCTTAGAAAGTGGTGTTTGGTGAATTATCAGAGACTAGAGTACTGATATTTAACTAGTCTATTGATCTGTCAATTATAGTGTTGATTATATTGTGGATTGATTGATTAGCTGATTGATTTACACATATTGTATACTATGACAAGATCTAAAATAAGGAAGGAAGGAAGGAAAGGCACCCGGTATTGTGTTGAATTCACAGAGAGGGAGTGTTGTGGATGTTCTTATATTTCTGTTTATATCGTGGGAAAGATGAGATGATCACAGTGAGGTGTAGGATTTCACTCTCATCACTTCTACACACCTTCCTGACTCAGCAAGTTAGTCATCTGATTCACTTCAACGATTCACAGTTTTAAAACACATCATGAACCGGATATCACAGAACATCGATTGGAATTCTCTGTAGTTCCTGAAGGTGATTTTATCCAGAGATTATTCAGTCCTTCAGTCCCCCAAAATGACGGCTCTTAAGATGATTGACGTTTACTATTTGGACTGTAAAGGTGTACAGCGATGCTCTATCAATGGCTATCTGTCTGGATTTTTGAGAACAACTGTGGAGGAATGACAACAAAGTTCACCTTAGACCGCTCCTCACCACCAAAATAAGTGGCCTTGGACTCAACCTCTATTTTCCCACAGGTCAGATCTAAAGAGAGCGTTTTTTTCCCCATGTCTACCCACTTTTTAATATTTTCCATTCCATAATCTTTGACATTTTACATCCATTTTCTTGTCCATTCTTTCATGCTGCCCTGCTCGTTATGTTAGCACCAGCTGATAAGCTTAGCCAAGCCTCCAAGTACCTAGCCTACCTGACTGACTGGTGGATAGCCTAGCATCTATTGTTCAACCACAGCGACTATCACTATCATTAACCTTGCACCTGCTGGAGTCTTCCCCCTTCCCCCTCCCCCCCCCCTTTCCCCGGGCACCAGGCCTCTGTGTGTGGGCTTTCCCTCAGCGGGCTCCTCTCCCAGCCATGGGGTTTCAGATCCAGGGCATGGAGCTGTTTGCCATTGTTGTGGTCATGATCATGTTTGTGGCTGTGCTCAAGGGCTTTGGCATCCTGGAGCCCATGTCCTCCTTTGAAGGTAAGGGCCCTAAGGAGGCTCCAGTAGGCTAGAAATCCAATGAAATTGCAGGGAAGCAAAAATGCTGGGGGTCTGTATCTTTTTATTCCATGTTCACAAATGGGGACATGGCATTTTGCTCGATATTTCAGCTAAGGCAGGGCATTAACTATCTGCTATCTGAGGTTGGGTGTTCAAACTGTATCTTGTATTTGGGAGGCAAAGTGGATATGTGGTATCTGGGTAACTAGTATCTGGGATAGGGCATTTGGTGTTTGCTATTTTAGCATTTGATAGATTCTAAGATAGTATAGAAAGAAAGTTGCACACTATATATGTTCCCAACAATTGAATTAGTCAACTTAACCAAACATAAAGCTGCCATCTTCTAAGGCTGGGGTAGGGCAGTGTGTATCTTGCAATTGGGCATTCTGAGACAGGCAATTGTGGTATCTATTAGGAAATATCTCTCAAGAGAAAAATGTTTTAGTGGGCATTAAAGTCAAGTTTACTGTAGAGAATAACATCATTCAGATTCTATAAAGTTCCCTGAATAATATATAGTTGTAGGCCAAAGGCCAGACAAAGTGTTCTGTAGCCACTGTGCCAAATCAATTACAATAGAAAGCCTTCAACCCCACATTAAAGTGCTTCAGTTTAGACTTATCACAGACATCATAAGCATTCGCTCTCAATTCCTCTACAATGCATCTCTCTTCTTCTTCTTAACATCCTGATTAACATCCTGCCTGGCCACCCTGGTGAGATATGTTCTCTCTCTCTCTCTCTCTCTCTCTCTCTCTCTCTTTACCCTCTCTCTCTCTCTCTCTCAATTCAATTCAATTAAATTCAAAGGGCTTTATTGACACGGGGGGGAAAAAAAACATAAATATGGGTTGTATTTACAATGGTGTTTGTTCCTCACTGGTTGCCCCTTTTCTTGTGGCAACAGGTCACAAGTCTTGCTGCTGTGCTGGCACACCAAGGTATTTCACGCAATAGATATGGGAGTTTATCAAAATTGGATTTGTTTTAAAATTTGTTGTGTGTCTGTTTAATCTGAGGGTCACTCTCTCTCTCTCTCTCTCTCTCTCTCTCTTTCTCCCTTCTCCCTCTCAGTCCTTCCACAGTGCACCGTTCTCTCTCCTCCTCCCTCCCTCTCTCTCCATCTCTCTGTGGTCACATCTTCAGAGAGGCATGGCCCACACCCAGGTCTAGCATTACCTAGCATTAATTATACATGCAGTATCGAACAGGCTTTCTTTGAGACCGCCTAAATGTGGAGCCTGCAGTATTTCGCCAGGACCATGAAGGACACCGGCCATCCCGCAATGGCCCCCAGAATCCTCTCCCACTGTTCAATAGTGTCCCGGCAATAGCTTTTCCTAATTTTTCTCTTGGTCAATCTCTCTCACTTTCTTTCTTAAGTGCCCCTCTGATATACACTCAGTCCCAGCAGAAATGGAAATAGAGAAATACAAAGTCACGTAGCCATAATAATAATAATAGTTACATAGCCAAATCGATCAGCAGTCAAATAAGGGCATCTGTTTTACCAGCTACATTATGTATATCCACCTAGCACCATTAACCACCATCCAATAATGGGTTTTTGTGTGTGTGTGTGTGTGTGTGTGTGTGTGTGTGTGTGTGTGTGTGTGTGTGTAACACACAAATCCCTAGTTGTTGCTTTTGAAATGAGACTTTTTACCAGTCCTAATGTGTGTTGTATTTTGGATCTGTTTGATTTATTTCTGGCATGTGTGGTGGTGCTGTGTATTCTGGATTGTGTGTGGCGTCAGTTAGATGAGAGAGTCTGGCCATTAATGTAATAATGGCCGTCGACTGATCAATACTGCTTGGACTCCTGCCTACTACTTCATTTCTACTGCCACCAGAGGACAGTATTGATCACCCCCTGTCTTTATCGCAATGGGGTCTTTGTGTGTGTGTGTGTGTGTGTGTGTGTGAGTTGAAAATCATTGATATGACGACGTTTAAATAACAGGAGTTTTTGGGAAGTGTCACAGGCCTTGAGTGAACCAGCGTCCAGTGAATTACAGCAATGCTGTATATGTTCTGACTGTGTCTAACTGTGGATTTGTCCCAAATGGCACCCTATTCCTTATATAGTGCACTACTTTTGACCAGGGCCCACAGAGCCATTTTGGATGCATCCTGTGTGAAGCGTCAGCCTGCTGAGAGCTGTGTTTATGAACTCTGGAGAGATGAGAACAATTAGACTTGAACTGGATCACAGAGCCTGCTGGGGACATGGGATTTAGGACAGATGGCTGGGTCTCATTACTCTAAACTAAAGAGTCTTCCTTTCCTTGCCTCCTCTCCTTCATTTGCACCTATCTGAAAACAGATGGTGATAACAATATGGCGCATGTCTATTGGGTGTCAGCTTCCGTCTGTCTTGTTCTGTCAGATCAGAGCAGATGAAGGAAAGAAGACGAGGAGAGAAAGCCACTTTAGACTATTGAGATGCAGCCATCTACACTGACTCCTCAATTGCAAATGGGTTCACTAACAAGTACTGTGTTAATGTTGTGGAAACATCTTGTTAAACATCTTCATAATGGATGCAGAATTCTTGTTACAGATTTGTCTTGTAAGCGGAGAGTGCGTGGGATTTCCTTTGTCGATGGAACTGTCCCTAAATGTGTGGGATTTTTCACAATTATTTAAAAAATAAATGTGGTAGGTTCTGTCTGTATCTGTGGGTAGTTTGGACAGGAGTCCATGGGTTAATGGGATGAAGAGAATGAGAGGAGGAGGGGAAGCCAAGGAAATAAGTAGGGATGGAAGAGAGTAAATTTACACTGTTAATTAAGTGACGCATGTCTGTTGGCTCATCAGAGTTTGATTCAGCGGAATGAAATGAGTAACCTCTCAACTGCATGTCCCAGGACTTGGGAGTAAAATGGCGGGACAATAAGTAAACAATCGGAATAATATTTTGGGAAAACAGCTTAAGAATTCTCATGGAAAGAAGGATTGTATTTGTTCCCTGTAGTTTCAGTTTTATTTGAAAGGCTGTTTTAGGTCCTTTTGGATATCATTGAGCTTGAATCTGGTCCAATCGCTTTTCATGGCTTCAACTTTAATCTCTCTGAATCACATTTGGAACTGTTCTCTCGAGAACCGTAGAACTCTCTGGAACTTTAAAGCATCCCAAGGATCCAAAGCAATATCTGTCTTTAGTTTGAGAGACAGATGGTATTTTATTGAGAGGCTGGCAGAGGGAAAGTGGGTACGGAGGGAGAGAGGACAGAGAGACAGAATTTTCACACTTGGGGAAACAAAGACGGAAAGACTGAGGAAGAAGGGGAGTTGAGTGTCAGGTGGGAGTCAGCCTTGTACTAATGTTCCTCAAATTGATGCACTTACTGGGACTCATCGACATCACAGAGACTGGTAAGAGAGATGGGGATGGAGGGAGTAAGAGAGGGGGAGAGAGAGGTTGGATGGTGAGAGGGAGAGAGAGGTTGGATGGAGGGAGATGAGACAGAGAGAAAGTGTCAGAGAGAGAGGTAGTATGGTGGGAGTATGGAGGGAGAGAGTGGGACTAACTGCATTTATAAAGATTGTCTGTTCCTCTCCTGTTCTCCCTAGTCAGTATCTGCGTTCCACAATTATTGACTTGGCTTGACCATTTTCTCTGTTTTTTTCTTCTCTTTTCTCACTGTCTCTCTATACCTCTCTTTACTCCGTTAACTGTCTTTACATTTCTCTATCTCTCTTGCTGTCTCTCTCTCTCTCTCTTTCTCTCTCTCTCTGTTTAAAGATGGTGAGTATGGAAGCAATAGAAATCTCTTGGTTTCTAGAAACTCCCCATTTTTGAGCTATGTCTTGCTTTTCTTTCTCACAGTGTTAGTGCTTTCTCTTACTTTGTTAGAACGAGTAGGACTAATACAATTTTTTTTTAAATCATTGGATATTTCAGAATTAAGTTCTTTCAATGCCTTGTTATTGAATATTAGTAATTTGGCACCTGTTCACTCAAATGTAATAAGTGAATACTAACAGAAAACATAGTTTCTCTGCAAAGATCACACTTTAAAAGAAAGTACCTCCCTCTCTTTTTGAGTCCTTTTTTTATCTCACTCTTCAATTTCTTTCTAACTCTTAATCTGGCCCCTCTTTCCACCCCTTAAATTTGTTTTCCCTCTTCCTCTCTTTCCCTGCCTGCCATGGTCTCCCCATCCCTCTCTCCCACTGCCCTTCCTCTCTCCCTCTCTTTCCCCTCTCCTTCTCTCTATCCCCTTCTCTTTTCTCTCTCTCTCTCCCTCTCTCTCTCCCTCTTACCCGCTCTTTCCTCCTACAGACAGTAGTGACAGTGATTTGGAGCTGTCTATAGTTCGTCACCAGCCAGAAGGCTTGGACCAGCTGCAGGTTCAGACCAAGTTCACCAAGAAGGAGCTCCAGTCACTATACAGGGGCTTCAAGAATGTACGTAGGGGAGCAGAGAGGAAGGGGTAGGGAGGCTGTAGGACTGTATTTGGGAGGTTTTTTTGCCTTTATTTTAGCAGTTTGAGCTTGGATCTTTATTTGTGGGCAGTTTGGAGTTCTACATAAGAATGTAGAATAAATCAGAGTAGATTTGAGCTTATTGATGTACTGAAATTACTTCACCATTAATAGGCAAATGGCTAATTTCCCTGTAACTCTATTTCTCTCTCTCTCTCTCTCTCTCTCTCTCTCTCTCTCTCTCTCTCTCTCTCTCTCTCTCTCTCTGTCTCTGTCTCTGTCTCTCTCTGTCTTTCTCGTAGGAGTGTCCGAGTGGTTTGGTTGATGAAGAGACGTTCAAGACCATCTATTCTCAGTTCTTTCCCCAAGGAGGTGAGAGGATATAACTATCTCCATTGAAGCTACTCTCTGTCTCTTTGTGCCTGGAATATGACAAAAGCCCACCTGAACTACAGGGAGAATAACAGGAAAAGCTTATGGTTACTGATTATTTGAATGTCTGCCTACCCCCAACATTCTCTCCTCCCCTCCATCTCTCTCCTCTCCTCATCCCTTTTCCCCTAACCTCTCTCTCCCTTCTTCAACCCTTTTCCTGTACACTACCTCCCCTATCTTTCCTTTCTTATGTTCCTCTCTTCTCCCCCCGCCCCACTTTCCTACAGACGCCACCACCTATGCACATTTCCTGTTCAATGCGTTTGATATGGACAGAAATGGCTCCATTCGTTTTGAGGACTTTGTGATTGGCCTGTCTGTTCTTCTGAGAGGGTCAGTCACAGAGAAACTCAACTGGGCCTTCAACCTGTATGACATCAACAAGGATGGATACATCACTAAAGAGGTACACTGTGATTGGCCACCATGGAAACACCACATATCTAAATGATTGGCTACAGATGTAGGATCTTAATTTTAGTACTATTTAGTTACTGAGATTTTTTCTGCACGGCAGGAAATGCAAACATGTAGTGTATTCAAGATTTAAAAAAGACTTCTAAAGTCTGTAATTTCCGCTTCAAATTTCAGACTTGATTTGCCCTAATGAAAAGTGTATCAACCCCTAAAAAAATTCAATTCATTATTATCCACATAATCATTCACATGTCCTGTTGCTGCAGGATTATTTACCCGCTGTAGCAAAGTGGCTCAAATTAAGATCCTACATCTGTAGCTTTAGATACATCACGGTAAACTATGACCCCTCTCTCCCTCTGTCTCTTCTCTCTTTCTTTCTCTGTCTCCCTCTGTCTCCCTCTCTCTCAGGAGATGCTGGCTATTATGAAGTCCATCTATGATATGATGGGCAGGTACACATACCCAAGTGTACGGGATGAGGCACCCTCTGAACATGTGGATAAGTTCTTCCAGGTGCACACAGCGCTGTGCTCACAAACACACTCGCTCAACATGCACAGACAACATGCACACACGCCTCAACAAAATGCTTCTTACTTACTGAACATGCTCTCGTCCTCTCTCCTTACTTCATTCATTCTGCTCCTCCCTCTCTCCCTCCCTCCATTTCTTTCTTCAGAAAATGGACAGAAACAGAGATGGAGTGGTGACCATTGAGGAGTTCATTGAGACCTGTCAGAAGGTACCACAGTTACAAAACATGCATCAACACAAACAGCAGACCTGTGCGCTACCTCACACTTTGACATAACCAATAAAAGAAATAGACAACTTTAACAGAATCACTTGAAGGGGTTATGCATAAGGCATGTGAAATGTGTATTTATACTGCCGCAGTACCCAATCCTCTGATACACTATTCACATAACAGGCTGGGACCTGCACAGGGCAAGTGGTTAGTGTCTTTGTGCATTGAGTGTTCTGTGTCCTCTCTCATGATCTTTCAACATAGCAGGATGCCACCTTGGAATGATCATTATTAGCTTACTGAATTATGAGCTTTTCTGGTAGTGGGGTGGTTAAGAATAATAATTGTTTAGTTTGTGATGAAAGCACCAAATCATATAGTCAAAGTTTAATGGTCACATGCACATAGTACAATGAAATGCTTCTGGGAACCCAGAGAGGAACATTTGGTGATGCACAATATTTGCAGCATGTGCTAAGGGAACTGTATCTATGTTGTTATCTAGCTGACATGTTTTAGCTAGTACAGTGTCAATGTCTTCATCAAATACCATCAGAACCAGTGATGTAGTGGTAAAGAAATAGGTGGCCGTTGGCTGTCAATGCAGTAATAGGTGGCAAAACACCAGTCTCAACGTCAACAGGGAAGAGGTGACTCCAGGAAGCTGGTATTATAGGCAGAGGTGCAAAGAAAAAGCCATATCTCAGACTGGCCAATAAAAAGAAAAGATTAAGATGGGCAACAGAACACTGGACATTGATTTGATTTGAATTAGGAACTCTGCCTAGAAGGCCACCATCACGGAGTCGCCTCTTCCCTGTTGACGTTGAGACTGGTGTTATGCGGGTACTATTTAATGAAGCTGCAAGTTGAGGACTTGTGAGGCGTCTGTTTCTCAAACTAGACAGTCTAATGTACTTGTCCTCTTGCTCAGTTGGGCACCGGGGCCTCCCATTCCTCTTTCTATTCTGGTTAGTGCCAGTTTGCGCTGTTCTGTGAAGGGAGTAGTACACAGCGTTGTATGAGATCTTCAGTTTCTTGGCAATTTCTCGCATGGAATAGCCTTCATTTCTCAGAACAAGAATAGACTGACGAGTTTCCGAAGAAAGTCATTTGTTTCTGGCCATTTTGAGCCTGTAGTCGAACCCACAAATCCAGATGCTCCAGATACTCAACTAGTCTAAAGAAGGCCAGTTTTATTGCTTCTTTAATCAGAACAACAGTTTTCAGCTGTGCTAACATAATTGAAAAAGGGTTTTCTAATGATCAATTAGCCTTTTACAATTATAAACTTGGATTAGCTAACACAACGTGCCATTGGAACACAGGAGTGATGGTTGCTGATAATGGACCTCTGTGCGCCTATGTAGATATTCCATATAAAATCTGCCGTTTCCAGCTACAATAGTCATTTACAACATTAACAATGTCTACAAGGTATTTCTGATCAATTTGATGTTATTTTAATGGAAAAAAAACGTGATTTTCTTTCAAAAACAAGGACATTTCTAAGTGACCCCAAACTTTTGAACGGTAGTGTATATATTTGAAAAATCAAGGGACAAGCAGCCACCCATAAGAATCCTGGAAGAAGCAACTGCCATGACCTGAGCTCCTCTCCTCTGTGTGTGAGAGATGTGTGCTAACTGGGGAGTTATGAGTAATGAGTGCAGAAGACACATTTCTGTTGTTCACTGTAACATGGACAAATTAAGTTGTATTGTATTGAATGGCGGATTTGAAGTAAAAAGGCCAGATACTCTTGGGCTGGAGCACCAATCCTGCTCTTAGGATAATACTTAGGGGGTTGGCTACTGTGGATGTGAACATACATATTTATGTTGTACTATGGATTAACAAGGCAACAGTAAACATGTTGTCCCCCTGCAAATGATGCAGCTCCCCCCATTGGGCCAATTGTGATATCATGTGTGAGTAACACATTTCAGTTATTGTGTGTGACCACAGATTATCCATTATATGGGCCAGATACTCAAGTTGCCTCTTTAACAATGTGTTAAACAAGAAATGTCTTTAAAAAAATGGAAGGCAGTCGGGAGGCAAGATCAGGTGGGGACATTCTAGCCAATGAGAGGGCAGATACATGTGTGAACAACAGGCACCACTCCAATATAAAGTGTTTTTTTTTCTAAGTTGCCAGGAGTGCTACTTATATTTAACCTTTATTTAACTGGGCAAGTCAGTTAAGAACAAATTCCTATTTACAATGACGGCCTACCGGGGAACAGTGGGTTAACTGCCTTGTTCAGCGGCAGAACTACAGATTTTTACCTTGTCAGCTCAGGGAATCGATCCAGCAACCTTTCGGTTACTGGCTCAACGCTCTAACCACTAGGCTACCTGCCACCCTATATCAGTTCACTCATAACAAGCTAAGCACTACTAAACTTATTTTTGATCAAATAAGCCACATGTAGCAAATAAGCCATTACATTGTTTGTTAACCAATTTCCACACTCTCTCATTGACCTCCATACAAAAACTACTCACTTGGTGAGCCAAAACTAAATAAATAAAAAAACGCCACCTGCGTTTTTTGGATCCAGTTATCCCTCTCACTTCGCATCTTCCTCTCTGGTGTGACTTGCAAATGTCAGTTAATTAGTGTAGCTCCCGCCTTCCGGGCAATCAGTATAACTTTGTAAATGTCAGATCTTCATGGCAAGATGCATAATTCACCCAAGTTTTGTCAAAATCGGGCCAGTGCTGTCTGAGATATCACGTGTGACTAACATACAAACGGACAGACAGACAGGCAGACAGAGATTTCATTGTGGGGACAAGAACTAGACTCATGACATTCATTCAACAGTCTGTCTTGTTTGTCTGTCTTCCAGGACGAGAACATCATGAACTCCATGCAGCTCTTTGAGAACGTGCTCTAGAGCCCAGCAGAACATTCTACGTCATTCTCCCATCGTCCGATCCCGTCCTCCTGTCTATACACAACCCTTGTCCAATCCCATAATATACACGCACACACACACACACACGCACACACACACACACACACACACACACTCAAATTAGTGCATCCTAATCTAGGATGGCTAATCCACAGATATGTACTAGCAGAGTTCATTTACTGCTGCACTAGTTTCAACCTGCCACTGCTTGTGGACTAAAGAGCGCACTAGAGAAAGAAAAGAGGAGAGAAGAGAGCTACTGGGACTTCTTCTACTTTACAACTTGTCAGCTTCCCAAAGAAAGGAGAAAGGACCAAACTGCTCAACACTGATGATCCAAGGAGCTTCTAGAACTCTACCTTCTCAATGGACCAAAAAGACAAATGACTAATCAAAAGATGGAGAGAGAATATGAGAGTGGCAATTGTGTAAACTCATCATGATATTGCTGACCTCCAGACCAGGATCCTGTAGCTATAACACATAAGTACACTTACACAGCACTTACACATACTATATGGGGATGCACTGACACACTTCTTTGAAGAGTGTTTAAGAGAGTTGATGTAGCGTGCAGCAAGTTGGATTGATCCTGGGCAAGGACACCAGCACCAAACACCACAGAGACACTAAGAACTGAAGCATGCGCTTGCACTAAGAATCATTCATATTCTACAATATGCACCAGAAGAGAATGCATTGTAAATGTAGATAGTCACAGTAGACCACTAAAAGAAAACTCAGTGTGTATGTAGATATGTATAGACAGTAATATATAATAATAACATAAATAAAGTTAGACGTTGTGCTCTCCTCTGTACTGCTCTATTGGTAGTAAGTAGTAGGTGGGGTTAAGGTTAAGGCCAAACAAAATCTATGGGCAGGTTTTCTTAACACTTACAGAATACTAATTGATGGAATTGTAGCCTTACATGTTTAGTATGTCTTTTTGGATCATTTGATCGTACAGGTATTTTGTTTCATTTCAAGTCAGTTCTGGAGTTTTGAGTTACCCCTACGGGCGGTGGGCTCTAACCCTACTGGTTGCGTCTGGCCATAGTTCTAGGTAACACAGGGAGGGTCACTGGTTCTGTTCTGTCACCAACTGACCAGCGAGTCACCAACGGATAAGCATGAGATGTACAGTATGTCAGTGCCTCCTTATAATGTGTGTAACAACAAGACAGATATACTAAGATGTATATGTGTTATAAACTAAAGCCATCCTCAGATTAATACAGAGTATACAGCTATGGCTTGATCCCTCTTCTCAATCGTTCATCAGAGGTTTTGTTTTGTTAATGTCCCAAAATGGCCCCCTTATTTCCTTTCAGGAATAGGGTCCATTTAGGACATCTATGATGTGATCATCCGAGGTCTGAGCACTGACCGCTAGTGATGACATCACTGTAATTTCCTATCCTAAGCCCTGATAAGGTATGTGGTGTTGCTGTTGTTGTACAGATATATGCAGTAGTGAATGAAGGAACAGTGTTCCTGTGGCAGAAAGTATTATTACATGCCTGTTCTTCTCATTGAAACCAAAAGCAATTCTGGGACGGCAAAAATATGCCATAATCCTGATGCGGTAATACCATGGTAAATAATGGTAATACTATAATCCCTTATACCTGTAACACGTTGACTGCTCAGACTGCAGACAAAACCCATACCCACACCCCGCCCCACGCCATACTTTCATACCCCTACACCTAAGCCCTAACCACCAAAGCCCCTAGGCACCAGGCCCTATATATTGTACCCTGTGGCCCTGTTCTAGGAAATCACATTGTCTCAGAGGTAGAGTGTTGTAACAGAGGTTTTCTCTGTCTTTGCCATAACAACATAGCTCATGTGACCTGGCCTGGAGCAGATTAGTTCTGTTCACACGTGTGCGTGTGTGTGTTTGTTTGTGCGGTGTGGCATGAATGAATGAAACAGACTAGAGACCAAACCATAGAACTAAAGAATGCACAGATAGCATGGCCAAGCCCTGGTGCCTGGCCTAAATGTCATACACACACACACACAAACACACACACATAGACATATATATACTCACACACACACTCCATGTGAGCCACTCTCTCCATGAGAAAACAATGTTGTGTTATTTACTGTTTGAAGGAGGGCCTGTTTTGAAGCAGAAAGACTAGAATGACCAGTGCAAACATGAGGGAATTCTTAACTCATAATTAATTTGAATTCTAAATGGCCTGATTGAGAATTCCCAGGATTCCTAGGCTGTATGTGTTGATCACTTCACTATCCGTGGGATGTCATCATGAGTGGGTGGGTGTGTATGTGAGCGTTACAAAGTGTACGTGTGTGCATGAGCGCTAGAACGTGTGTGTGTGTTGCAAAGTGGAGCATGATGTAAATCCAGGCTTTAGCATCTCTAGTGCTACTCCTCCTGCCAAACACCTTCACAAACATGTGACTCCTGATTCTACTGTCCCAAATCCTCAGGTCTCAGCTCCCTTACACCACACATGCACGCACGCATGCACACACACACACACACACACACACACACACACACACATTAAGGTTCAAGTTATGGAATACTACAGGCCTACATAAGACTTTACCTTACATACCTGTAGTCATTGTCATGTGGGGTACTTTATCTCACATGCATAAATAACCACCAGAGCGAGCACTGAGAGAGAGTGTGTGTATGTCTGTCATGTCTGATCTCACTCCCTGGTGAATGCGTCAGTGGCAGGTGCTGGTAGGGTAAAGGCTGATTGGGGATTAGTCAATAGCCAGGTCATAGCAGGTCAGGAGGACACGGCCACTTTGGCCAATGAAAAATGAAGCACTTTAGTTAGTTCATTGTGTGGATAATATACTGTAGCAGATCTTACACTACAGGGCCAATAATAAACAACATAAAGAGTAGATCTAAGATCAGGTGCCTGCTGTACATCCAATCTTATTCATTATTGTCTAAAAGGCTAAACTGATCCTAGATCAGCACTTCTAATCTGAGATGCTTGTTGATAAATACATGCCCAAATATGACTTTGTTTCTGGATGGAGACTGATTTGCCAGACTGCTGTATAAATTCCTCTGTTGGTCTTTGAGTTGACTGCCTGATCTGTTAGGTACCTGCTTTGGCTTTCAAATAGATCATTGATTTAGTTGCTGTGAGTTTTATTGTTGTTATTTATCTGTGTTGGAAAATGGCGGTGATAAAATAACATGGTAATTGCCTATTGTGGTGGAAGGGAATTGAAGATGAGCAGAGTAATGTGATGACGAGATGAAACCAAATGGAATGTGATAAGATGTGACATTGTTGCATAACATGAGAATATCACCACTTGATGCCGACGAAGAGCACCACTATGAGGAAGTTGGACTTTCACATTGAGAAACAGAAGGGTGATAGCTAGGAGGATAACCTAGGTTAACGACGTGGGCCTGCAATCGGAGGGTTGCCAGGCTGAATAGCATGTCTGATGGTCAAAAAAATGTGGTAGGATTCTAGATAAGACCTCACACTTAAAAATCAATCAACCTCGGGTGAACTTTTAATGCAGAGGGCTAAATCAGGGTCACACAGTGTTTGAACTTTGAAACAAAAGTATACACCTCACACACATGGTTATGAACCATGGCAGATATAGAGTTGAAATGTATTTAGTTTTGAATTTGCATCCCAATATTATACTTTATATACATAATTTAAGACTGAAATATAACAACCGTTTAACATAGAAACACAGGATTTTCAGCGTTTAAAAAAAAAAAGTTTATTAACTATAAAATGTTATGAATAACATTCCACCCATGAGGCCACTAGGTCATTTGACTGCAGGAAAGGTCTATGCAGTAACATACTACAGGCCAAATAGGCAACTGACTTCAGGTAAAGTATTAACGTTTTACTGCAGTGGGTTAAATCAGGGTCACACAGCGGGATTCTTGGTAGTCTTAACAAATCTACTTTGAAACAGAAGTATAAACCTCATACACATGGTTATGGGCTTAAAAAAGAAGACACCTGTACCATGTCAGATATAGAGTTGAAATGTATTCAATTTTGAGTTTGCATTCCAATATTACATTTTATATACATCACAGAAGACTGAAATATAACAAAACCCGTTTGACACAGAGACACCAGATTTTCTGCGGGTTTTATGAAATGTTTATTAATTATAAAATGATGAACGATATGAATAACATTCCACCCATGAGGCCACTAGAGGGATATTTGTTCCTTTGACTGCAGGAAAGAGCTACCAGAAATGAATGTAACCAATAACAGTACGCAAGGTAGCCTAGTGGTTAGAGGCGGGGTAGCCTAGTGGTTAGAGGCAGGTGGCCTAGTGGTTGGAGGCGGCGTGGCCTAGTGGTTGGAGGCAGGTAGCCTAGTGGTTAGAGGCAGGTGGCCTGGTGGTTGGAGGCGGGTGGCCTAGTGGTTGGAGGCGGGTGGCCTAGTGGTTGGAGGCGGCGTAGCCTAGTGGTTAGAGGCGGCGTAGCCTAGTGGTTAGAGGCAGCGTAGCCTAGTGGTTAGAGGC
Organism: Oncorhynchus nerka; assembly: GCF_034236695.1. NCBI lineage: Eukaryota > Metazoa > Chordata > Actinopteri > Salmoniformes > Salmonidae > Oncorhynchus > Oncorhynchus nerka. The sequence continues at coordinate 37,750,810 of NC_088422.1, read as the reverse complement.
AGCGTAGCCTAGTGGTTAGAGGCAGCGTAGCCTAGTGGTTAGAGGCAGGGTAGCCTAGTGGTTAGAGGCGGGGTAGCCTAGTGGTTAGAGGCGGGGTGGCCTAGTGGTTAGAGGCGGGGTAGCCTAGTGGTTAGAGGCGGGGTGGCCTAGTGGTTAGAGGCGGGGTGGCCTAGTGGTTAGAGGCGGGGTGGCCTAGTGGTTAGAGGCGGGTGGCCTAGTGGTTAGAGGCGGGGTGGCCTAGTGGTTAGAGGCGGGGTGGCCTAGCGGTTAGGGGCGGGGGGGGCGGGGGTGGCCTAGCGGTTAGGGGCGGGGTGGCCTAGCGGTTAGGGGCGGGGGTGGCCTAGCGGTTAGGGGCGGGGGTAGCCTAGTAACTGAAAGGTTGCTAGATTGAATCCCCGAGCTGACAAGGTACAAGTCTGTCGTTCTGCCCCTGAACAGGCAGTTAACCCACTGTTCCTAGGCCGTCATTGAAAATAAGAATTAGTTCTTAACTGACTTGCCTAGTTAAATAAAGGTAAAATAACTAAGAAATATATATATTTTTGTCTTTCTCATAATTACATGATGTAATATTACTGTAGGAGCTAGGAACATAAGCATTCCCACTACACCCACAATAACATCTGCTAACCATGTGTATGGACCAATCACATCTGTTAAATATGTGACCAATCACATCTGTTAAATATGTGACCAATCACATCTGCTGAATATGTGTATGTGACCAATAGAATGTGATTTGAGTTGTGCAGTTCATTTAAGAGATGTTTATACACAGTGTCATTTCTCCAGGAGAAGAAGTGACTCGCCAGCCAGCGTCTTGTGACCTGCGTTAGTTGTCAGTCCTGTTCAGGAGAATTACATTTGAGGTCACCGGGGTCGACGTTGAATCTTCATTATATTTGGGGCTGAATTAATATGGATCCGTTGGAGCTGTTCTCTCTTGTCTCTGTGTCTCTCTCTGTCTCTCTCTCTGTCTCTCTCTGTGTCTCTCTCTGTGTCTCTCTCTGTGTCTCTCTCTGTGTCTCTCTGTGTCTCTCTCTGTGTCTCTCTCTGTGTCTCTCTCTGTGTCTCTCTCAGGTTTTATTGACAGCCAGACTTCAGCCAAGTCCATATGGGAACACCTTTGAGATTTCAGTCAGGCTTGGCGTGATCCTGGACAACACCCTGTCGTTCTCAACTAACATCAAGGCGGTGGCCCGTTCCTGTAGGTTCATGCTCTACAACATCCGCAGAGTACGACCCTGCCTCACACAGGAAGCGGCGCAGGTCCTAATCCAGGCACTTGTCATCTCCCGTCTGGATTACTGCAACTCGCTGTTGGCTGGGCTCCCTGCCTGTGCCATTAAACCCCTACAACTCATCCAGAACGCCGCAGCCCGTCTGGTGTTCAACCTTCCCAAGTTCTCTCACGTCACCCCGCTCCTCCGCTCTCTCCACTGGCTTCCAGTTGAAGCTCGCATCCGCTACAAGACCATGGTGCTTGCCTACGGAGCTGTGAGGGGAACGGCACCTCAGTACCTCCAGGCTCTGATCAGGCCCTACACCCAAACAAGGGCACTGCGTTCATCCACCTCTGGCCTGCTCGCCTCCCTACCACTGAGGAAGTACAGTTCCCGCTCAGCCCAGTCAAAACTGTTCGCTGCTCTGGCCCCCCAATGGTGGAACAAACTCCCTCACGACGCCAGGACAGCGGAGTCAATCACCACCTTCCGGAGACACCTGAAACCCCACCTCTTTAAGGAATACCTAGGATAGGATAAAGTAATCCTTCTCACCCCCCTTAAAAGATTTAGATGCACTATTGTAAAGTGGCTGCTCCACTGGATGTCATAAGGTGAATGCACCAATTTGTAAGTCGCTCTGGATAAGAGCGTCTGCTAAATGACTTAAATGTAAATGTAAATGTACATTTACTACTGGTAACATACGGTATGTAATGGGGAATTTATAGAAAATAAACAATCAAAGGGCAAACAGTTAACACAATAAAACAATGAATGCTCAAGAATTGGTGGGAGACAGCTGGGTGCATTCTGCAGAGATGTGCCAACATCTTCGCCACACATCCCTCCCCTTCTTCTTGTCTCAACATTTCAAATTGTACTAAAGGCACATCATCTTCACACACCTTTTAGATGCGTTGCTTTTTACTGACAGCCGCATCTCAATAATCAGCTAGGCCTATATTGCTAAGCTCGCTGCCCAAATTGCGGGATTCCCAATTAGGCATGTATATGTGATTTGAAACAATCCACAGCTTTAAAAGAAGCTAATTATCCCCTGTGGCTAAGTCATGCTCTCTGGTGAAGTATTTTGAATTATTTTATTTATTTCTGTATAGACGGGAGTAATTGTATACTTTTAACAAATGTATTTCAATTTACTTTAGGCTACAGTGACTACTGTTACCGAATTATGTCCTATGCTTAGGTTACTCATCACATTAGGAATTGTATTTTATTGTTGGCCTGCAAATACTTTATTATAAATGGTATTTTTTTTCCCCAACCCCCTGCACTCAGCACCCCCTACTCAAAACCAATTCCTACTGCTATGCAGACAGACAGGCAGACAGACATGCATACATGCAGTATAGAGAGATTGAATTATCAGGGAACTGGTTAATATTGGCACAGTTCACATTTCAACAGTAAAATGACTGCCCAATATTGCAGTACTTCAGTCTACAATGCAATCTGGAGACCGTTTTTAAGAAGGCCTACATTTAACCATTATTGTGTTCCTCCCCCCTCTTGGTCTTGTTTTGGATATGTAATTATTTGGGTTATATATTTGGGCAGCATGTCTATGTTTGTGGAGCATGGGTCTTGAATAACTGTGTTGCTGCGATACGCCTAGAATACCACTAGATGTGAGTATGGAACGGTGCGAATATCCACAGAACCAGGGAGAAAGTGGAAGACGACATTTTGTGTTCATAAAAACAGGGATAAGCTTGTCGAAACGAGAGCACTGAGAAAGAGGGGGAGATTGGAGGAGAAACATTGAGAGAAAGAGGAAGGGTAGGCTTCTGGAACCGGCGTGCCCAGAACACATTGAATTTTGCCGCGTTCTAATACCTGGAAACTCGGAAATATCCGACTTCCGACTTCAGTTTTGTTCAAGACAACTGTGTACTCAGAAAAAAAACGAGCTCCGACTGGGATACATATTTTGAACGGTCAGCCAACTCGGAATTCATAGTCGGAAACACGGGTATATTTATAGAGCCCCGACTTTCCGACCTGAAGATCACTGACGTCATGATTTGACCTAATTTTATTCTCAGTTGTCTTGAACGCACTAAAGTCGCAAGTCAGATGTTTTTGAGTTCCCGGTTGTCATGAACGTGGCAGTAAGCACAAAGGGGAAGGGCGTGACGTCAGGGCCTATCTGAGCATGCGCTGTTATGTGACCAGTCAACCCCGTGCCTATCTGTAGACTACATAATACACACTCTTTCTGTACCTACAGACATTGCTGTCTGACAGCCCCAAACACTGGCGCAGGAGACTACAAGAATAGTTATTTTCTACCTGCTAAGAACTGGACCAACACACAGCTAACGCTCCTTTCGGCTTCATTTGAAGGTTGTTGTTCGGGTTTAACCTACCTTTGGCTGTATCACCCCTAACCAACCCTAACCTCACCAGCACCGCCACGGGGACTTTACCATAACCCTGAAGGGAAACGGGTCCTGCCGGTGTTCCTTCCCCAGGACAGGTGAGTGTTTACCTGAGGAGGCAGCTGTTTGGTGCTCACTAGCCGTATTTGCATCATTCTCGTGATGGGGAATATGACGCCATAGCTAGCTACAGTGTGACAGAGAGAGGGAGATATACAACATCCGAGGATGGACCAATAGCAAACACGGAGGGAGCAGAAGCATCATGTCTATAGCAATGCATGCTCCTAATCAGAGGGCCTCATAATTGAATGATAAGAGATGCGCAGTGGAATAGTAGTAGAGTTATTGCTTTCTATTGATTAAAATGTCCACATAAAACAACCCATATACTTGAAAAATAGTGCAGATGTAAAGTTTTGTAACAGAATGACAGTAAAATGGCCCTTTTTTATGTGACCAAGTTTTCCAAAAACTCTGTTCAACATCTACTCTGAATTGAGATTCAATGATGTCTGCATAAATAATGAGCTGCTTGGACATCGCAGTAGAGCACAGTACATTGTACCCTAGTGTGCTTTACTGTACAGACCTATACACTACTCTACTTTGAGTGTGTGAGAGAGAGAAGACTGTTTTCACAATTCTGTCAATAACAGTATGCCAGTGGAAGGGAGGACAGTAGCTGGTGACCCAACTGCGGTTTCCAATTTACACCTTTTAATTGCTTAATAAATCATAAACACAATTGTTATCAGTAAAATTAAATATAAATGTTAATATTAGTTTCTAAGGGTCTTAACTTCAACATTATTGTGTTTTGATTTACAGTACCAGTCAAAAGTTTGGACACACCTATTCATTCAAGGGTTTTCTTTATTTTCTATATAGTAGAATAATAGTGACGATATCACAACTACGAAAACACATATGGAATCATGTAGTAACTAAAAAAGTGTTAAACAAATCTAAAATATATTTGATATATGAGATTCTTCGAAGTAGTCACCCTTTGCCTTGATTACAGCTTTGCACACTCTTGGCATTCTCTCAACCAGCTTCACCTGGAATGTTTTTCCAACAGTCTTGAAGAAGTTCCCACATATGCTGAGCACTTGTTGTCTGCTTTTCCTTGACTCTGTGGTCCAACTCATCCCAAACCATCTCAAATGGATGTCATAAGGTGAACGCACCAATTTGTAAGTCGCTCTGGATAAGAGCGTCTGCTAAATGACTTAAATGTAAATGTAATTGGGTTGAAGTCAAGTGATTGTGGAGGCCAGGTCATCTGATGCAGCACTCCATCACTCTCCTTCTTGGTCAAATAGCCCTTACACAGCCAGCCTGTAGGTGTGTTGGTTCATTGTCATGTTGAAAAACAAATGATAGTCTCACTAAGCGCAAACCAGATGTGATGGCGTATCGCTGTAGAATGCTGTGGTAGCCATGCTGGTTAAGTGTGCCTTGAATTCTAAATAAATCACAGACAGTGTCACCAGCAAAGCACCATCACACCTCCTCCAGGCTTCACGGTGGGAACTACACATGCAGAGATCATCCGTTCACCTACTCAGCATCTCACAAAGACGCAGCGGTTGGAACCAAAAATCTCAAATTTGGACTCATCAGACCAAAGAACAGATTTCCCCTGGTTTAATGTCCATTGCTTGTGTTTCTTGGCCCAAGCAAGTCTTCTTATTGGTGTCATTTATGAGTGGTTTCTTTGCAACAATTCAACCATGAAATCCTGATTCACGCAGTCTCCTCTGAGCAGTTGATGTTGAGATATCTGTTACTTGTGATGCATTTATTTGGGCTGCAATTTCTGAGGCTGGTAATGAACTTATCTTCTGCAGCAGAGGTAACTCTGGGTCTTCCTTTTTTGTGGCGGTCCTCATGAGAGCCAATTTCATCATAGCGCTTGATGTTTTTTGCGACTGCACTTGAATAAACTTTCAAATATCTTGAAATATTCTGTATTGACTGACCTTCATGTCTTAAAGTAATGATGGACTGTCTTTGCTTATTTGAGCTGTTCTCGCCATAATATGGACTTGGTCTTAAACCAAATAGTGCTATCTTCTGTATACAACCCCTACCATGTCACAACACAACTGATTGGCTCAAACATATTAAGAAGGAAAGAAAATCCACAAATGAACTTTTTGCAAGGCACACCTGTTAATTTAAATGCATTCCAGGTGACTACCTCATGAAGCTGGTTTGGGATGAGATTTGGGAATAGTTGGACCACAGAGTGAAGGAAAAGCAGCCAACAAGTGCTCAGCATATGTGGGAACTCCTTCAAGACTGTTGGAAAAGCATTCCAGGTGAAGCTGGTTGAGAGTGTCAAGAGTGTGAAAAGCTGTCATGAAGGTGAAGGGTGGCTAATTTGAAGAATCTCAAACATAACATATATTTTGATTTGTTTCACACTTTTTTGGTTACTACATAATTCAATTTGTGTTATTTCAGTGTTGATGTCTTCACTATTATTGTACAAAGTAGAAAATAGTCAAAATAAAGTAAAACCTTTGAATGAGTAGGTGTCCAAACTTTTGACAGGTACTGTATTTCAAATACATTTTTAAGACTTCTTCTGGTAGATATTTTTCGAGACCTCTCTTCCATCTGTTTGACTAGAAACCAAAGCCTTTGATTATTACTAGTTTTAGAATGGGAAATAATAATTTAAAAAAGTGTGTGCATATATATATATATATATACAGTGCCTTGCGAAAGTATTCGGCCCCCTTGAACTTTGCGACCTTTTGCCACATTTCAGGCTTCAAACAAAGATATAAAACTGTATTTTTTTGTGAAGAATCAACAACAAGTGGGACACAATCATGAAGTGGAACGACATTTATTGGATATTTCAAACTTTTTTTAACAAATCAAAAACTGAAAAATTGGGCGTGCAAAATTATTCAGCCCCCTTAAGTTAATACTTTGTAGCGCCACCTTTTGCTGCAATGTTTATTTTTGAACCATTCCATTGTAGATTTTGCTTTATGTTTTGGATCATTGTCTTGTTGGAAGACAAATCTCCGTCCCAGTCTCAGGTCTTTTGCAGACTCCATCAGGTTTTCTTCCAGAATGGTCCTGTATTTGGCTCCATCCATCTTCCCATCAATTTTAACCATCTTCCCTGTCCCTGCTGAAGAACAGCAGGCCCAAACCATGATGCTGCCACCACCATGTTTGACAGTGGGAATGGTGTGTTCAGGGTGATGAGCTGTGTTGCTTTTACGCCAAACATAACGTTTTGCATTGTTGCCAAAAAGTTCAATTTTGGTTTCATCTGACCAGAGCACCTTCTTCCACATGTTTGGTGTGTCTCCCAGGTGGCTTGTGGCAAACTTTAAACGACACTTTTTATGGATATCTTTAAGAAATGGCTTTCTTCTTGCCACTCTTCCATAAAGGCCAGATTTGTGCAATATACGACTGATTGTTGTCCTATGGACAGAGTCTCCCACCTCAGCTGTAGATCTCTGCAGTTCATCCAGAGTGATCATGGGCCTCTTGGCTGCATCTCTGATCAGTCTTCTCCTTGTATGAGCTGAAAGTTTAGAGGGACGGCCAGGTCTTGGTAGATTTGCAGTGGTCTGATACTACTTCCATTTCAATATTATCGCTTGCACAGTGCTCCTTGGGATGTTTAAAGCTTGGGAAATCATTTTGTATTCAAATCCGGCTTTAAACTTCTTCACAACAGTATCTCGGACCTGCCTGGTGTGTTCCTTGTTCTTCATGATGCTCTCTGCGCTTTAACGGACTTCTGAGACTATCACAGTGCAGGTGCATTTATACGGAGACTTGATTACACACAGGTGGATTGTATTTATCATCATTAGTCATTTAGGTCAACATTGGATCATTCAGAGATCCTCACTGAACTTCTGGAGAGAGTTTGCTGCACTGAAAGTAAAGGGGCCGAATACTTTCGCAAGGCACTGTATATACACTTATTGAAAAATGTGTGTATATATATATATATATATATATATGCCTTCATTTCTGTAAAATATAGACTCTTAGCTTTCATTTGATACCAAATGTAATGAGCTCTTATGAACTTAAGATGTTGGTGCTCATGGGTCCTTTTACCTCTCCCCCTTCCCTTCATCTCATAACGTGGGAGTGTTAAAATGAGTTGTTACATAAGTAGGACTATTCATCGATATCCATCCATCAATCACCATGTAGGGATCGCATCTGATTTTTAGGGTGAGATTTATTACCACGGTTGTCCTGGAAACAATGCTTGGAGGAATGTGTGTGTGTGTGCGTCACTTGCGTGAGCCAACATGAGGAAGAAATATTTGTTTTGTCCTCAGGTTACCAAAAAGTTATTCGTAGCCTATAATCTATGGCGATTTCTACACAATGAAAGGCTCCAGCAGAACCTTTGGTTTGTAGGTTAGGCTGCACAAGTTAGGCTATGTCATTATGATCAATATGAACTGCACGCTCTCTCGCCACGGGGAGTGTGTGAGTGTGAGAGAGGATATGCTCCCCTCTGATCCCCTTCATTAATGTAGCTTACAAATTGTGTTTTAGGTGTTATTTAAATCACATTCTCAAATAAAATGTTTAACATAATGGCTTAACTTTGCCTCCACAGCTGTTTCATGGGGATTTGGCTATTAAGCCTGTAGTCTACCGTTATTAATAATGAATATTATTACTAGTGTGAGAGCTGAGCCACCCGGTTGACTTGTGCTGCAGTGGGTCTCAGACCAATATAGTCTGACTGCGACCCGCATCCGGGGATGTTCTTCCCGCCCCCTCTTTCAACTGGCTCCTGGATGCTTCTCTTTCTATTGATTCTTGTCTACTTCCTCGTTAGAATTCCGGCAGGAGTAAACTATATCTTTTAACCTGCACTTAAGCCTAGCTTTCTCTTCAAGACATTGGGTACTATGTCAATATATTTCTGACTGCGGAACGAAGCTCGCCTCTTGTGCACACGTCATGGCTCTGGTCGTAGTGGCTGGTGCGTAGTTAGGATAAATGAAACGGCAAATCATTACAGTTAATAAAAAGTCTCATAGATCAGACTCCAATCTCAGGTGTGTCCCGAGATGATAAAGGCATTTAACAAATACTTAAGAGGCACGGCAAACAAAAGGTTTAAGCCAAACCATTGGCGACCAAGCCTAGCGTTGTACTTTCTCCTATGTCAGTGGCGCACGCTTTATGATTGGAGCTTATGCTATTGCCCTGCGGCCGCCTCCATTGGACAGTGCTGCAAGAAGTGTGCTGTAAGGACAGCTCCCCGTACCCAGTTCACGTTGGACATGGCTAGCTCAGATTTGATCACACTATGCTTCCTTACCATAGGCCTACCTCTGCTCTATACCCCACTTTTCTAGCCACTCCACCATCTCCCTACAGCCTGCCCTTTTGCTGTAGGCCTACCTAATTTCCTTAAATTACACTTGGTATAGGCCTATAAGCAGCTCTCACCTTCCTATGATGTATTATACCACCGACCCGCCTCCCCGCTCTCCTCCCTTCTGCCCCCGCTGGGAAGCCCAGTTAAACTTTCTAGTGGGGAACGGACAATCTCCTGTATAGGACCTGGTCTTGCAGGTGGGGGGTGGTCAGCACAATTCCGGCCTGGGGATGTGGGAGTGGTTCGAGGTCGGTCGCGTTCCACCTGACTAGCCTACGTCAACGACTAATCCTCTACCTGTTCCATTATCAATCCTAAGGGTTTTTCTACTAAAATATGTGATATTTTGTGTAATTCATTGACCATTCATGCATTAAGTTTTTTTACAATGTTGAACTTTGAAACCTGTGTCTTTTTGATAATCAGAAGCTGAAACTCATGAAATTCAGGTAGAAAAAGCATGATTTATTTTACGTAAGTCATCAGCGGTGGATCCGGTGACACTAAGGCGCAATTACGCATGCGACACGATAGGCCTATTAATTAGCCCTACTACTATTACATTCCGGACGCCAGTGTCGCTCACTAAAACAAACACAAATGAATAACCAATTACTTAATAATATTAATAATAATATTAGGCCAACATGGGAATCAAGTATACCACAGTTAGATTGCTCAGATTTGTGGGGCACTGTTATGGATAATTGGCCTGAAAGTATCATCTTCTCCGACTGCCAACTAGACTATAACAGCTGACAGAGCAATAGCCTAGCATTCCAGCTGACTAGTTTTTAAAATATTTTTTCTTGGACACACACACACAATGAATCCCTGGTGGGCTGGGACCTGCGAGGGTTAGCCAAGCAACAGGCCCTCCCAAGTGGCAGTTTTAGAGGTCGGTCGTCAGGAGCACCATGAGGGTTCTACCCTCAACACTAATTTGCCTATTTTAATAGCCTAATAATAATAGGCCTACCTGTTATTTTAACAGCCACTGGTCAATAAATAGGGTAGGCTATGGTGTTAGAATGTCTACATTAATCAAGAAAAGAAATCTTACATTTCATAAAAGTAGGCCTATAGGTGTTGCAAACTGTCTGGGGACTAAATGGAAACTAGATGACTAAGGAATCCAATCCATCTCAATGTTCCCAAAATAATCCATGAGATCAGATTAACTCACTGCATTTATGCGTGAGAATATTTACACCTAATGTAAATATTCAAGTGTACATTCACCTTTTTATTTAAACTTTTTGATGAGGCAAGGACTTTGGCTAAACTGCTGACAATCTAAACCTATAATCGTTTCTATAGGACACTTGTCACCATTGTCTAGGCATGAAAAGAATGTCCCCCTGAAAAATAATATATGGTAGGTAGGCCTACAGTAGTATAGTGATGATAAAGAAAAACCTGAGCACCATTCAATTCTGTATTAAACTTCACGCAAGTAGTTTGTTGGACATGATGATTAGATAGAATGAAACACTATGGCCATTACTAACATTTGAATTTGGGTGAATAATTGCGGTCTGGATGAAGTTAGTGTTAAGGCTAAATTTACATACAGCATCGTCACATTATTCTGCGTATTCTTCACACCGTATCTATTACTCAACATGCTCCAGCTGTGACGGTGCCGAGGGTATTCACTCACATCCCAGACACCAGAGATCACGTGGCATAGTTGTCTTTCTGTTGAACCTATGTAACGTAGAGCGGAGGCAATAGATAGGCCAATAATTAAGTCTCTCTTTTCAAACTCATTTCTAGACACCGTACAGTCAAGCATGAATGGGGCCGTAGATTATGGCAGTCATCTCTCGATTAACATTTTTAATTGAACAATAATGTACATTTTATTACAGAATGGTGAAATGAAATCGGTTACCACCTCCTCACAGCTGTAGCCATACTGATACTATTGGTTAAAGCTGCAATCAGCAGTTGAAGCAATCACAAAGTGGACTCCCCACCACGGTGTGAACCGGAGGATTGGGCTGGAGAAATGTAACCGCTCTCAAATTCAAAGGAGCTATGGATGCAAGGACTGACAATCCATGATGTCAAAATTATAGTTTTAACCATGTTACATTTACTCTTTACAAACATTGGAGTAGAACAAGCTTATGTTCTGAAGGGGTGTGACAGTTGAACTAAGCTCACAAGACATTTATAAGTCATATTCTTCAAGAATGAATGGGTACATTTAATGAATTTTATAAGTCCAAAATTGGATGAAGCAACTAATGATTGCCCCTTGAAGTGATGTTTGTTTCCACCTCAGTCTGGGATCAACAGGATATCCTTCTTTAGATTGTCCCACACTGGCCCACACAAGTCTTTCCAGCTCTGTCTCTGTGGAGTGATGTGGGTTTGACCATGTTGACCATGTGTTGTAAAGCAAGGTAGCCTCAGGAGTGTGTTATTGAAGATAGGACTGTAGGAAACTGCTGTCTCCAGCTGTTCTGTTTCCAGATATTCAAGATTACCAATTGAAGATGACTGATCAGTCAGACACTTCTCTGTACAATCAAGAAGTTTCTTTATTCACCGCACACAGGATCCTGGGGAACACGATATCACATCCAAGCATGGCGGAAACATGTTCAAAGACCAGGCTACACAAGTCAGTCTTTTAAAAAAAATATTTCTGAGTTCACTTTACATCACCGTCGTGGCTCGTAGGGAGATAGAAGATCTGAGATCTACAGTAGGTTGGGGTTAAACCAAGCCTAGACTTAAACATGATAAATGGCATTTGAAAATGTATTCTAAAAGGTTACCGGTAGCCAGTGTAGAGAAGCAGTTGTCATATGGTTACATTTCCTGGTGTATATACTAGAGGTCGACCGAATTGTGATTTTTCAACGCCGATACCGATTATTGGAGGACAAAAAAAAGCCGCTACCGATTTAATCGGCCGATTTAAAAAAAATATATATATTTATTTGTAATAATGACAATTACAACAATACTGAATGAACACTTATTTTAACTTAATATAATACATCAATAAAATCAATTTAGCCTCAAATAAATAATGAAACATGTTCAATTTGGTTTAAATAATGCAAAAACAAAGTGTTGGAGAAGAAAGTAAAAGTGCAATATGTGCCAAGAAAGCTAACGTTTAAGTTCCTTGCTCAGAACATGAGAACATATGAAAGCTGGGGGTTCCTTTTAACATGAGACTTCAATATTCCAAGGTAAGAGGTTTTAGGTTGTAGTTAATATAGTATTTTTAGGACTATTTAGCTCTACCATTTGTATTTCATATACCTTTGACTATTGGATGTTCTTATAGGCACTTTAGTATTGCCAGTGTAACAGTATAGCTTCCGGCCCTCTCCTCGCTCCTACCTGGGCTCGAACCAGGAACACATCGACAACAGCCACCCTCGAAACAGTGTTACCCATGCAGAGCAAGGGGAACAACTACTCCAAGTCTCAGAGCGAGTGACTTTGAAACGCTATTAGCGCGCACCCCGCTAACTAGCTAGCCATTTCACATCGGTTACACAAGCCTAATCTCGGGAGTTGATAGGCTTGAAGTCATAAACAGCAGAGCACGAAAGTGCTGTTTGAATGAATGCTTACGAGCCTGTTGCTGCCTACCATTGCTTAGTCAGACTGCTCTATCAAATCATAGACTTAATTATAATATAATAACACACAGAAATACGAGCCGTATGTCATTAATATGGTCGAATCCAGAAACTATCATCTCAAAAACCAGACGTTTATTCTTTCAGTGAAATACGGAACTGTTCCGGGTGGCATCCATCAGTCTAAATATTCCTTATTACATTGCACAACCTTCAATTTTATGTCATAATTATGTACAATTCTGGCAAATTAGTTCGCAATGAGCCAGGCAGCCCAAACTGTTGCATATACCCTGACTCTGCGTGCAATGAACGCAAGAGAAGTGACACAATTTCACCTGGTTAATATTGCCTGCTAACCTGGATTTCTTTTAGCTAAATATGCAGGTTTAAAAATATATACTTCTGTGTATTGATTTTAAGAAAGGCATTGGTGTTTATGGTTAGGTACACGTTGAAGCAACGACAGTCCTTTTTCGCGAATGCGCACTGCATCGATTATATGCAACGCAGGACACGCTAGATAAACTAGTAATATCATCAACCATGTGTAGTTATAACTAGTGATTATGATTGATTAAGTTTAATGCTAGCTAGCAACTTACCTTGGCTTCTTACTGCATTCGCGTAACAGGCGGGCTCCTCGTGAGGCAGGTGGTTAGAGCGTTGGACTAGTTAACCGTGAGGTTGCAAGATTAAATCCCTGAGCTGACAAGGTAAAAATCTGCCATTCTGCCCCTGAACAAGGCAGTTAACCCACCGTTCCTAGGCCATCATTGAAAATAAGAATGTGTTCTTAACTGACTTGCCTAGTTAAATAATGATTAAATAAAGGTGTAAAAAACAAATCTGCAAAATCGGTGTACAAAATGACCGATTTCCGATTGTTATGAAAACTTGAAATCGGCCCTAATTAATCGGCCATTCCAATTAATCGGTCGACCTCTAGTATATACAAATAGTTACTGTAATCTAGGCATGAGGAAATAAAAACGTATAACCTTCTCCAGATCAGTGATTGACTAGCTATATTTCTTAGATGATAAAAGTAGAACCCCTGCAATTCCCCCCTTTTCCCCTTGCTGTCATACCATGTGAGAAACACCATACAAGGACGTAATATATCACACAAACTTTGCTGTCTCTGGTTATATGTATGTTATGCCCAGCAAGCATTTTACGTAAAAGAAAATAAAAAAATCAATAATCCATGAATATGAATTCCAAGTTACAACACCTGTGTAAAACAATTATAATGTTATCTTGTCAATGTACTAAACCAGTGGTTCCCAAACAGTGGGGGGGGTTTAATATAAATCTACTAGCATTCTATAATTATACTATTAGCTTGTATTTCTTACATCAGCAAACAGCTAGTTTGTTCCTAAATCTTGTGAGACAATAATTGTTAGCCGCTAATGCTAATCGCTAGCTAGCTAATAAATGTACTGCGTAAGAGCAAGCGTCTTTGGCTATACAGCCTGATAATACCAGTGATGGTGTAGACCTGAATCAGCATATTGTTTGTGCAACAGAATCTTATCAATTTAAAGAGGAATACGCAAAGCAAGAATATGTTAGCTACATGAAGTAGCTAAGTTGAAGTTTAATTGTTTTATACTGTTCAATCAGAATGGAGAAAGACCAATGGAAATCACTTAGAATGTATGTGTTGCCACCCTAGGGTCATGCACTACTCATAAAGCAAATGTAGAACTTTTATTATTAAAAAACATAAAATATCCTCATTTTTAAATACGTGATATATTTTGCCCATATTGCCCAGCCCTAGTTTGTAGGCCAAACCGTTCGAACGCTACAGACGATTTGTGAGAAGACAGAAGTGCGACATAGGCGGAATGCGATGGATTGAGATGCATCCAATGCAAAAAAAACATCTCTCTCATTTAAACTGACAGATTTGTATAGGATTAAAAAAAAAAATTATGCTAATTAGATTGTCACAGGGACTTGAACATCGGCCTTTGGGGGTTAAAACTGTTGTAAATAAGCATGCGCCGTATAAAATTTTGAAAAAACTTGGTATAAAAAAAACTTGCGCGTGAAGGATAGATTTACATTTACATTTAAGTCATTTAGCAGACGCTCTTATCCAGAGCGACTTACAAATTGGTGCATTCACCTTATGACATCCAGTGGAACGGCCACTTTACAATAGTGCATCTAAATCTTTTAAGGGGGGGGGGGGGGTGTGAGTGAGAAGGTTCAATCCCTTGGTTCACGCATGAATTGTATGACCAATTACAGGAAAGAAATTTAGCTTGGGCTGAGGCTAGATTGAATGATACTACTTCTGACTGGCAGACATTTGAGAAATCGATATCTGTCTCTGGTTAGAAAAGCAAAGTCAACATACTTCCTGAACGGTGTATTTGAGAATCGTGGGAATCCACTTCTGGAAAGTAGTCAGGTTATGACAACCTCTGGTCCCATAATAGACCAAATGGAAATTTGTGGTGCTTTTAATAACCATTTTGCCTCAGCTGGCCATCTATTTGAAATAATTGTTTCTGAAAATTCCTCTAATTCCAGTAGAGAGTCCTTTATTCACCTTGAAACAGACTGTAGAGAATGATTCACACCCAGATAGAGAATGTCTATTTTCATTTCAATAATTTTATAACTATGATGTACTAAGTGTATTGCTAAAAATCAGTGGGGAAAAAAACATCCACAGGGGGTAATTCTCTTGATCCTTTTTTACTGCAACTCTTTGGCTCTCTTATTGCAGAATAATTAACCTGTATTTCAGGTGTTATCCCTAAGAAGATCTGGAAAGTGGCACATGTCATCCCCCTACCTAAAGGAGGAGAAATTGGACGGTAGTTATCTTGCCTTTCCAAAGTTTTGGAATCCTTGGCCTACTCTCAACGAATAACTTTTTAAACTTCTTCTCATTCTATTCTAAATGTGCACCAGTCTGATTTTAGACCTGGACATGGCACCGTTTCAGTTGCTACACTTGTTCTAGATGTGTTACATTTCTTAGATCATAAAAGCCATTGTGCTGCCTTATTTATAGACATTTCCCAGGACTTTGACACTGTTGACCATAAAATTATAATGCAAAGACTGAAATAGGCCTGGATCAGGCTTCTTGCAAGTGGTTTGAGAATGATCTGTCAGATAAGACGCAATGTGTGATTTCTGAAGGCCTCAAGTGTAGTTTCCTGGATATTAAAGGTGTATTTTATTTTTATTTAACCTTTATTTAACCAGGTAAGCTAGTTGATAACAAGTTCTCATTTGCAACTGCGACCTGGCTAAGATAAAGCATAGCAGTTTGACACATACAACAACACAGAGTTACACATGGAATGAACAAAACATACAGTCAATAATACAGTAGAAAAAAACAAAGTCTATATACAGTGAGTGCAAATAAGGTCAAATAAGGGAGTTAAGGCAAAAATAGGCCATGGTGGCGAAGTAATTACAATATGGCAATTAAACACTAGAGTGGTAGACGTGCAAAAGATGGATGTGTATAGCAGGGGTCTGTATTGGGACCTGTTCTCAGACCAATATTATTTATATAAATAGTTATATCTGTTGACTTGTAATATTCTTATGTATGCAGGTGACACTTATGTATGCCATTGCCCCAACTGTTGCCCAGGCTATGTTAGAGTGGCAATCTGACTTTGTTGCCTTACAGAGAGCTCTGGTTGGTTTAACTTGTACTTAATCCGGGAAAGACTAGATATGTTTTTTTCTAATTCTCGCAAAAAAAATTCAGATGGACTACATATTTATTAACTGGATGGTTCTCCCATCGATCGGGTTCCCGCCTATAAATATCTGGCCATTTGGATGAACAAAAATGTAATGTTTAAAAACATACGGGTGAGCTAGTTAAAAAGCTGAGATTTAAAGTGGGCTTCTTTTTTAGAAATGGGATTAGCCTCTCCCTAAATAGCAGGAAGCAGATTGTATAGTCATCTTTCCTGTCAGGTCTTGACTATGGTGACACCATTTACCAGATTGCAGCAGCCACTTTAAAACTTTGGATGCAGTCTACCATAGAGCACCCTTCGCTTTATCACAGGTGACAGTTTTAATACTCTACTGCATCCTGTATCAAAAAGTTGTCTGGTCCTCATAACATTTCCAAAGCTCACTTCATTATTCCCTTTTTGTTAACAAAGCTGTACTAAACAAGCTTCCAACTTCACTGTTAAAATATAAAAATACCAAACCCCTTCACAAGGTTTTTAAACTCTTGACATTCCTCGGGTCTCCACCGAACTAGGTATATCCGCTTTTACACTGAATAAAAATATAACAGTTCATATAAGGAAATCAGTCAATTTTAAAACAATTCATTAGGCCCAAATCTATGGATTTCACATGACTGAGAATGCAGATATGCATCTGTTGGACACAGATACCTTAAAAAAAGGTTGGGGCGTGGATCAGAACCAGTCGGTATCTGGTGTGAACACCATTTGCCTCATGCAATGTGCCACATCTCCTTTGCATAGAGTTGGTCAGGCTGTTGATTGTGGAATGTTGTCCCACTCTTCAATGGCTGTGCGAAGTTGCTGGATATTGGCGGGAACTGGAACACGCTGGTGTACACGTCGATCCAGAGCATCCCAAACATGCTCAGCAGGTGAACATGTCTGGTGAGAATGCAGGCTATGGAAGGACTGGGACATTTTCAGCTTCCATAAATTGTGAACAGATCCTTGCTACATGGGGCCGTGCATTATCATGCTGAAACATGAGGTGATGGCGGCATATGAATGGCACGACAATGGTCCTCAGGATCTCATCATGGTATCTCTGTGCATTCAAATTGCCATCGATAAAATGCAATTGTGTTCATTGTCCGTAGCTTATGCCTGCCCATACCATAACCCCACCGCCAGCATGGGGCACTCTGTTCACAACGTTGACGTCAGCAAACCACTTTCCCACATGACGCCATCCACGTCTACCATCTGCCGTCTACCGTGATTCTCCGTGAAGAGTGCACTTCTCCAGCATGCCAGTGGGCAACGAAGGTGAGCATTTTAAGTAGGTTACGACGTCGAACTGCAGTCTGGTCAAGACCCTGGTGAGGACGAATAGCACGCAGATGAGTTTCCCTGATACAGTTTGTGCAGAGATTTTCTTCAGCTGTCCAGGTGGCTGGTCTCAGACGATCCCGCAGGTGAAGAAGCTGGATGAGGAGGTCATGGGTTGGCGTGGTTACACGTGGTCTGCAGGTGAGGCCGGTTGGACGTACTACCAAATTCTCTTAAACGTTGGATTAAAAATGAACATTCAATTCTTTGGCAACAGCTCTGGTGGACATTCCTGCAGTCAGCATGCCAATTGCACACTCTCTCTCAACTTCAGGCATCTGTGGCATTGTGTTTTGTGACACAACTGCATATTTTAGAGTGGCATTTTTATTGTCCCCATCACAAGATGCACCTGTGTAATGATCATGCTGTTTAATCAGTTTCTTGATATGCCACACCTGTCAGGTGGATGGAGAAATGCTCACTAAAAGGGATGTAAACACATTTCTGAGCTTTTTGTGCGTATGGAAAATGAAACATGGGACCAACACTTTACATGTTGCATTTATGTTTTTGTTCAGTGTAGTTTTCAAGCACCTCATTGCTGGAAGCAACTACAAAATACATTACAATTGGATGTTCTGGTGCTGCTCAGGCACAAAAAAATATTGATTAGGGACCATCTCTTATTGAGGAATGTAATTTATTTTTTGAATATGTGTGTTGTGCTGTATTTTTGTATTGTTTGTATTTGATTTAGATTTTGTCATTGTATATGCAAGTCTCCCTTGTGAAAGGGACCCTGCTTAAATAAAATATAGGATAATGTTGGTCATAGCCAGTCAACTGAGTTTTGTGAGTTCATGACTTACTTGAGGGTTCGTTTTTGATTTCGACAACGCCCACTTGCCCACTAACACGGGATACACATCTGCGGTAATAGTGCTATATCCAATCCTATCACAGAACTTGAAGGTGAGACAGACAGACAGCAGGGCAGTGGATCGGACATTGTTTACATAAGACAATATGTCACTTTTTTTTTAACTTGAGAAATACTGCACCAAACACCATAGCTAGGTGTAAAATTGTGACTAAAACCTCCTTGGCAAAAATGTCAAAATGATACTGTATATTTCCTCTGAGTTTGAAATAATACTGTGAAATTGTGAAAATTAGGATGTCCTTTTAATGTAAGAGCTGTTTGGAAATTTCAGCCTGTTTTGGTGGGATGGAGTTTTGCCCTTCCATGTTGACATCATCATGTGGGAAATGGGTTAATACACCAATAAGAGTTCCAAACCTCTCTGTCAATAGCAGCACATTTTCAGTTTTTTCCTCCCCACTCAGATCAGCCTCAGACAGTCCTAGCAAATTCTTGCTTGAGAACTTGTCCTTTTCTAAGAAGCTATTTTTGTTTATTTGTGACCGTTTAAAAAACAACAACATTTTTTACTTAAAATAATCACAGTAAGGTGCTTAATTGTTACCCAGAAATAATTTTATATTAAGATAAAATGGCTGCATTGGACCTTTTTTTTTTAAATGACAGATTTCTTGAGTTATCTTCAATTCATTCGGACTATTTTGAGTAAGTGATACTGTCTTTGTTCCTATGGTTTATCATGGGGACAAACATGAATAACTGCCACATCGAACCACACACCAAAGACTGAAATCTCGTTTTTTCCTAATGAGCAACAGAGAAACACATGCTGAATCGGTGCTTTCGGTCACTCTCTTTAAATTTCCTGTATTGCATAAAAATCCTACATCTGTATATCCCAGTCACTGTGTTTCCTAAATGTTTCGACATGCACCAGCCGTTTAGACTTCTGTTATCAGATAGGCAGTGCACTTTGCTGTCGGTACATAGTTACCATACAGTTGAACTGATGAGAACTTACTTCCGCACAACAGTTCTGACAGGACTATTTTGTGGGGAATCTAATTTGTACAGATATTTTGTTGACTTATCCTTTGGTGTTGGAGTTTTCGAGCAACATGGCACACCACTTTCTCAATGCTGGTACGTAGGTGTAAACGAGGAGGGGGGGGGTGGATTGCCATTGACAAGCGCAACAAAATGTACATTTTACAGTATTATTGCGATCTGTAGACATGTAATTTCAAAGTGACTGTTATTTCAGCTGACCTGGGAGAAGTCAAACGGGGCATCCAGTGCCATGTACAAGTGCGTACTGTAAAAACAAGAATGTACGATACTAAACAATTGTGTTACATCAAAATATGGACACTAAAACTATTGGTCTTACCATCAGCATAAATATCCCACAGTCCCCGTGGTTCTCCTGTCAAGGAAAAGCCCCAATTTAAAGAGGAAAAAAGTATACACACATTTTTAACACAAAGAAATATCAACACTTTGTGGACAGCAGGAGTTGATATGCAGCAATGTTTGAAATAATGTGAAGGCTGGTTAAAAAAATGTCTGTTCCACCTATCTGAGTCCACTGACCCAGTGATATACGCTGTGCAATGTCCCTGAAAGGGACATAGTTATTATGATGCATTATACACCTGGTGGGTCTAATTCTGAATGCTGACTGGTTAAAACCGCATTCCAGCTGTGTCTATTTCACAAGTTACCACCGGCTGAATCTATGACATTAAAATGCCTGTTTACTGTTCCATCTGACTGTGCAATCCACTGTCTCATCAGCACAGCCAGGCAAATTATAAACTTGAACAACAGTGACCTGACAAGGGAGCACATTTTTCTATGCCAGATGAAATCATCATTCGCTTATTTTTATGGATGTATCCAAATAAGTGTCACTAGAAAACAGCTTATGCAAATGCAGCTACTTTGTTGTTAATTAGTCTGCGCTGTTTGACGTGACTAAGTTGGCTGGCTAGCAAGCAAGTGATAAGAACGTTGCCAGTCAGTATGGCAATAGAACATTTAGAACGAACAACTGGGTCGCGTCTATAGAGACAAAACAAAAAGACTGAACGACTGGGTCGCGTCTTTGGCAACCGAACCGATAGAACAAACACCCAGCCAGCTTGGGTACCAATCCTAGATTTGTATCTGGAGTATATCTTGTGGAAGGATAAAATAGTATGAATAAATTAATCAAAATATGTTTTTTACTGAAAATATGTCAATCATTATTTGAATATGTTGCTAACCCGTTGTATAAAAGTGATAATGCCCTCAAAGCCGGTGTTTTGGAGAATATATTGGCACGTTTTGCCAGCCCTCGACTTTGTCTCAGGCCTAACAACACCCGTTCCAATATATCATCCAAACGCCGGCTTCAAGGGCATTGTCACTTAAGGAGAATACAACATTAACACACACACAATGAAAGGTTCTAGAACATGACTGGAATTGTGTGAAATTAACACTATATACCAACGGTCTGCAGAACAGGACCTTGTGTTCTAACAAAGCACATCTTTATCTGGCCAACTGCGCAACACAAATATAACTCGACTAAAGCTGCACACAGCAACATATGATATGTCACCATATCCAAGCAATCGGTTCTCCAAGCATACAGAGTCAAGAAGGTAGCTGACCCTGTGCAGTGGCTTCAAGACCTACAGTACAATTATAATGTTTTATAAAATTCAGACGCTTATCAGTTCGTTGGGTATAATGACATACAATGAAAATAAATGGTGTTTTAATAAAATGATTTGAATAAAAAAATATATAATATACTGTAATGATATTCAAACCACCTACACATAGTTTGATGACAGATTCTTTCACATGATCATCAGACTGAAATTAAGTACAGAATGTCCATCGTTCATTTGAAACCACATTTACTCATTTGATACCTAGTCGGTTGCCATTTAGAACTTCTGGAAGTGTATTGGATGTCAACTGGCATATATGAGTCAAATTGTATTTAAATCATTTAAATAGCAACCATATTTTATGCTTTTACTTACAGGCAAAGTGGTGAAAGGGTCTGCTCCAATGGAAGGCACCCAGGTGTCACAGACTTGCCACAAAGATATCCTTGCCCTGCACAATACAGTAAAAACCAAATGATTATGTAAGGCACTGCCTCTAAAACATTTTACTGTGTTTGTGTGGATCAGTATTTCATAGATCAAGGCAGAGATGGGACCAAGTCACAATTTAGCAATTCTCAAGTCTTAACCTTTGAGTCTCGAGTCAAGTCCCAAGTAATGATGGGCAAGTGTCAAGTCCCAAGTTCCAGAGCTGAGGTCAAGTCACAAGTCCCTAATTTGGGGTTTTGAGTCCTCAAGTCTGTGGTTAACACTAGAACTACCAAGGCGGTCAATCTGACCGTTTTCAATATTGTCATTTCATTAAGTTAATTTCAATAAAAACCTTGAAACCAACTGTCCCTGACTTTTCCTAAATATGTGTGTTTTACACTATCAGTACTTTTAGGTAGATGTCAAACTTTCTGAGCATTTCATCCTCAAAAGTGCCATGGCAGTCAAAATGACCCTATGCATATTTAACAGTAGAATACCTGGGCCTCAATGAGTACCAATAGCTGCCAGTCTAATAAATCCATTTAATATACACAACCTAATTGAAATATTAATGGTTTTATTTTTGAAAGGTCAGTGATATGACATGATACAAAACTATTTATTTCATAAGAACGGAATAGCATGTTCTTGAGTTTTATCTGCTTAGTAGCTGAGGCTATATGGCTGTGCCATGCCAATGAAATCAGCTTGTTCATTTAGCAGACATCGCAGGCTTATATTCTGCTGCCCTACCACAGTCAACACATATTTTACATTAAGAATATAACAGAAGAAAATATACTGAACCAAAATATAAACGGAACGTGCAATAATTTAAAAGATTTTACTGAGTTACAGGTCATATAAGGAAATCAGTCAATTGAAAAAAATTAATTCGACCCTAATCTATGGATTTCACATGATTGGGCAGGGGTGCTACTGTGGGTGGGCCTTGGGGGGCATAGGCCCACCCACTGGAGAGCCAGGGCCAGCCAATCAGAATGGGTTTTTTCCCCACAAAGGGCTTTATTACAGACAGAAATACTCCTCAGTTTCATCAGCTGTTCGGATGGCTTGTCTCAAACGAACCCATATATGAGGAAGCCGGATGTGGAACATTTCTGGGAAATTTGATTTCAGCTCATGAAACATGGGACCAATACTTTAAATCAAATCAAATCAAATGTATTTATATAGCCCTTCGTACATCAGCTGATATCTCAAAGTGCTGTACAGAAACCCAGCCTAAAACCCCAAACAGCAAACACGGTGGCTAGGAAAAACTCCCTAGAAAGGCCAAAACCTAGGAAGAAACCTAGAGAGGAACCAGGCTATGTGGGGTGGCCAGTCCTTTTCTGGCTGTGCCGGGTAGAGATTATAACAGAACATGACCAAGATGTTCAAATGTTCATAAATGACCAGCATGGTCGAATAATAATAAGGCAGAACAGTTGAAACTGGAGCAGCAGCACAGTCAGGTGGACTGGGGACAGCAAGGAGTCATCATGTCAGGTAGTCCTGGGGCACGGTCCTAGGGCTCAGGTCCTCCGAGAGAGAGAGAAAGAAAGAGAGAATTAGAGAGAGCATATGTGGGGTGGCCAGTCCTCTTCTGGCTGTGCCGGGTGGAGATTATAACAGAACGTGGCCAAGATGTTCAAATGTTCATAAATGACCAGCATGGTTGAATAATAGTAAGGCAGAACAGTTGAAACTGGAGCAGCAGCATGGCCAGGTGGACTGGGGACAGCAAGGAGTCATCATGTCAGGTAGTCCTGGGACATGGTCCTAGGGCCCAGGCCAGTTGAAACTGGAGCAGCAGCATGGCCAGGTGGACTGGGGACAGCAAGGAGTCATCATGTCAGGTAGTCCTGGGGCATGGTCCTAGGGCTCAGGTCCTCCGAGAGAGAGAAAGAAAGAGAGAAGGAGAGAATTAGAGAACGCACACTTAGATTCACACAGGACACCGAATAGGACAGGAGAAGTACTCCAGATATAACAAACTGACCTTAGCCCCCCGACACATAAACTAATGCAGCATAAATACTGGAGGCTGAGACAGGAGGGGTCAGGAGACACTGTGGCCCCATCCGAGGACACCCCCGGACAGGGCCAAACAGGAAGGATATAACCCCACCCACTTTGCCAAAGCACAGCCCCCACACCACTAGAGGGATATCTTCAACCACCAACTTACCATCTTTACAGGTTGCATTTATATTTTTTTCAGTATAGAGAGAATATTTCTTCCCAAATAGCAATTGGGGATTGTCGCCAATACTCACATGAGGAACGCGTGCGTGGAGCTTCGTTTATTCTAGGAAAGAGTTTTATTTTTCACAAAAAGACCATCTGTTCAATTTGTAGAGTTGTTTGGGGAAAATAGGTTCATTTAGAAACCTTGCAATCTACTCTTTCCAGTAGGGTGTAGAAATCAAAACGTCTGGCCTGCATGGACTATAGAATGCTATTGAAGAAGTGCTATTTTGTAAGCTCCGTTCTCTTTGTCAGTGCACGCTGCACTGGTCATCAGTCTAATCATTCTCAATTTGATAATATTGTTACACGTCAGACTTGTCAATTTAATCTTGTTTTTAGGCCACATATATTATTATATGTGTGACATTTGTTTCAGTATAACTTAGGTGTAGTTTGAACGGGCCAGCTGGGCAGGTAACTTATTTGAGTGTTTACACTCTATTCGCTTCTGGATCAATCAATACATTTTCTTAACAATTACAATTTACATTTGGTGTCCTGAGGTTTCTTACGACCTAATTTATCTTATTAAATGCTTTGATTTAGCAATTACACAATTTGAAATATCAACAGTCTGAATGACTGTCATGGCCAGTCTATTAGTTATGGAATTCCAGCGCTCTGAGTGTTTCTGTGTGGATCTGAGGTATGTTTTGGGTCATTGTCTTGTTGGAAAGTCCACGTACGGCCAAGTCCCAGCCTTCTGGCAGAGGCAACCATATTGTCAGCCAAAATTGCCTGGTACTTGGTGGAATCCATTATGCTTAAATCTTAACCAGTGCCTCTGGACCTCTGGAATTAAAACAGCCCCAAAACATCACTGACCCACCACCATATTTCACCGTGAGTATGAGGTGCCTCTCCTTGTATGCATCTCTGTTTTGACACCAAACATGCCGATGCTGTATCTGACCAAGACGTTCAATTTTGATCTCATCTGACCAGAGCACCTTCTTCCAATCATCATTTAAATGACGTTTGGCAAACTCCAAGCGCTTGCGTCTGTGTCTTGGGGTCATTAAGGGCTTTCTTCTGGCAACCCTTCCAAAGAGCCTGTGGTTGTGGAGGTGGCATCTGATGGTGCTTTTTTAAACCTGGTCACCCCAAGACGACACCAAGGCCTGCAATTCTTTCACAGTGAGTCTTGGGGATTTTGTTGCTTCTTTCACGATCCTCCTCCCTATCCTGGGGGGCAAAATGCATTTGCGTCCTCTGCATGTGAGGTTTTCAACTGTTCCATATCTTTTAGAATTTTTTTAATGATTGCCCTGACAGTGCTCAGTGGTATATTCAATCGTTTGTGGCTCTTCTTGTAGCCATTACCAGATTTATGAAGGTCTACGACCAGCTGTCCCCTTTTGAACCGCCAGTCCTTTTCTTTTCTTCATGGTGTTGGATGACAAAGGGATATTACATGCCTGTTACCTTGTTTTTATACCCTAGTTAAAAAGGAAGTGGTGTAATGGCTCAATATAGTTTCTTAACACTTAGATAAACTTAAATAAGTGGAATTTAATTCCTGGTTTAATGTTGGTAGATGTTATTTACAATAATATTTAAGGGTGCCATTAATTGTGAACTTGATTTGGAGGACATTGATTTTTAATTAAATCAATAAATCATTTTGTTGGGTTCCATTGAAACATTAATAAAGTACAGTATTTTTCACATGTTGTAATTTTGAGTTTTATCTCTATAATTATAATGTTTATATTTTTTAAAGTATTGTTTGTGCATTGCCAGTCAGAGGTGCCAGTAATTTTGGAGTGTTAACGTCAGCACAAGAACTGTTCATATGGAGCTCATGAAATGGGTTTCCATGGCCGAGCAGCCGCACACAAGCCTAAGAAGTACCATGCGCAATGCCAAGCGTCGACTGGAGTGGTGTAAAGCTTGCCGCCATTGGACTCTGGAGCAGTGGAAATGCGTTCTCTGGAGTGATGACTCACGCTTCATCTGGCAGTCCAACGGACAAATCTGGGTTTGGCGGTTGCCAGGAGGATGCTTCCTGCCCCAAATGCATATAGTGCCAACTGTAAAGTTTGTTGGAGAATGAATAATAGTCTGGGATAGTTTTTCATGGTTCGGACGAGACCCCTTAGTTCCAGTAAGAGGAAATGTTAACGCTACAGCATAAAATTACATTCTAGATGATTCTGTACTTCCAACTTTGTGGCAACAGTTTAGGAAAGGCCCTTTCCTGTTTCAGCATGACATTGGCCCCATGCACAAAGCGAATTCCATACAGAAATGGTTTGTCGAGATTGGTGTGGATGAACTTGGCTGGCCTGCACAGAGCCCTGACCTCATCCCCATCGAACACCTTTGGGATGAATTGGAACACCGACTGTGAGCCAGGCCGAATCACCCAGCAACAGTGCCTGACCTCACTAATGCTCTTTTGGCTGAATGGAAGCTAGTCCCTGCAGCAATGTTCCAACATCTAGTGGAAAGCCTTCCCAGAGGAGTGGAGGCTGTTAAAGCAGCAAACTCCAAAAAACTCTTTGGAGTTCAAAACCTGGCTGCTACTGCGACCCGTAGAATGAGGATGTAGCCAAGCCAATAGAAAGAGAAGCATCCAGGAGCCAACTGAAAGAGGGTGCAGGTTTTGGGCGTGTTTCCCCTGGGCGGTTCTTGCCTGGTCAGGGAAGAACCGCCCAGGACACGGGTCGCAGTCTTACCAAAGTCTCTGACGCGGATTGTGGTGTGTTTGCCTGCCGTAGGTAACATGTGACTAAGATTACACTGCTGTGCAGGGTCACAATGTGTCTCTGGACCTCAGAGAGAGGGAGAGAGAGAAGAGCAAGGGAAATGAAGAAAAGAGAGACTGTGACACCGTGTGGAGGTGTAACTTCTGTGGCTCAGAGTGTGATCACTGAATCGCTCACGTGCATGTTCCATTTCTCTGAATATCATTCCATTCCAGCCTGGGGCGCAGGCAGGTAAGTAAGCAGGCTTCACAGCTTAGGTCTTCAGCAGCAGCCTTTATAAACAGAATACAATGGTCACAAATAGGGCTGTTACGGTGACAGTATTTCCACCACATCGGCGGTCACGAGTCATGACAGCAGTACAATTCCACTTAACCGTTTAGTCACGATATTTTTTCTTTCTTCTCCAAACTCTGATGCTTCTACTGGTCATTAGTAGCCTACCAAACTTGCTAATTGCCTGGTACTCAGCACTCTATTGTCCCTCTAATCACTCTGACATCAATGCAAATGTAATTGAAAATCTAATCAAACACTTCATGGGCTCATATTGCGCAACATTTCTATAGGCTATGCAATTGTGTGAGAAAACAAGAGTTTTTATGACCTCTATTACAAATAGGATCCCATCAGCTTTCTATAGGCGTGGCCTACTGTATTTATTTAGTACTTAACTTTCCTAATATTAAGCACACTGCTTCTCTTTACAACAGGAGTATAGCCTACCTGGCAGGCATGAAAATGAACCAACGGACAAGCGTCCTCTATTTGCTATTTAAGTTCATAAATGACATGTATTTTTCCCCCGCAGCTCCTGTTTTGAGACGGGTGCATGATGGTCCATTCTAAATCAAAACCAATTTTGCACAAACTGTTGAGGTCAGAAGTTTACACACACCTTAGCCAAATACATTTAAACTCAGTTTTTCACAATTCCTGACTTTTAATCCTAGTAATAATTCCCTGTATTAGGTCAGTTAGGATAACCACTTTATTTTAAGAATGTGAAATGTCAGAATAATAGTAGAGAGAATGATTTATTTCAGCTTGTATTTCTTTCATCACATTCCCAGTGGGTCAGAAGTTTACATACACTCAATTAGTATTTGGTAGCATTGACTTTAAATTGTTTAACTTGAATAAAACGTTTCAGGTAGCCTTCCACAAGCTTCCAACAATAAGTTGGGTGAATTTTGGCGAATTTTGCTCGCACAAGCTTTTTCAGTTCTGCCCACACATTTTCTATGGGATTGAGGTCAGGGCGTTGATGATTACCACTTGATACCTTTGACGTTGTTGTCCTTAAGCCATTTTGCCACAACTTTGGAAGTATGCTTGGTGTCATTGTCCATTTGGAAGACCAATTTGCGTCCAAGCTTTAACTTCCTGACTGATGTCTTGAGATGTTGCTTCAATATATCCACATAATTTTCCTCCCTCATGATGCCATCTATTTTGTGAAATGCACCAGTCCCTCCTGCAGCGAAGCACCCCCACAGCGTGCTTCACTGTTGGGATGGTGTTCTTCGGCTTGCAAGCCTCCCCCTTTTTCCTCCAAACATAACAATGGTCACTATGGCCAAACAGTTCTATATTTGTTTCATCAGACCAGAGGACATTTCTCCAAAAGTACTCTCTTTGTCCCCATGTGCAGTTGCAAACCGTAGTCTGGCTTTTTTTATGGCGGTTTTGGAGCAGTGGCTTCTTCCTTGCTGAGCGGCCTTTCAGGTTATATCGATATAGGATTTGTTTTACTGTGGATATAGATACTTTTGTACCTGTTTCCTCCAGCATCTTCACAAGGTCCTTTGCTGTTGTTCTGGGATTATTGGGCGGTTAATCTTAGGAGACAGCGTCTCCTTCCTGAGCGGTATAATGGCTGCGTGGTCCCGTTGTGTTTATACTTGTGTACTATTGTTTGTACAGATGAACGTGGTACCTTCAGGCGTTGCTCCCAAGGATCAACCAGGCTTGAGTTTGAGTTTATTTTTTATTTTTACAGGGACAGTGCACATTAATCAACGTTTCAGTAAAAGTGCCGGTTTTAGCCAGCCGGCTAATTTTCAACCGCAGTCCCTGGGCAGGTTATTAAAAACAATTACAATATAGACAATAGCAACATAGAACAAGCAAGACATAGCATACAGACAGAGCAACATAGGACAAGCAAGACGTAGCATACAGACAACAAAAAGCAGCAATACAAAATTCATAAAAGCAACAGTGTTTCCACACCTCACAAGCTACAGACAACATGGAAAGCGGCAACACACAGCTAGGGACCATGTTCACAAATCTGATTGACCTTTAGCCATGTCTTCAAGCATTTTGTGTAAGTGTGATATGTGGTGCAGTTATTGTGTCTGATGGCTTGTGGAGGTCTACAATTTATTTTCTGAGGTCTTGGCTGGTTTCTTTTGATTTTCCCATGATGCCAAGCAAGGAGGCACTGAGTTTGAAGGTAGGCCTTGAAATTGGTTCAAATTATGTCAATTAGCCTATCAGAAGCTTCTAAAGCCATGACATCATCAACCTGGAATTGTGATACAGTGAATTATAAGTGAAATAATCTGTCTGTAAACAATTGTTGAAAAATGACTTGTGTCATGCACAAAGTAGATGTCCTAACCGACTTTCCAAACCTATAGTTTGTTAACAAGAAATTTGTAGAGAGGTTGAAAAACAAGTTTTAATGACTCCAATTTAAGTGTACGTAAACTTGAATGTAAACTTCCAACACATAATGTGATATTTGAGGCTCTCTCTCACTAATTGATTGTACAATGTGTTAACATATAGTATTATATTATGACGTCAGTTTGTGATTGTGTGACTTGAGGGATAGATACATGTTAATTTTGACATTTATTAAAAAAATGTATGAACAATGGGAACACTGCCTTGTTCATCTGAGCCTTGCTGTTTGAAAGCTGTCGCAGATGCACTTCCCCCAACTTCACTCCTCAACTTACTTCTACAGTCAGTTGCTTTAGCCTTACCACTCAATCACACCTAATATCTGTGGTGCTGCTCGTGGCATCGCCGTCTTGCTGAGTCTACCTTTTGACTTTTATACATTTAATCTCAATGTGACCTGCCAGATTAAGAATCTTAAACCCCATCAGAGAAAAAAGCTGAAAATAATTTAACATAACTGAAAGGAATTTTCATTTACTATAATAGCCTTGCTCTGTAATATTCAGGGCCGTACAGTAGAATATAATACATTTAACTACAGTTTACGTCGGAAGTTTACATACACTTAGGTTGGAGTCATTAACTAGTTTTTCAACCACTCCACAAATTTCTTGTTAACAAACTATAGTTTTGGCAAGTCGGTTAGGACATCTACTTTGTGCATGACACAAGTCATTTTTCAACAATTGTTTACAGACAGATTATTTCACTTATAATTGACTGTCTTTAAACAGCTTGGAAAATTCCAGAAAATTATGTCATGGCTTTAGAAGCTTCTGATAGGCTAATTGACATCATTTGAGTCAATTGGAGGTGTACCTGTGGATGTATTTCAAGGCCTACCTTCCAACTCAGTGCCTCTTTGCTTGACATCATGGGAAAATCAAAAGAAATCAGCCAAGACCTCAGAAGAAATATTGTAGACCTCCATAAGTCTGGTTGATCCTTGGGAGCAATTTTCAAACACCTGAAGGTACCACGTTCATCTGTACAAACAATAGTACGCTGTTATAAACACCAGGGGACCACGCAGCCGTTATACCGCTCAGGAAGGAGACGCGTTCTGTCTCCTAGAGATAAATGTACTGTGGTGCGAAAAGAGCCAATCAATCCCAGAACAACAGCAAAGGACCTTGTGAAGATGCGGGAGGAAACCGGAAACACAAATATCTATACCCACAGTAAAACAAGTCCTATATCGACATAAACTGAAAAGGCCGCTCAGCAAGGAAGACTGCCATAAAAAAGCCAGACTACAGTTTGCAACTGCACATGGGGACAAAGATGATACTTTTTGTAGAAATGTCCTCTGGTCTGATGAAACAAAAATAGAACTGTTTGGCCATAATGACCATCGTTATGTTTGGAGGAAGAAGGGGGAGGCTTGCAAGTCAAAGAACACCATCCCAAACGTGAAGCACGGGGGTGGCAGCATCATCTTGTGGGGGTGCTTTGCTGCAGGAGGGACTGGTGCACTTCACAAAATAGATGGCATCATGAGGGGATAAATGATGTGGATATATTGAAGCAACATCTCAAGACATCAGTCAGGAAGTTAAAGCTTGGTCGCAAATGGGTCTTCCAAATGGACAATGACCCCAAGCATACTTCCAAAGTTGTGGCAAAATGGCGAGCTACTAGTTCCCCTTTGGGAACTCACCCCACCCCCCCTGAGCTGTAATGTGGCGCAGGGAACGCAAGAAATAATCCTAAAAATATTTAACCTCCACAGAATCGCTTGAAAAATGCCTCAAATGAAAGATAAAGAAGTTATTTATCTACCCAGCAAGTCAGATTTCTAAAATGTTTTACGGCGAAAACATAGCACATATTTATGTCCAACCACCACTGCATACATACCTCATTAGCTTAGCCAAGTAGGAAAAAATATGCAATCAACAAACGCAGGATTAAAAGAAAAATCATTTCACTAACCTTTTGAAATCTTCATCAGATGACAGTAATATAACATGTTACACAGTACATTCATTTTTTTTTCAATAATATGCAATATATATCCATAAATCTCTGTTTACAATTATGCATCGTTCAAAAAATGCTACTGCAATGTCAGGAGAAAGAAATAGCTCCGGCAGATAACGTCAGCTAACAAGGAATACACATCATAAACTTTGACTAAATATGCATGTTTTACATATGTATGGCAAGATAAACTTCTTCTAAATGCAATTGCTATGTTACAATTATTTTTAATGTTACATTTGGCGTTTACTAGGCTATAATAGAGAGTCGGCGCTCTCATTTAGCATGCTGACTCCTCTATCATGGAGTCGGCAGAAACCCAAAATGAAGACGTAAATATTCCCTTACCATGGCTGTTCTTGCTTCAGAAGACGTGGAAGGGTTAATACTCACCAAGTTAGCGTTCAGTTTGCAAGTCTGTCTTTCCGTTCTCAAACTAGACACTTTTCGGTCTAAATGTATGCAAATTTCAAGTGGCTGCGCACCAAAACGTCGAAAGTATACATTATATTTCAAGTAAACTTGTCAAACTATGTTTATAATTAAGCCTTAGCATGTTATAAAGGTCTACAGCAATCGTGAGGGCGAACAGATTAGCACACGTTGTTCAGTCTGTCCTGGGAGAAAGAGAGAGAAATATCCAATCTCCCATTGGTGAAACTTTTTTTTTGCGTCACCGGGACGTTTGGTCACGCTGAACGTCTCGTGAGCACGTGATTCTCACAGTTACAGGCCTCGTCGAAAGCAGGCTTCACGCTGAAGACATAGAACGTGTTTCCATGGTTATAGCTCTTTGGGAAGTGTGTATACAGTGACGTCAAAGTGATGGCAACTTTTCCCATTACAAGAGAGACTTTGGGAGAATGCATGCCCTGAGACTTCTGCTTTAGCTAGAGACAAAATTTAAACGGTTTTATAAGCTTTAGAGTGTTTCCTATTCGATAACAATTTTTAATTGCATATATTAGCAACTTTTGACAAAAATGTATCATGGTTTATATGGGTGCCGAATTCCTCCAGAAGGGGCAGTATTCTGGGGTAGCCTTAACAGGTTTTAAGGACAACAATGTCAAGGTATTGGAGTGGCCATCACAAAGCCCTGACCTCAATCCCATATAAAATGTGTGGTCAGAACTGATAGTGTGTGCGAGCAAGGAGGCCTACAAACCTGACTCAGTTACACCAGCTCTGTCAGGAGGAATGGGCCAAAATTCACCCAGCTTATTGTGGAAGGCTACCTGAAACATTTGACCAAAGTTAAACAATTTAAAGGCAATGCTACCAAATACTAATTGAGTGTATGTAAACTTCTGACCCACTGGGAATGTGATGAAAGAAATAAAAGCTGAAATAAATCGTTCTCTCTACTATTATTATTCTTCACATTCTTAAAATAAAGTGGTTATCCTAACTGACCTAATACAGGGAATTATTACTAGGATTAAAAGTCAGGAATTGTGAAAAACTGAGTTTTTAAATGTATTTGGCTAAGGTGTATGTAAACTTCTGACTTCAACTGTACATTTACACCAATTTACACAGGGGGAATTCATATCCAGGTTGGATTCTTTACATTGATAGAACCATGTGAATATACTGTTTAGTCAACTCCACTGTGTTAGTGTTTGGAGTGAGCGGTGCTTAGTCTGTGTGTACTGTACAATATAGGTTTGGAATCCATAGATAGCTTATCTGTTGCAATACACTACATACACCCTTTCTGCCTGCTGTCTTTCATTAGTATTTAAGCCCTTTTGTGTTGTAGGTGTACTGTATAGATGGTATAGCTGTCATCTCAACAGTGACCCCAATCTCCCCTGCCACGCACCAACAACACACACCCCAGCATAGTTCCGTGGCCTCTGAACTTTCCAGGCCATTGCTCTCTTGACCTTTTTATTGTTGTCCGATTGAGAGGAGATGGAGATGCAGGAGTGATGGAAGAGAGATGGAGAGGAAATGGATAAGCAGCAAAGCTGCATAGTTGCTATACACACACACACACACACACACACCCTTTCTGCCTTCTGTCTTGCTTTAGTATTTAAGCCCTTTTGTGTTGTAGGTGTACTGAATAGATGGTTTAAACAACCATGTTTGATTGGTATTTATGCTATTTTGTGTTGTAGGTGTACTGTATAGATGGTTTAAACAACCATGTTTGATTGGTATTTATGCTATTTTGTGTTGTAGGTGTACTGTATAGATGGTTTAAACAACCATGTTTGATTGGTATTTATGCTATTTTGTGTTGTAGGTGTACTGTATAGATGGTTTAAACAACCATGTTTGATTAGTATTTAAGCTCTTTGTGGTGGGCTGTATAGCGGTGGAGCATTAACATGGTTTAATAGGCCTTCCTGGGGTGTCGGCA
The DNA here is from genome assembly GCF_034236695.1 of Oncorhynchus nerka. Lineage (NCBI taxonomy): Eukaryota > Metazoa > Chordata > Actinopteri > Salmoniformes > Salmonidae > Oncorhynchus > Oncorhynchus nerka. The sequence continues at coordinate 37,717,120 of NC_088422.1, read as the reverse complement.
TTCTTTCATCCTCACACTCAGTCAGTGACAGTTGGGGTCTATTGTTGTTAAATAGTGCCCCCCACCCCCCCACAGAGTCAACTAATGAATTGCAACAGCAACACCAGCCACAGCTGCTGTAATGAAAAGGACTAGAGAGATTTACAGCCAATAGCTCTTATCCCCTCTGAGGGAAACATCACAATGCCACTCTTACTCTTCTCTTCAGCTACTTTTGTTAGAATTTTCAACAAAGAAGAGTTGGCTGTGTTGCCTCTGTTCTGTATCTCATAGGTTACAAGTATTTAGTGTTGTAACAGATCTGTCTCTACCAACAGTACATAAAATAAGTGCTGTAGTCTTGACTCTTATTCAATTCAAACTAGAGGTTGACCGATTTTATGATTTTTCAACACCGATAGCGATTTATTGGAGCACCAAAAAAAAAAAGTAGATGCCGATCTTTCTTTCTTTCTTTCTTTCTTTCTTTTAATTTTTTATATTTGTAATAATGAAAATTACAACAATACTGAATGAACAATGAAAACAACTTTTTATTTTAACTTAATACATAAAGAAAATCAATTTAGTTTCAAATAAATAATGAAACGTGTTCAATTTGGTTTAAATAATGCAAAAACACAGTGTTGGAGAAGAAAGTAAAAGTGCGACATGTGCCATTGTATAAAAGCTAACGTTTAAGTTCCTTGCTCAGAACAAGAGCACATATGAAAGCTGGTGGTTCTTTTTAACATGAGTCTTCAATATTCCCAGTTAAGAAGTTTTAGGTTTTAGTTATTAAAGGAATTATAGGACTCTTTCTCTCTATACCATTTGTATTTCATATACCTTTGACTATTGAATGTTCTTATAGGCATTTTAGTATTGCCAGCCTAATCTCGGGAGTTGATAGGCTGCTGGCAAACGCAGTAAAGTGTTTGAATGAATGCTTACGAGCCTGCTGCTCTCTACTACCGCTCAGTCAGACTGCTCTATCAAATATTAAATCATATACTTAATTATAATAAATACACAGAAATACGAGCCTTTGGTCATTAATACTGTCAAATCCAGAAACGATCATTTCGAAAACAAAACGTTTATTCTTTCAGTGAAATACAGAACCGTTCTGTATTTTATCGAACGAGTGGCAACCCTAAGTCTAAATATTGCTGTTACATTGCACAAACTTCAATGTTATGTCATAATTATATACATTTCTGGCAAATGAATTACGGTCTTTGTTAGGAAGGAAATTGTCTTCACACAGTTCGCAACGAGCCAGGCTGCCCAAACTGCTGCATATACCCTGACTGCTTGCGCTGAACGCAAGCGAAGTGACACATTTCCTTAGTTAATATTGCCTGCTAACATGAATTTATTTTAACTATATATGCAGGTTTTAAAAAATATACTTCTGTATTGATTTTAAGAAAGTCATTGTTTATGGTTAGGTACATTTGTGCAACGATTGTGTGTTTTTCCCGCTAATGCGCTTTTGTTAAATCATCACCCGTTTAGCAAAGTTAAATGATAAATTTAACAGGCACCCCATTGATTATATGCAATGCAGAACAAGCTAGTTAACATAGTAATATAATCAACCTTGTGTAGTTAACTAGTGATTATGTGAAGATTTTACTGTTTTTTACAAGATAAGTTTAATGCTAGCTAGCAACTTACCTTTGCTCCTTGCAGCCACAAGGTCCTTTTGATGCTGCACTCGCGTAACAGGTGGTCAGCCTGCCACGCAGTCTCCTCGTGGATTGCAATGTAATCGGCATCCAAAAAGGCCGATTACCGATTGTTATGAAAACTTGAAATCGGCCCTAATTAATAAATCGTCCAACCTCTAATTCAAACAGTCTGTTTCTGTTGCTTAAACTAGTGACTGTTACATATTGTTTATTGAGGAGAAGAGTGCCCATGCTTTTCTGGAGCAAGTGGCTTTGTCTTCTGATTTATTTTGCACAGAGAACTGTAGGAAGAGGACTTGAAGTTTGTGTGCGTGCGTCTGTCTGTCTCTTATTGCTGGGGGGGAGGACGCCCCCCATCCAAACAAGAAAGGACGGCCCCCATCCAATCTGCACCACCACATCCCATGACAATCCACCATCACACAAACCCTGGTCCAAAGCTGTCATCTCAACAGCGATCCCACCCTCCCCCGCCACACACCAACAACACACACACCCCAGCATAGTTCTGTGGCCTCTGGACTTTCCAGGCCAATGCTCTCTTGACCTTTATTGTTGTCTGAGTGAGAGGAGATAGAGATGCAGGAGTGATGGAAGTGCGCTGGAGAGGAAACTGATAAGCTGCAAAGTTGCAATACACACACACACACACACACACACACACACACACACTTTCTTTACTATTTAAGCCGTTTTGTGTTGTAGGTGTACTGTATAGATGGTTTAAACAACCATGTTTGATTAGTATTTAAGCTCTTTGTGGTGGGCTGTATAGCGGTGGAGCATTAACATGGTTTAATAGGCCTTCCTGGGGTGTCGGCATTCTTTCATCCTCAGGACCAGAGATTTACAGCCAATAGCTCTTATCCCCTCTAAGAAGGGAAACTTCACAATGCCACTCTGTCACTCTTCTCTACAGCTACTTTTGTTTGAATTTTCAACAGAGTTGACAGCTTTGGACCAACACGGCCATCTCAACAGCGACCCCACGCTCCCCTGCCACACACCAACAACACACACACCAGCACAGTTCTGTGACCTCTGACCTTTCCAGGCCAATGCTCTCTTGACCTTTTATTGTTGTCAGAGTGAAAGGAGATAGAGATGCAGGAGTGATGGAAGAGGGATGGAGAGGAAACGGATAAGCAGCAGAGCTGTATAGTTACAAAACCTTCCCAGAGACACTGTCTGTCATGAGCAATACTATTATGTAGAGTTAGGGGGCTTTCATACTAAATTGGTTTGGAGCCTTTTTAGACCAAACTCTGGCGTGTTTCCCCCTTAGTTCAGTTAATTTGGACTGGTGTGAACACTATCTGCACTCTGGAGCGCAATAAACAACGCACTGTGGTTCGCTCAAAAATAGTGACCTCGGTCCAATTCCATTCGTACCAAATACAGATCGCTGCAGGTGAGAACGCAGTCCGGACCAAACACAGGATAAGAACCAGAAGCTGGGAATTATTATTGGTTGTTTGACTGAGAGTATTTGATGAAATGCACACAGTACCATCATTTCACATCTATGAAGCGTTCTGTGAGTAGCAAGCAGCCCATTTATGATCACATCCGATGCAGATTAGGGGAGACTGGGCTGGGGCTATACCCGTGATTATAGTGTACTCATGTCGCAGTTAGAGCGCAGTTCCTCCTGCATGTTGTTGGAAGACCCAAGCGGAAGTAATATGAAGTTTGTGACACACAAAATAGATGGATTTTAATGTAAACATTTTTCAAAAAAAATGTAAAACAAATACTTGCATGAACACGGTTTTGATTAGGCATTTTAGTTAGTTTGACATTTTGAAATGTAAAACCAACCGGACCCAAAAAAAAATAAATACAATGTAACAAATAATCGAACTCTGATTCAAACTATAGCTCAAAACAGGGGTCTCCAACTGGTAGATCACGAGCACCCGTAAGTAGCTACCTACGAGTAGTTTGCCAAGCAATTCTGAAAGTGCATGCCTTTTTTTCATCGCAAACTGTCATAAATATACAGCTCCTGGCTACTATCCAATCAAAGCCACATTTGACATTATCCCAGCTGTTTTTAGCCACTATTGGCTTAACGTAACACAATTACTCACAATTAATTTCCAGCAATATTTCCCCCGTCTGTCTGTTTGGTGCTTGCGTTTATCACTCCGTATGTAGCCAGTTAGCGTTGCTAATGATAACGTCTTGTGCGTAGAGAAAGATTTTCTCCTAAAACATTCTCAATTAAATGTTAACTGTAAATACCTGACATACAGTGGGGCAAAAAAGTATTTAGTCAGCCACCAATTGTGCAAGTTCTCCCACTTAAAAAGATGAGAGGCCTGTAATTTTCATCATAGGTACACTTCAACTATGACAGACAAAATGAGAAAAAAAAATCCAGAAAATCACATTGTAGGATTTTTAATTAATTTATTTGCAAATTATGATGGAAAATAAGTATTTGGTCACCTACTAAGCCGCAAGATTTCTGGCTCTCACAGACCTGTAACTTCTTCTTTAAGAGGCTCCTCTGTCCTCCACTCGTTACCTGTATTAATGGCACCTGTTTGAACTTGTTATCAGTATAAAAGACACCTGTCCACAATCTCAAACAGTCACACTCCAAACTCTACTATGGCCAAGACCAAAGAGCTGTCAAAGGACACCAGAAACAAAATTGTAGACCTGCACCAGGCTGGGAAGACTGAATCTGCAATAGGTAAGCAGCTTGGTTTGATGAAATCAACTGTGGGAGCAATTATTAGGAAATGGAAGACATACAAGACCACTGATAATCTCCCTCGATCTGGGGCTTCACGCAAGATCTCACCCCGTGGGGTCAAAATGATCACAAGAACGTTGAGAAAAAATCCCAGAACCACACGGGGGGACCTAGTGAATGACCTGCAGAGAGCTGGGACCAAAGTAACAAAGCCTACCATCAGTAACACACTACGCCGCCAGGGACTCAAATCCTGCAGTGCCAGACGTGTCCCCCTGCTTAAGCCAGTACATGTCCAGGCCCGTCTGAAGTTTGCTAGAGAGCATTTGGATGATCCAGAAGAAGATTGGGAGAATGTCATATGGTCAGATGAAACCAAAATATAACCTTTTGGTAAAAACTCAACTCGTCGTGTTTGGAGGACAAAGAATGCTGAGTTGCATCCAAAGAACACCATACCTACTGTGAAGCATGGGGGTGGAAACATCATGCTTTGGGGCTGTTTTTTTTTTAAAGGGACCAGGACGACCAATCCGTGTAAAGGAAAGAATGAATGGGGCCATGTATCGTGAGATTTGGAGTGAAAACCTCCTTCCATCAGCAAGGGCATTGAAGATGAAACGTGGCTGGGTCTTTCAGCATGACAATGATCCCAAACACACCGCCCGGGCAACGAAGGTGTGGCTTCGTAAGAAGCATTTCAAGGTCCTGGAGTTGCCTAGCCAGTCTCCAGATCTCAACCCCATAGAAAATCTTTGGAGGGAGTTGAAAGTCCGTGTTGCCCAGCAACAGCCCCAAAAACATCACTACTCTAGAGGAGATCTGCATGGAGGAATGGGCCAAAATACCAGCAACAGTGTGTGAAAACCTTGGGAAGACTTACAGAAAACGTTTGACCTCTGTCATTGCCAACAAAGGGTATATAACAAAGTATTGAGAAACTTTTGTTATTGAACAAATACTTATTTTCCACCATAATTTGCAAATAAATTCATTAAAAAATCATACAATGTGATTTTCTGGATTGTTTTTTTCTCATTTTTGTCTGTCATAGATTAAGTGTACCTATGATGAAAATTACAGGCCTCTCTAATCTTTTTAAGTGGGAGAACTTGCACAATTGGTGGCTGACTAAATACTTTTTTGCCCCACTGTAACTATATTATGATTATTTGTATCAATTTGGCGGCCATTGTTTAACAAACTGTGCCATGACATGTGCTGCAGCAGTAGGCCAAACAGCAGAAACATCGCTAGACTAACACATTCCTCACTTTCCAGTTGCACAATTTAAAGGGGAACTACACAAAAATCCCAAACGGTTAGATTTTTATCCCCAGACCTGAAAAATGGTCTTCTGGTGAGATTTAAGAATTGACATGAACTCAGAACATACATTTTTGTTGTGTCTATATGAATAATTGTAATATTGAGAGTTTTAAGAAAAATGTAGAAAAAAATCCCAAACCAGGAAAAATAAAACTGAGAGAACCGAATTTGGGGAAAATACCAAATCATTTTGAGGGGCCAGTCATTCCAAATACAGGTTGCTAACCATTATTTTCACAGGTAAATTGACAGAGAGGAATGTGCCTGTTTGAACGCTTTAATGAATGAGTAGCTCGCAACCTTTCATTCTTTTTAAGTAGCTCTCATGCTAGAAGATGTTGGAAACCCCTGGCTCGGAACTGTGTGTGAAAATGCACTTCGTTTGGCTGTTATGTCCCTTTCACATCCCTAGTACGAAATTATTCAAGGGCAGATCAAATACAGATAAGATCATAGGTTATCTATTGGTTTCTGAATAGAAAAGTAACAGCAGAAGCCTCTCATGAATAGGCCCCAATGCCTAGGTTGCTTAGCTCTCTGACATTTGTTGTAGATTGTTGGCTAGACTAAGCATAACAATGTATCGTTCTTGCAAAGACCTGGCCATGCTTAGCTGTGGACAATTATCTGGTAAGACTGGGATACATACATACACACACACACACACACACACACACACACACACACACACACACATATCTGGTGGGCAGGGATTGTGTTCCTCCTTAAGTGGAATCTTACATCACAGTGGAACAGAGCTCAGGTTACCATGGTGATGTAGCCAGCACTGTCAACCATGGGTATACTGGGTAGGGTTAAAGTTAGCGTTGCATGTGTCTTTCTCCTCTTTCTCTGTTCCCCTTTTCTCTCCGTCTCTGTCTTTTTCTCTTTCTGTCTCTCTCATGCTCTCTGTTTCTCTTTTTACCTTCCCTGCATCTCCACACATTCTAGTCCACAGAGTATGTGCTTCTGATAAAGAAGTTGTCTGTGTAAGCAATAAGGCACTATGGGGGTGTGGTATATGGCCAATATACCACGGCTAAGGGCTGTTCTTATGTACAATGCAGAGTGCCTGGATACAGCCTTTAGTCGTGTTATATTGGCCATATACCACAAACCCCCCGAGGTGCCTTATGGCTATTATAAACTGGTTACCAACGTGATTAGAGCAGTAAAAATAAATATTTTGTCATACCTGTGGTATATGGTCTGATATACTACAGCTGTCAGCCAATCAGCATTCAGGGCTTGAACCACCCAGTTTATAATTGTTGTTATAGGACTGTGTTCATAGGACTATATCCCTCTGGGTGGACAATAAACAGATTGAACATGAAGTTATTCTAGGTGCTTCTGTAAAATTCTGATTTTGTATTCTTGTAAATTTCACATCTGTTTCTCTGCAACTGACCTGTACCCCTGAACATTGACTTGTAAGTAAGCATTTCACGGTAACACCTGTTGTGTTCAGGGGATGTGACAAATAAAATTGGATTTGAACTGCAAGGAGTCACAACTGACTGAAAACACACTCATACACCCACACTGAAATGTGTACCCTTCAGAATCCAGGGTTTGAAGAGCGGGTAATGGATTGTTGTCAACACTAAGACATCAGCTCCATGGATCTCTCTAACTCTCGGTTTCTCTCTGTGTCTCATGGTGGACGCTCTCTCTGACAAATGTGATGAGCCCTTTGATGTTGTTGACGTTCATGGTTTCCGTGGTTTCCATGCCCCCGGGGTAGTAATGGTGTGCAAGTCAGTCAGCCGCACAGACACAGTCTCTGTCTCTCTCGTTCCGCTCGGCTCACATGCTAGTGTCTCCTCATGTTAAAACTGGGCTCATCAGAACGAATTGAGCCGGGAGAAACAGAGCTGTGGTAGTCTCTGTCACACAACACTGTACCCTTTGGGACAGACCATACACACACACCATTGTAGTCTACTATGGGACAGACTGCCACTGTAGGACAGCCTGTTAGGGCACCAACTCATGTGTTTTATTATTACGTACATGTCACGAAAAGGTGTGTGTGTGTGTGAGATAGGCCTATGGCTTTGTAACAAGCGTGTGTGTGTATAGAGAGATGGCTCAATTAATCAATCTCATTAATTACCTGACTGATGAACGGTTAATGAATGTTGGCTGTCATTTTTAACTACTATCTCACCCTCTCCCCTTTACCCCTCACCTGTCCACCTCTCTCCTCTGTCTCTCAGCCTCTTTCTCCCCCTCCCCTCTCTATCGCTTTCCCCCCTCTTTCAGCCCTCCCACACAGATGCACCCCGCCGCCCAGCTCGACAGGAGCGATGGGATGTGTCAACTAGGTACTTTACTTGCCAACATTAAACACTAACTGGGGGAAGGAATGGGTGAGGGGCTTAGAAAAGGGAGGGGGGGGGCATGATGTCAACTAGGTACTTCACACATTGACCAATCCAAAACCTGAAGATGGATGAGAAGGCAAAGGGGAGAAGAGGGGCGCAGTCAACACTGCTGGCAGACACAAGAGAGAAGGGGGAGGTAGAAGAATGGAGGATGGGAGAAGAGGGTTTGTGCAGAGGAGGTAGTATAAGGGTAAGGAAAGGCTAAGGACAGAAGGAAGCTCAGGGCTAGTTTCCCGGAACTAGATTAAAGCTACTCCTGGACTAAAAAGCTTTCTCTGGAGACTGGAGAGGAGGCTTAGTCTGTCATTTTTAAAGCAGAGGGATGGGGTGAGGGTGTTGATGGAAAGGTATTGACAAGAAGGCCTTGTGTCTCATGGGGGTGAGACAGTGGGTGATAGCGAGACAGTGGGTGGGGGCTCTCCTTCTCTCTCCTCACGCTTCCTTCTCCTCCTTCCCATCTCTGACCTTTTATCCCTCTACCTTCTTTCTCTCCTCCTTTGTCTCCCTCGCTCTCCTCCTCATTTTCCCTGTCTACTCTGCTTTACTTTTGACCCTATCTGCCCCTCCCCAATGCCCGGTCTTTACCCTCCCCAATGCCCGGTCTTTACCCTCCCCAATGCCCGGTCTTTACCCTCCCCAATGCCCGGTCTTTACCCTCCCCAATGCCCGGTCTTTACCCTCCCCAATGCCCGGTCTTTACCCTCCCCAATGCCCGGTCTTTACCCTCCCCAATGCCCTGTCTTTACCCTCCCCGATGCCCTGTCTTTACCCTCCCGATGCCCTGTCTTTACCCTCCCGATGCCCTGTCTTTACTCTCCCCGATGCCCTGTCTTTACCCTCCCGATGCCCTGTCTTTACCCTCCCCGATGCCCTGTCTTTACCCTCCCCGATGCCCTGTCTTTACCCTCCCCGATGCCCTGTCTTTACCCTCCCCGATGCCCTGTCTTTACCCTCCCCGATGCCCTGTCTTTACCCTCCCCGATGCCCTGTCTTTACCCTCCCGATGCCCTGTCTTTACCCTCCCGATGCCCTGTCTTTACCCTCCCCGATGCCCTGTCTTTACCCTCCCCGATGCCCTGTCTTTACCCTTTATCCTTGCTCTCCTCCCTCGTCCCCTAGCCCCTTCTCTGTTTGTAATCGACAGCATGTACTGTATGAGTACATACATCTGGGTTTGTGTCCCGAATTGCACCATATTCACTTTTTAGTGCAGTACTTTTTTACCAGGGCCTATAGAGCTCTGATCAAAAGTAGTGCACTATAGAGGGAATAGGGTGCCATTTTGAACTCATTCTGGGTCTTCCAGGCCCAACCCAGTATCAGGTTTTTCAACAGTCCTGGATCCCCTCTGACCTTTGATCCAGTCTAGGGTAAAGAGAAGGTGACTGTGCAGATACTGTTGCCTCAGGTCAAGTCTTGGGCTCTGGAACCAGGACCAGACCACTGTTTCTCTGTAAACTCAGCTATAGGTCCAACCCTGCTTCCCAGCCCCAGCCACAGCCTCAGTGACCCCCGTGGAGCTTTTGATTCAGTGGGCAAAGGGCCCAGGTTACTAAAATACTCTACATAGTACAGTGCCTTCTGTACTACTCTAGTCTAGATGGCCTCATGGCCACACTCAGGAAAGTCATAGTAAATAATCAATTTCTCTCCCTCCCCTCTTTCTCTCTCTCTCTCTCTCAGTAGATGACACAGTCCTGGACCATGTAAGGGAGCTGAAGGCGCAATCTGCAGTGTTTCTACCGGAGAGAGCGACGGGGAGAGTGAGGGAAGAGGAGGAGCGAGGAATGGGCATGGGGAAGAATATCACCTCTAAGTCGATGGAGGGAGAAGGGGCGAAGTATGAGGAGGAGAACAAACACAGAGCAGACTTCTACCCCATTCCGGTACAGTATACTTGTGTGTATGTTTTTCTGTCTGTATGCATGCATCTGTGTGCGTGTCTGCTTGCACAGGGGGATTTAGGCAGTTAAGGGTCATCAAGCTGACACACTGACAGAGGGTTGATTTGTAATGACAGGGTTAGGCCACCATACACACAGACCCGTCATTAGGATCACTTAACACTCTTCAAGGTCACACACAAACACACATGTCGTGACAGTTTTTTTTGTTCTGGCCATTCCCTCTTGGCTGCAGCACAGTCCCCTCATGGGCGCCACACCACAACTCAACTAGAACGAGGGTTTCCCGAGCCACAAACAGATGGACGGAGGCATGTGATACTGAGAAAACCCTGTCCTGTTTTTGATTCCATCAGAGATTTACAACCATAGTGCCTTAACGTATTCACATTTTCTTGTGTTACAGCCTGAATTAAAAATGGTTTAAATTTTTTTTTTTTAAATTCTCACCAATCTACCCCATAAAGAGAACGTGTTTTTATAAATGTAAATTTGCTAATTTATTAAATATTCACACACTTGAGTCAATACATGTTGGAATCACCTTTGGCAGCAATTACAGTTGTGAGTCTTTCTTGGTAAGTCTCGAAGAGGTTTGCACACCTGGATTGTACAATACAGTGCATTCTGAAGGTATTCAGACCCCTTGACTTTTTCCACATTTTGTTACATTACAGCCTTATTCTCAAATTGATTGAATCTTTTTTTTCTTCTAATCAATCTACACAAAATACCCTATAATGACAAAGCAAAAACAGGTTTTTAGAAATGATTGCAAATGTATGCAAATAAAAAAACTTTACTCAGTGCCTTGTTGAAGCACCTTTGGCAGTGTTTACAGACTCAAGTCTTCTTGGGTATGAAATGATGCTACAAGCTTGGCACACCTGTATTTGGGGTGTTTCTCCCATTCTTTTCTGCAGATCCTCTCAAGCTCTGTCAGGTTGATTGAGGAGTGTCGTGCACAGCTATTTTCAGGACTCTCCAGAGATGTTTGATCGGGTTCAAGTCCGGACTCTGGTTGGGCAAGTCGAAGCCACTCCTGCGTTGTCTTGGCTGTGTGCTTAGGGTCGTTGTCCTGTTGGAAGGTGAACCTTTGCCCCAGTCTGAGGTCCTGAGCACACTGGAGCAGGTTTTCATCAACGATCTCTCTGTACTTTGCTCTGTTCATCTTTCAATCAACTGGTTTCCCACTCCCTGCCGCTGAAAAAATCGCCACAGTATGATGCTGCCACCTCCATGCTTTACCGTAGAGATAATGCCAGGTTTCCTCCAGACGTGACGCTTGGCATTCAGGCCAAAGAGTTCAATCTTGGTTTCATCAGACCAGAGAATCTTGTTTCTCATGGTCTGAGAGTCCTTTAGGTGCCTACAAGTGGCCTGTCATGTGCCTTTTACTTGATGACTGGCTTTTGTCTGGCCACTCTACCGTAAGGTTCTGATTGGTGGAGTGCTGCAGAGATGGTTGTCCTTCTGGAAGGTCCTCCCATCTCCACAGAGGAACTCTGGAGCTCTGACAGTGCCCTTCTCCCCCGATTGCTCAGTTTGGTCGGGCAGCCAGCTCTAGGAAGAGTCTTGGTGGTTCTAAACTTTTTCCATTTAAGAATGATGCAAGCCACTGTGTTCTTGGGGACCTTCAATACTGCAGCCATTCTTTCGTACCCTTCCCCAGATCTGTGCCTCGACACAATCCTATCTTGGAGCTCTACGGACAATTCCTTCGATCGCATGGCTTGGTTTTTGCTTGGATGTGCACTGTCAACTGTGGGACCAAATCATGCCCAATAAATTGAATTTACTGCAGGTGGACTCCAAGTTGTAGAAACATCTCAAGGATGATTAATGGAAACAAGATGCACCTGAGCTCAATTTTGAGTCTCACAGTAAAGGGTCTGAATACTTATGTAAATAAGGTATTTCTGTTTATTTATTTTTTATATAAATATGCAAAAAATTAAAAACATGTTTTTGCTTTGTCGATATGGGTATTGTGTGTAGATTGAGGATTGTTTTATTTATCAATTTTAAAATAAGGCTGTAACGTAACAAATTGTGGAAAAGGTCAAGAGGTCTGAATACTTTCCCAATGCACTGTATTTGCACATTATTCTTTTTTTAAATTCTTCAAGCTCTGTCAAGTTTGTTGTTGATCAATACTAGACTGACATTTTCAAGTCTTGCCATAGATTTAAGTCAAAACTGTAACTAGGCAACTCCGGAACATTCAATGTCATCTTGGTAAGCAACTCCAGTGTATATTTGGCCTTGTATTTTAGGCTATTGTCCTGCTGAAAGGTGCATTTGTCTCAGTGTCTATTGGAAGCAGACTGAACTAGATTTTCCGCTGGGATTTTGCCTGTGCTTAGGTCTACTCTGTTTCTTTTTATCCTAAAAGAACTCCCTAGTGCATGCCAATGACAAGCATACCTATAACATGATGCAGCCACCACCACGCTTGAAAATATGAAGAGTGGTACTCAGTGATGTTGTTGGATTTGAGGTCTAATCTGTGTTTGAAATTCACTGCTCGACTGAGGGACTTTACAGATAATTGTATGTGTGGAGTACAGAAATGAGGTAGTCATTCAAAAACCATGTTAAACACTAACACTAGTCCATGCAACTTATTATGTGACTTATTAAGCAACATTTTTACCCCTGAACTTATTTTGGCTTGCCATAACAAATGGGTTGAATGTTTATTAACTCAAGACATTTCAGCTTTTCATTTTTAATTAGTTTGTTAACATTTCTAAAAACACAATTCCACTTTGACATTATGATGGGGTATTGTGTGTCGGTCAGTGACACAAAATCTCAATTGAATCCATTTTAAATTCAGGCTGTAACACAACAAAATGTGGGGAAAAGTCAAAGGGTGTGAACACTGTCTGAATGCACTGTTTTATTATAAGTATCCAATTCACATGCTCCTCTTTGCTGTTACTGAATGGCTGAATAGGACAGAGGTGGATAAAGGGACACTGGCTATTCTCAATGACCTGTACAGCAATAGTCCCACCTCCCTCCCTTATGTCATTATTTTTTCTTCTTAATCCTCACCTCGCTCTCCCCTCCATAGCTCTCTCCCTGCATGCCTTCCCCAAGGTTACTAGTTTTGTGATGTTCTGGGACATTAGTTAATGTCCATTAATACAAATGACAGACAGACGGACAGAAAAACCAAACAAAAACAGACCGTGTAATGTATAATCTTTCATTTAAGATCCATTGTCTAGAACCTAATATTCAGTTCATTCTAAGGTCTCTCATCTGTTGTCTGCTTGTAAAGTGAAAATGGGCAGTAGGATCAAATGTAATGTGTCCCCAGGCAAGGTTCTCTATCTCTCTCTCACACACACACACACACACACACACACACACACACACACACACAGTTTAATGCCGATGACATTTGAGTCAGAACGAAAGTCATTTGTTATTTTTCATGCCTGACAGACGAGATGCAAAGACGCATCCTCAAAGTGTGTGTGTGTGTTCGTGACCTTCATCTATAATTTGCTAACCAAGTCACAGACAGAACACGACCATCAAACAGGATACAACACACACCCTGGATCCCTAGAGCATATGTGTGTCCGACAGTGTGAAGAATAGACCAGTGCATGTACTAATGAAGGAACTAATTTACTTATGGCCCTCTTTTCCCCTGGTTCCTTTTTATTAAGCTGAGCTGCAAAGGCCCCCAAAGCAACACAGAGGCTGTCCTTGTGTGTTAGGTCCAATAGTTTTGTTAACCTTACCCAAGCATTATCAATGTCCTTGCTTTGCTTTCCTTGAAATGAAATGTACTCTCTCTTGCAGATACACACACACACACACACACACACACTTGTGCGTACGCAAGTGTGTTAGTTGTGTTACTTTGAACCCTTCCTGGTTAAATAAAGGTTAAATAAAAAAAGAAAATGTAGTGTGTGTGTGTGAACTGTTTGCAAAACACTTAAGGGGGCGTTTTTGCTCTGCCAAAACAAACGGTATCACTGCAAATGCACAGTGTATGAGCATAACACTTAATTCAAAAGTTTGGAATGCAACAAACTTACCATAGCACGTTCTATTATATGTATTGTAAACATGCATTATACATTCTGCATGATACGATCTCTACCGCTCCTCCTTCATTGACATGTTGTAGACCTGCTGTTGAAGGGCCTGAAATACATGTTGTTGGGAGTAAGACCGTGATAATGACGTTGTCAGTTCTTGGTAATTACATTGTTTGTGTATGTACTGTCCTGTAGATGGATAGAGTATTGCCATGTATCTGTCTGTGCTGTACTGTAGGTGGTGGTTAACGGAGTGGGACAGGCCGCTGGAGAGCAGGACACTGAAGACACTGAGCTGATGGCCGTCTACACTGAAGAGAACCAGGGAGGAGAGAAAGTACAAGGCGCACGCACACTTCAAACTCCTAACTCTCCCTTCTCATCTTACTAATCGCCCTACATCCTCTGTTTATCCTTACCTTCCTCCCCCTCTCTCCCCTAGCTTGCTCTTTTGATCATCCCCTCCTCTCCCTGTCACTGTGACTCTGCACTTTTCCCCTCGCGTGAGAACAAGACATGAAAGAGACAGAGAGAGAGGTCACAGAGGCAGGAAGAAGTTCTCATCGCTGTCTGTTTTGAATATCTTTCTTATTCTCCCTCTACGTTTCTAAATCCCTCCCTCCCTAGTCTTTCTTCATTACCAAACTCTCTTGCTGAATCTTTTAGTTTCTCTTCTGTCATTCTGAATTCCCCGCTCCCCACTCCTCCCCCTCTGTCTCTGTCTGGACATGTGGCTGTGACCTCATCAGCCTGTGACTATGGGCCCTGGTCGAAAGTAGTGAACTAAATAGGGAATAGGCCATTTGGGCCTATAATTCATCCTACCACATGTTACTCATGTCAGTAACTAATGCTTTAACGACAGCCCCTAGAGTGGTTGGGTTCAGGTTTTACCTCCCTCGGGCACACACACTTACAAAGAGATTGCTACCTGTAACACTAAACTACACTTAGACAAACACTTAGTCTTAACCCTTTACTCCAGAGACCATATAGCCTGTGGTGTTTTTGAGGTTTTACATCTATAGTTCTCACCATTTTGTTTGTGTGTAGAGTTCCATGTCGGAGACTTTGGACAGTGCAGACAGTATGGACGCCAGGAGAATGGACATGATCTACACCATTGAAGACACTCCTCCCTGGTACCTGTGTATATTCCTGGGCTTACAGGTGAGACGCATGCAAGCACACACACACACACACACACACATCCCCCTTGGTACCTCTGGGTTACCTTTTTAAAGGGGTATTGTGAAATTCTGGCAATGAAGCCATTTTTGAATGTCAGATGAACTTGTTGATACCATTTGTATGTCTCGGTGTACAGTATGAAGGAAGTTAGAGGTAGTTTCGCGAGCTAGTATTAGGGCAATGACAGGAAGTCTACATAGCGTACCTGTAGACTTCTAGTCATTGCGCTAATTAGCATTGGCTCGCGAAGCTATCTCTAACTACCTCCAACTAGTCAGTTAAGAACACATTCTTATTTACAATGACGGCCTACCTCGGCCAAACCCTCCCCTAACCCGGCCTACGCTGGGCCAATTGTGCACCTCCTTATGGGACTCCCGATCACTGCCGGTTGTGATACAGCCTGGGATCGAATCCGGGTCTTTAGTGAAGCCTCTAGCACTGCTACTACACGCAGAGACATAAACATGGTATCCACAAGTTTCTTTGACTCTGGGTCTGTAGAAAAACG
Source organism: Oncorhynchus nerka (assembly GCF_034236695.1). Lineage (NCBI taxonomy): Eukaryota > Metazoa > Chordata > Actinopteri > Salmoniformes > Salmonidae > Oncorhynchus > Oncorhynchus nerka. The sequence continues at coordinate 37,701,342 of NC_088422.1, read as the reverse complement.
TCTTACAGATGTCTGATCTTAACTTGATCAGTCTTTTGTTGCAGAGAATTTTCCTGAAGGTTCAGGAAATTAAAATGAGTCTTGTGATTGGCTAAAAAATTAGCAGTTCTCTTTCTCTCCATTCAGGGGCAGTCGAGTCATTGGGATCAGGGCTCGCTATCTTAAAATAATGTTCTCGCTCGCTCATGCTATAGGCTTAGGTTGTATTACTGCAACACTTAAATGTGCAAGAATGTATCTGAGATGCAGCCATACACATCAACAACCGTCATTTTACATAGCTTAATAACGCATTGTAGTTATTGGTCTCTACTAGGCTACGATATACAAGTGTCTAAACGAGGAAATGCTTTATTTCTATTGTACAGAATGCTTGTCAAATAGATCAATCGCCCTTAGTCTGTTAAAAATGGACCAAATTGTTTCGATGACAATACCAACCAGAGGGCGAACATATCTTGAAAGACTTTGGCTGTAAGCAGGCCTAAGGCAGAGAGGAAGAGGCAAAGTGAGAAGGCTCACTCTCTGCAAAATAAGCCCAAATGCGTTTCTATGGGCTTAATCTGCAGATCTAAGCTTGTTGCCTGACTTTGGGACGACCCCCATTGGGCAAAGACATGAGCATCTCATCATTATCTACAGATCTCTGACTAAGGTAATCCTGACATCATCTATTTGGAAGCGGTAGAGGTGACCAATAATGCTTGCAATTGAGATCAGCTGTGTGGGTGAATTTAGCGCATATTGATGGTTTAACGAGACCTCAGTTGGCAATAATTTAGTGCCACCGATGGTTGCAATAAGCCCCTTGTTATTTTGTTATATTCCTATAGGCTACCCGTTAGCTTATTCATAGTCACATAAAGAAAGGTTTGAAAACAGATAATCTACTGTTTGTGTTTCCCTGGCTAAATTGATGATTGACAGATGTAGGCCTACAGTACTGTAGAACGATGAACTTTCCTCCAGTGTGGATGCTCGCCCATGTTTTATAGTTAGGCTATGTATAATTTGCAGAGGTGGGTAGAGTACTTAAGTAAAAGTACCGTTCATTTCAGCCTTAAGAAACTACTGAAGTAAGAGTAAAAATAGTATCCGGTCAGAAAACTACTTAAGTACTAGTTACAAATTTTGTTTGGTAATTTTTTACACCTGTTGGTAAACTGTGAAAGCAAAACAAAAGGATAACAACTTAGTGCAATTTATTTATTATTAAAGCCTGACAGCACCATCTTGCAGATGTCCCCCAGCACAGATACTCTCCAATGAAAACTGACATTAAACAATGTCCGTAGGCTGTACAGTTTCAATTGTGGTCATTCAATGTTGACATAATATCTTTCAATGTGCACAATTTCATAAAGCTATATGGTACTCGAGACATTGGAATTATTTTACCATTTCAAAACCATTAATGAACATATATTTCACAATATCATTTCAAGTGTATGTGATGGTAAATCCATACTAAAAATATTTACAGCAAGTGTGATGTTTAATTTTTCACTCCGAATGAACAGGTTAGTGTTACAACAGTCAAGCAATCAGTACCGAAATGTCACTATCAATCATGTTACTAGTATGCAAATCAGACACATTTCACCATGGACTTAAATTGATGTAAAAAAAAATTATAGATTTTAGCTAATCCTAACCCTTTTCCTAACCTTAATCTACTCTAACCTGCTACGTTAATTCTCCTAACCTGCTTCGAAAAGTCCATTTTTGATTAGCTGTATCTCTTCTTTTCTTGGCTGGCCCATTCTCCTCACCCTCGGTTGTGCCGCTACAAGCTGTAAATAAAAAGACAAAAAAAGTCTGGCACAAAAAGCTTACTGAGATGATACACTGACTGTATGACAGAGGTGCTTATAGGCCCTGTCACAAAAACTGAATGACATTTAGACAGAGAGAGAGAGAGCAATGCATGGGAGGATGCTGCAGTAGACTGAACCGTTGATCTAGCTAACTTTAGCTAGTTACATGGTTGACACTACAGTTAGCTAGCTTAGACAGCGTATCTAGTTTCAACCTAATGTGATAGCTAGTTAGCTATTGCCACACACATCTGATTACTCTATTCACTATTTTTGCCAATGATAAAGTGACTAGTTGGGAAACAGTGATCGTATGAGGAGCTTAAAACAGGAGATTCATATTTTTCTGTCAAATTCTGGGTTAGCCAAAACTAGCTAGTTAGCTACCTAGATATTTCTTTTGCACTTGTCCTCAACTCAATTTCAGCAGCAGAATTATATTTTAGAAATACTTATCTTACTCCAGAAATGTATAATATTGCAAACGCTGAAGGTAATTAAAGTGCAATTTACCTCGCATCTGGATAAGAACCCAATAACAAAAATATGAAGAGCTGTGGTCGAGATTGAACTGGGTTTGACGGACGAATTTGAGAGTCAATGGATTTAAGAGTTGATGACAAGCTATTTTGAATACATTTCCTTGGTCAGTAGCTGTACACACTGGACCACAAAGACACTGAGAACCATGAATTTAGTTAGCCTATTGCTTGTCGCCACTGGTTTTTATGCAGTTGACTGTCTGATTATATGTGTAATATGCAAATAATGCCATGTTGACTCTCTATGTAATATGCAAATAATGACAACTGCCTTGTGTCTTCAGAGATATTCTATTACCTAGGCTGCAACTGAATAACATGGCTTCCTCTCCTTGTCTCCTCTCCTTTATCTGCACTGATGTGAAATACTTGGGAGAGGTGAAAGGTAATGCCTGATCGGGATCCTCCCTATTACTTTAACCTGTCCTTTGTTACCAGTGCAGATGAACAAGAGGAGACAAAAAGTGGAAGCCACTTCAGACAATGTTCAGATGCAGCCATGCCCAGATCAAAAAATGCCATCTCACTGCTTATTCAAGTGTCCTCCTATTTCACCTTCTATAACCCATGTGATGTAACATAGTCTCCCCACTTCTGATGTAACTAAGCCCCTCCCCTTCACACTGATGCTTATGAAACATACTCTTATGAAAGTTGATGCTCTGCTTCACTGTCGCACGCACACACACACACTTTCACAATTTAACCCTCTCTTCTCTCACTCTAGCACTACCTGACATGTTTCAGTGGTACCATTGCGGTGCCATTCCTGCTAGCTGAAGCCATGTGTGTAGGGTTTGACCAGTGGGCTACCAGTCAGCTCATAGGAACTATCTTCTTCTGTGTGGGAATCACCACCCTGCTACAGACGACACTGGGCTGCAGGTACACACACACACACACACACACACAGTGATGGGTTTAGGGCATATGCAGGCACCAAGGGAAACTGTAGGCCAGTGTTGTGGCTACAGGCCTATGTCCATAATACTCTAGAGTACTCTGCTATTGATCTTCTCTCCTGCACTTTCCCCTTTACTGCTTGTAAAATGTTTTACATCCCTCTCTCCATCTCCTCTCTCTCCTTATACCCTCTGCCTCTCACCCCCTACTCTCTCCTCTGTCCTCGCTCTCCCTCCTCTCTCTCCTTATACCCTCTGCCTCTCACCCCCTACTCTCTCCTCTGTCCTCGCTCTCCCTCCTCTCTCTCTAAGTACCATGTTGGCATAATAGACTGTGAAAAGTCACTCCTCCATCCTTTCTCTTCCTCTGTTCCTCCTTCATTCCTCTTTATCCCTCTATCGTGTGTGTGTGTGTGTGTGTGTGTGTGTGTGCATGCGCATCAAATCAAATCTTATTGATCACATACACATTTAGCAGGTGTTATTGCGGGTGTAAAAATGTGTGTCCGGGGGGTTCCTCCAAACTGGCACCATATTCTGACGGCTCTGGTCAAACGTAGTGCACTATGATATAGGGAGCCATTTGGGTTGTCAGCCTGAGTATGTCATGAATGTTTGGTGTCAACAGTAAACCAAACTGTGGGAGAAGATATCCTTAGCTTTACATTCTACACAATGTGGTTAGCGTTAGGGAATGTTTAGGGCTACATGGTGAGGAGCATTGACTGAATGGACAAACAAGCACTCTATTTTATTTTTTTCTCTCTCTCTTCCACCTCTCCCTCTACAGGAAACACTCTATCCTTTTCTTTTTCTCTCCTTTTCGTTCCCTCTTTCTTTTTCAGTTCTTCCTCTCCTCACTGTGGTTAGAGGTTCAAATTTGACTCCGTGAGTCAGTGTGACCTGAGATGCCCTTCTGTTCTCTCCTCTCTGTCTCTCCCTCCCCTTGCCCACTCTCTCGCTCACTCTAGAAATATGATATCCTTTAGAAATACCACAGCCAGGTTTCATCATTGTTGCCATGGTTATTATCGCTACCACACGTGAATGTGTTGCTAGATGCCATGTCACGTCATGGTAATATGTTTGTAATTGTGTTTGCACGTCTCAGTCTCATGGCCAAGACACAGCAGCACTGACAGGAAATCACTGCACACAGACACTGGACACACAGAAGGTACTCCGCTAGTCTCATGGCCTTGAGTGATTCCTGTGTGAAACGAGAGCATTAAGCAGTATTTTACTGTTTCAGCGGCTACAGTGTCTAATAGTCAGGCTACAGCCCTGAAAAGAACTGGACATACACTCACAGACCAGTGGTATGGCAGACCTCTGTCTGCCTGGCTCTCACACACTCCTCTCAGCTCAAGGAGAAACCAGGCGTTCAGCCACATAGGACTGCTGTGAAAAATGGGTTGATGTAATTTAAGCTGTGTCCAACTGAACCCTTCAACCGAAGAACCATAAATGTGGGCCAAAGAGCTCTATTTTCATGTCATCTGACCATAGCACCGCCTGGAGTTTGATAAACGCCATTGGCACTTGGATTGGAACTGGTTCTACGGTCAGATAACATTAAAACATAGCTATAAGGCCATGCACACCAGTGGTGGGTTTGGCGTTGAAAAAAAGAATATGCAGGAAACTACTGCATACCTATGGTAAAATATAATTTACATTTTGAGCATGCAATATAGCACAGCATTTATTTTAGTCTTTTTTGCTCATCTTTATCAAGGGTATCAATAGTTATGGACCTGACTCTCCTGTCTTTAGTCCTGCAGTTAGGACTGATCACACAGAGAAGCATACACAGCACTAGCATACACAGAGGATTAACCTATACATAGCAATTGTGCACCATAGAGGGATGTAATTTCCGACAGATAACTTAGGGATAAATATTTTTTGTTGTCCCGCAGATTGTTTGGAAAAAGTTGCTTTTCTGCTTCATACGTGTTAGCCTACCTATTGTAATAAAAGCACATTTGCTGCTTCTAGTTAAGTTGCCTGTCTAGAAATCCGAGTAGGGAGCACCAACTAAAAGTGTTAACCATCTACCAAGACAACTGGAGAACTTGGCCAGCCACTCTTAAATACGTGGGTAAGCACGTGGGTAAGCAAAGGTGAAAGACCTTCCCACTAACGAGATGGCAACCAGCACAGGTGTAACACATACTGACTAAGGAGGTGACACCAATCGGTGTGCCCTATGCACTAACGAGCTACATGTGCTAAAGTCCAACCTAAAACAAAAACTGTAACAACATAGAAATAAAGTTGTGTTTGCAAAGTATTTCAAGAAACTGGAAAACATATCAAGCAAGTATTTTTATGTTCCACAAGTATTATCAGAGTAACTGTTTTGTACAGATAATTATCAGACTCAAGTTACAAATGCTGGTAAACACTCATATATTTTGTTTACATTTTTTCACAAAAGTAATGCCCTGGGCCTTTACTAATCCTGTATTAGCAGACCGATATAGACATATTCAGCGCCAGCAATCAACATGTTTTTCTACATGTAACAATGTGCAGGGCTCTAGCTGTGCCAATAGAAATTCTGGTTTGAGTCTGTCGCAGCCGGTCGCGACCGGGAGACTCATGAGGCAGTGCATAATTGTCCCAGCGTCGTCCGGGTTATGGAGGGTTTGGCTGGCATGGATATTCTTGTCCTCTCGCACACTAGCGACTCCTGTGGCGGGCCGGGCGCAATGCACGCTGACACGGTCGCCAGGTGTTTCCTCCGACTCGTTGGTGCGACTGGCTTCCGGGTTAAGCGGGCATTGTGTCAAGAAGCAGTGCGGCTTGGCTCTCGACCTTCCCCTCTCCCGAGTCCGTACGGCAGTTGCAGCGATGGGACAAGACTGTAACTACCAATTGGGGAGAAAAAGGGCTAATAAAAAAAATAAAAATGAACTTCCTTCACCACAGATCAGCGAAGCGAAAAAAGTATGTTTGCTCTGACTTCTGCAGAGTCCGCCTCACAGTAAATGCTGTATGGCCACAGCAGACGTTGGAGTGACCATGTATAGCCTATAAGTTGCTTTGGATAAAAGTGTCTCTTAAATGCCATTTATTTAATTGTTATTATTATATTCATAGAGTGGGCTATATAGCCTATGCATAGGTGGAGAAGCACTGGGCAATTATCTTTCCAAGGAAATGTACTAAATACCTGTATATACCTGTAATAACTATATGATTAGGCTATAGTTTACTACATTGACAATAATATTGATAAATACCTATACATAAATATTGATCACCTGTATTGTCTCCGTCTGAACATCATCCCACTCCTATAAAACATAGCTCAAGAGAATATGCAAGTCTCTCCAACTCTGCTATATTAAAACTACGTCTAGCATATTGGCTGATATATCTGGGTAATACCGATAGTCTAATATAATGGTTCACGTGAGATTCAGTGTTAATTTATGTATTTCTTAGGTTATATTTGCCCATTTTGATATTGCCTATGTGCCTAAAATTGCGGTACTGCGTTTGGTTTCGCGACCAATTCTTGTTGTAGCGGGAGTCGGCGGGTGCGGTATGAAAGCTGCGGGAGCGGTATAAATAAATCTGTCCCGCGCAGACCTCTAATGCCCCGATCAGTTAAAAAAAAAAAACTTCTGTGCCATGTAATGAACATTATCACAGGCTGCGAGAACTCAAAGAAGCATTTGAGAAGTTGTTAGTGAGAGCTGTTCTCTGCTTCATTGTATATCTCTCACAATACAATCTGTAGCCAACTGATCAAACGTCAATATGACGTCCATCTTTTCACTAATGACTGTCATTTCTGTGTCACAAATCACAGCTATCTGTGTCACCTCTGCAACATGGAGAGGGCGGGAGTGGAGGGGAGGAGGGGGGGGGGGGCTGAGGTTGAGGGCTGAAGAGCTGGATAAGAGGCGACAAAGGCAGGGCGGAAGGGAGGCAAAGAGAAATGGAGAGTGAGTGGTGAGGAGTGCTAGTGGCTGTATTTGATGAGTCACAGTGTCCAGTGAGGTCAGATCAGTGAGCACACACACTGTTCTAGGAAAGGTGACTTGTTTGTGTGTGTGCTGACATGTGCCCCTACCAGTGTATTTCTAAAGTGTTTCTGTCTGAGTGTAGCTCTGATGTGTGTGTGTTTGCGTGTCAGTGTGTGCACAGCTGGTCCCACCTTGGGACAACATGTGACCCTCTGAAGTAGATGAGTGCTGCTGGGTAAATTGGTGTCTGTGTTTGTCACGATCTCTCCCCCTTTCTCTCTTGTTCTCTCTCTCTCTCTCTCTCTCTCTCTCTCTCTCTCTCTCTCTCCATCTGTCTCACTCCCCCCACACACACACGTCAGTGAAGATGACACTCAAATGGCCTACTTTCAGTCTAATCTACTATATACTGAGCAAAAATATAAACGGAACATGCAAATATTTCAAAGATTTTACTGAGTTCATATAAGGAAATCAGTCAATTGAAATAAATAAATTGGTTCCTAATCTATGGATTTCACATGACTGAGAATACAGATAATCATCTGTTGGTCACAGATACCTTTAAAAAAATAAAGGTAGGGGTGTGAATCAGAAAATCAGTCAGTACTGGGTGTGATCACCATTTGCCTCATGCAGCATGACACATCTCCTTCGCATAGAATTTATCAGACTATTGATTGTGGCCTGAGGAATGTTGTCCCACTCCTCTTCAATGGCTGTGTGAAGTTGCTGGATATTGACAAGAACTGGAACACACTGTTGTACATGTCGATACAAAGCTTCCCAAACATGCTCAGTGGTCAACATGTCTATGAGTATGCAGGCAATGGAAGAACTGGGACATTTTCAGCTTCTAGGAATTGTGTGCAGATCATGGGGCTGTGCGTTATCATGCTTAAACGTGAGGCGATGGCAGTAGATGAATGACACAACAATGGGGCTCACATGACGCCATACTCTAAAACGACGTTGGAGGCAGCTTATGGTAGAGAAATTAACATTCAATTCTCTGGCAACCGCTCTGGTGGGCATTCCTGCAGTCGTCAGTTGGGCGCTCGCACAAAAATGTTGACATCTGTGGTATTGTGTTGTGTGACAAAACTTCACATTTTTAAAGTGGCCCTTTATTGTCCCCAGCACACGGTGCACCTGTGTAATGATCATGCTGTTTTAATCAGCGTCTTGATATGCCACACCTGGATGGATTATCTTGGCAAAGGACAAATGGTTACTAACAGGGATGTAACCAAATTTGTTCATAGAATTTGAGAAAAAAAAAGAAACTTTTTGTGCATATGGAACATTTCTGGGGTCTTTTATTTCAGCTCATGAACACATGGGACCAACACTTTACATGTTGCGTTTTTATATTTTTGTTCAGTGTAATAACAATAATGTTAGTAAAGTGATAGTTAATTTGATGTATGTCAAACATTCAAATACAGAGCAGCTTTTAAAGGTACTTAACAGGCAAATGTCTTTGTGTCATGACTGGTTACTAGTTGTCCTCCTATTTTTATTCATTGTTGACATAAGCTAATTTCACCTGCCTTGTACATTTCCATGGATATCAGTTCCATGCTTATTCATCATTTATTAATCTCATCAATCTGGTTGTTGATTAGCGTTAATAATGATGTCCACCTGCACACTGACTGGCCAGCATTCAAATGAATGCTAATTATCAGCCACCACCTGCTCCATTCCAGCGCCACAGCTCTGTAAGTTTCCATGCTGTTGCTGTTACCTAGCCAGGGTAGACCCTGCTTCTGTGTTCACTAGTGACACCTATTGGACAGACAGGAGAACTGTTGGTTACATGACTTAAGGGCTACGTAACACTGGCATATTCATCACATAACCATCATATGACAGCTGTTATCACACACACTATGGTAACTGACTTTACAGTTTTCAGCCATTTTACATGTGGGTTGCAGTCACTCCTTGTCCATAAACTGCATTCAAGGAAACTACATATTTATTATTTTCATTCTAAAGCACATCTATCACTTAAACAAATATGCTTAGTGTGTGTATTAGAGGAATGTGTGTGTGTTCTAATTGAGTGAGTTGCTGGTGTGTGTGTGGGTGTGTGTTGTCACTTAGCTAATAAGATAATCATCTGTTTATAAGATGCTTTGTGTGTGTATTGGTGTGTGGTTGTTGTTCCAGACTTCCTCTGTTCCAGGCAAGTGCCTTTGCCTTCCTGGCTCCCGCCAGAGCAATCCTGTCACTAGACAAGTGGAAGTGCAACGCTACAGGTAAACACAAACACGCGTATATATACACACACACACACACACACACACACACACACACACCCCACGAGTGCCTTCATTATGACCTGGTCTCACCCTCACTCTCCTGTCCACGTGATCTGGCATCAGTAGTGCTGACTGGCACCTCAGTTGGCATCAGATGAGGTTTTCAGGTTGGCATCAGATGAGGTTTCCAGGTTCGGTGCCAGTGTGCTAATCTATAACGTCGGTGTCCTGGAAAAACCTTGTATCTCACTTTTTGTAGATTCTGATTTTATTAAATGTAAATCGATAGTAGTCATGCCCCTCCATGTTCCATGAAAGTTTCATTACTCTGGAAGTAGAACTAATAAAAGTAATACAAAACGCCTTGTGAACTAGCCTGGCTATTTGAGAACTGGTGTCAGCCAGAGTACTTGTGATCCTCCGTGGCGATAGATCAGAAATCAAACCGTGACTTTTAACTTTTTTTTTGAGATGCACGTATTTTTCCAGGACGCAGACGATAACAGAATGATAAATATGTGTTTTAAGCTTTCTTTTATATGTTCTTTCTGTTTTCTTTTCTTTTTTCTCTCTCCATCTTTCTCTCTGTTACCTTCTCCGTCCCTCTGTCAGTGGTTCCTTCCATGTTCAACGAGACTGAGCTGCTCAACACTGAACACATCTGGCATCCCCGGATACGAGAGGTGAGAGAGAAGTTAAATGCGAGACGAAAGGGGAGAGAGCAGGAGACATGGGGGATATTTTATAGTATCCAATCTTTACACTGCATAGTGTACAGCGAGAGGTCTACTCCTGTGTTCTGTGTCAGTATTGTTCAAAGCCCATGTTAGATAGCACATCCCAGTGATACCCTCTGGGCCTACACTGAATCGTAGAGTAGATAGAGTTCTAAATGATGATGTTTGTTTAAACCTGTTGCTGTGACTCAGCCTTTGGCCTTGTGTGTTTGCGTGCGTGTGTGTGAGAGTGTGACAGAGGCCTTTAACTCGCATTAACCTTTTATAAGGCTTGTGTAAGCGGGTTTGGTAACCCTGTTTTGATGCGTGTGTGAGGCGGTAACTCAATCACGATGTCACAATGAATAGAATTAGAGACGAGGACGTCGATAGACTATCAAGGCTGTACCAAAGTCTGTCTCTTTGCCCTCCAGATCCAGGGGGCTATCATTGTGTCGTCTCTGATAGAGGTGTGTATTGGCTTCCTGGGGCTCCCTGGGCTCTTGTTGAAATACATCGGGCCCCTAACTATCACCCCGACTGTGGCCCTCATCGGCCTGTCTGGCTTCCAGGCTGCAGGGGAGAGAGCAGGGAAACACTGGGGCATCGCCATGCTGTGAGTAGTATACTGTGGCTCTAATCTCTGCTGACTCACACCTTTATAGTCCCCTATACATTCCCCAGCCCTCTATATGTTTTCCTATAGTGTCTGTTGTCTTTGTCTTGTTATGATGCATGGCAAATTTAGGTGAAAACAGAAAGTAAAATGATTTCTTATCTTATCGATCTTTTGTTATCCTATAAGACTGACTCCCGCCCCACAGAGGCATCCTTAGCCAATCAATTATCATAGCAGCCCATTAAATAGCCAATCGGAATGAATTACCGGCAGACGCAGTCGCTCCTGCGGAATGGAGGTGGGAACTCTTAGTGCTCCAGACAGTCCTCTAGGCCTAGGTTCAGAAGGACTGTTGGTAATTGTTTTTGTCTGCTACATTGTTATTCATTTGTTTATTTTGTCTCTTTCGGGAAAATTTGTCTTGCGACTCATCTCAAACAACATAACATCTGTGTTTCTTTGCTATGTAAACTTCTTTGAGTTATCAATGAATTGATTTCATTGTGTTTTTTGAGAATTACACCTTTGGATTCGGCTGTCTTTTTTTTGCAGTCTTCAACAACGGGTTATTGGTTCTCTTGACAAAACTGTTCTACATATCAAAGCAGATAGTGGATGTTTGCAAGTGTGCTTAGTGCTTTTCCTTGACCCCTGACTTCTGTATTTCTTGCTCATCTTCTCTCTCCCTCTCTCTAGGACTATATTCCTGGTGTTGTTGTTCTCTCAGTATGCGAGGAACGTACAGCTTCCTCTACCCATCTACAAGGCTAAGAAAGGTTGGACCTCTTATAGATTACAGCTCTTCAAGATGTTCCCTGTGAGTACCCTGACACACACAGAGAGAGAGAGCGATGTGCATGCACAGAGAAATACACTGGTAGGAGCATACACATCCCCTTTCCTGGAGTGTGCTTATTGATCCAGTCCATCACAGTGCCATGTGAGGTAAGATAAATGGGCACACACTCCTCCATCTCTCTCCGTCTTTTAGATACCTCTTTCCATCCTCCCATTACCTGTCAAGTCCTGCTGTTCAAATCTTATTCACCCTCCCCTGTCTCCTCCTCCCCCGTTCCTCTTAATAAGATCTGAAATGATTCAGCCCTCTGTGGTGCCCTTTTGACTTTGTTTTTCCCTGTTCTGAGCTGTATATATATCTCCTGTGTGCCTGTCTGTCTGGCCATATGTGAAATTTGTTTAGCCTACTACTTACTAAAACTGCATTCTGTGTACTAATCATACTACATACTATTTAGAACATACTGTTTGGTAAAAACGTATGTAGTAAGCAACAAATATCAACATACTACTCATCCATACTGAGAATGTGTCATCTAATGCGCAATCGTGCTTGTTCCTTACCATTCGTAACTTTCTGTTTTTGCATACCCAAACGGCCTACTATTTAGTATGCATGTACGGGTATTCGGACGTGGCCTGTGTGTTGTAGACCGCCTGTACCCTCCATTCTGTTGGCAAACGTGCAATCACTGGAGAATAAGCTGGACGAGCTCAGTTTGAGACTATTACATCAACAAAACATTAAGAAAAATAATATCCTATGCTTCTCGGAGTCATGGCTGAACAAGTACATGGATAATATACGGTTAGCTGGGTTTTCTGTGCATTGGCAGGAGAGAATGGTAGTGTCCAGTAAGCTCCGGGGGAGGGGTGTGTCTCTTTGTTAACAACAGCTGGTGCGCAATGTCTTATATTAAGGAAGGCTCAAGGTTCTGCTCGCTTGTTAGAATATCTCATGATAAACTGTAGACAACTATTTAACACAAGTTTTCATCTAAATTTTTCGTAGTTGTTTATTTACCACCACAAACCGATGCTGACACTAAGACCGCACTCAACTAGCTGTATAGGGCCATAAACAAACAAGAAAATGCTCATACAGAGATGGCGTTCCTAGTGGCCGGGGATTTCAATGCAGGAAAACTCAAATCAGTTTTACCTAATTTCTACCAGCATGTCACCTGTGCAACTAGAGGGAAAACAATTCTAGATCAGCTATACTCCACACACAGAGGCGAATACAAAGCTCTCCCTACATTTGATGTCTGACCATAACTCTATCCTCTTGATTCCTGCTTACAAGCAAAAAGGAGGAATCAGTGACTCACTCAATACGCAAGTGGTCTGATGAAGCGGATGCTAAGCTACAGGACTTTCGCTATTGAGGAGTTTACCACATCAGTCACTAGCTTCATAAATAAGTGCATCGATTACGTTGTCCCCACAGTGACCATACGTACGTGCATATCCCAACCAGAAGCCATGGATTATAGGCAACATCCGCACTGAGCCAAAGACTAGAGTTGACGCTTTCAAGGAGTGGGCAGCCCAGCAATGCAAGCCTACCAGACAGGCTAAATATTTCTATGCTAACTTCAAGGCAAGCAAAACAGAACAATGTGTAAGAGCACCAGCTGTTCTGGATGACTGTGTGATAACTCTCTCCGTAGCCGATGTGCGTGAGCCCATTAAAAAGGTTAACATTCGTGAGGCCTCAGGGCCAGATGGATTATCAGGATGCTTACTCAGAGCATGTGCTGACCAGCTGGCAATTGTCTTCACTGACATTTTCAACCTCTCCCTGACCCTGTCTGTAATACAGTGCATTCCGAAGGTATTCAGACCCCTTAACTCTTTCCACATTTTGCTACGTTACAGCCTTATTCTAAAAAATAATTAAATTGTTGATCCCCCTCATCAATCTAGACACAATACCCCATAATGATGAAGCAAAAACAGGTTTCTATAAATTAACAGAAGTATTAAAAATAAAACACAGAACTATCACATTTACATAATTATTCAGACCCTTTACTCAGTACTTTGTTGAAGCACCTTTGGCAATGATTACAGCCTCATTTCTTCTTGGGTATGATATGATACTACAAGCTTGGCACACCTATATTTGGAGTTTCTCCCATTCTTCTCTACAGGTCCTCTCAAGCTATGTCAGGTTGGATGGGGAGCATCGCCGCACAGCTATTTTCAGGTCTCTCCAGAGATGTTCGATTGTGTTCAAGTCCGGGCTCTGGCTGGGCCACTCAAGGACGTTCAGAGACTTGTCCCGAAGCCACTCCTGCATTGTCTTGATTGTGTGCTTAGGGTTTTTGTCCTGTTGGAAGGTGAATCTTAACCCCAGTCTGAGGTCCTGAGCACTTTGGAGCAGGTTTTCATCAAAAATCGCTTGCTCTGTGCATCTTTCCCTCTATCCTGACTAGTCTCGCAGTCCATGCCGCTGAAAAACAACTCCACAGCATGATGCTGCTACCACCATGCTGCACCAGGCCAAATAGTTTAATCTTGGTTTCATCAGACCAGATAATCTTCTTTCTCATGGTCTGAGAGTCTTTAGGTGCCTTTTGGCAAACTCCAAGAGGGCTGTATGTGCCTTTTACTGAGGAATGGCTTCTGTCTGGCCACTCAACCATAAAGGCCTGATTGGTGGGATTCTGCAGAGATGGTTGTCCTTCTGGAAGGTTCTCTCATCTCCACCGAGGCACTCTGGAGCTCTGTCAGAGTGATCATCGGGTTCTTGCTCACCTCCCTGACCAAGGCCCTTTTCCCCGATTGCTCAGTTTGGCCGGGAGGCCAGCTCTAGGAAGAGTCTGAGTGGTTTCAAACTTCTTCCATTTAAGAATGATGGAGGCCACTGTGTTCTTGGTGACCTTCAATGCTGCAGACATTTTTTCGTACCCTTCCTCAGATCTGTGCCTCGACACAATCCTGTCTCGCGTCTCTATAGAAAATCCCTTCAACCTCATGGGTTGTTTTTTTTCTCTGACATGCACTGTCAACTGCCTTTCCAAATCATGTGCAATCAATTGATTTCACCACAGGTGGTCTCCAATCAAGTTGTAGAAACATCTCAAGGATGATCGATGGATACAGGATGCACCCAAGCTAAAAATCCGAGTCTCATAGCAAAGGGTCAGAATACTTACAGTACCAGTCAAAACATTGGACACACCTACAGTGGGAGAACAAGTATTTGATACACTGCCGATATTGCAGGTTTTCCTACTTACAAAGCATGTAGAGGTCTGTCATTTTTATCATAGGTACACTTCAACTGTGAGAGACTGCATCTAAAACAAAAATCCAGAAAATCACATCGTATTATTTTTAAGTAATTCATTTGCATTTTATTGCAACAGATCCACAGATGACACCATCTTTATTGCATTCCACACTACCCTTTCCCACCTGGACAAAAGGAACACCTATGTGAGAATGCTATTTATTGACTACAGCTCAGCGTTCAACACCATAGTGCCCTCCAAGCTCATCACTAAGCTAAGGACCCTGGGACTGAACACCTCCCTCTGCAACTGGATCCTGGACTTCCTGACAGTCGCCCCCGGGTGGTGGAAGTAGGAAATAACACATCCGCCAAGCTGACCCTCAACACGCGGGTCCTTCGGGGGTGCATGATAGTCCCCTACTGAACTCCCTGTTCAGCCACGCAAGACTCCAACACCATCATTAAGTTGGACGACAATGAGACAGCCTATAGGGAGGAGTTCAGAGACCTGGCAGCGTGGTGTCAGGACAACAACCTCTCCCTCAATGTGAGCAAGACAAAGGAGCTGATCATGGACTACATGAAATGGAGGGCCAAGCACGCCCCCATCCCCATTGACGGGGCTATAGTGGAGCAGATCGAGAGCTTCAAGTTCCTCGGTGTCCACATCAAGGAGCTGTCATGGTCCAACCACACCAACACAGTCATGAAGAGGGCAGGACAACACCTGAAAAAGATTTGGCATGGGTCTTCAGCTGAAAAGATTTGGCATGGGTCCTCAGATCCTCAAATGGTTCTACAGCTGCGCCATCGAGAGCACTGGTTGCAACTGCTCGGTCTCCAACCGCAAGGCACTTCAGAGGGTAGTGTGTAGGTCCAGTGCATCACTGGGGCCAAGCTTCCTGCCATCCAGGACCTCTATACCAGGCAGTGTCAGAGGAAGACCAACAAATGTTAAGACTCCAGCCACCCTTGTCATACTGTTCTCTCTGCGACCGCACGGCAAGCAGTACCGGAGCACCAGGTCGAGGTCCAAGAGGCTTCTAAACAGTTTCTACCCCCAAGCCGTAAGACTCCTGAACACCTAATCAAATGGCTACCCAGACTATTTGCACCCCCCCTCTATCTCTTTTACACCGCTCCTACTCTCTGGTGTTATCATCTATAGCATAGTCACTATAATAACTCTACCTACATTTAAATATTACCTCAACTTAATGGTGCCCCCGCACATTGACTCTATACCGGCACCCCCCTGTATATAGTCTCGTATTGTTATTTTACTGCTGCTCTTGAATTACTTGTTACTTTATTTCTTATTCTTATCCAGTTTTTTTTATTTTTAACTGCATTGTTGGTTCGGGGCTCGTAAGTAAGCATTTCCCTGTAAGGTCTACACACCTGCTCTATGTGGTCCATGTGACTAATACATTTTATTTGATTTGCTCTGTGCCCCCTGCTGGTCATTTGATGTCATGATAGCTCATATATCTGCTGCTCCAGTAGACAGATGCTTGTATTGGTGACTCCACTCTAATAAAGTTATCTTCATCACTCTCTCTCCCTGTCTGATTAAAAGTTCCGCTCTTTATCAATCTGCTCTTTACAGTTTGAACTGGTGACCTCACAACTCCCATATTCAAATCAAATCAAATTTTATTTGTCACACACATGGTTTGCAGATGTTAGTGCGAGTGTAGCGAAATGCTTGTGCTTCTAGTTCCGACAATGCAGTAATAACCAACAAGTAATCTAGCTAACAATTCCAAAACTACTACCTTATAGACACAAGTGTAAGGGGATAAAGAATATGTACATAAAGATATATGAATGAGTGATGGTACAGAGCGGCATAGGCAAGATGCAGTAGATGGTATTGAGTACAGTATATACATATGAGATGAGTATGTAAACAAAGTAATCATCACTCTCTGTTTAAAGGGCATTCTATAGAAGTTCTGCAGTTTTATTGTGGTGTTCTTCACTGTAACTCAACAGGACATACTGTAATTCTCTGTGTGTTTTGAGGGTCATGTTTGACCCTTAGTGTTTCTGCCTTCCTCAGATCATCATGGCCATCCTGGCCTCATGGCTGATTTGTTTTATCTTTACCGTAACCAATGTTTTCCCACCGGAGAAAGACAAGTACGGTTACTACGCCCGCACCGACGCACGCCAGGGGATACTGGCAGCCGCACCCTGGTTCAAGATCCCCTACCCTTGTGAGTTACCACTCCTTATGGTGTCCAACCCACCCCTAGCTAAGCCCAAATTCTGAATGAGAGCATCCAATCGCTTCGTAGGTTCCTCAAATCTAGAATGTTTTGGAGTTGTTTGTTCCACATCAGTGTGTCGATGTTGTTTTTTTTTTTTTTACCCATAGTTCAGTGGGGTGTTCCTACGGTGACAGCGGCGGGGGTGATTGGTATGTTCAGTGCCGTGGTCGCCAGCATCATTGAGTCAATTGGAGACTACTATGCCTGTGCCCGCCTCTCCTGTGCCCCCCCACCCCCCATTCACGCCATCAACAGGTACTTGACCTTGCTTGCATAGCTCCTTGCCTAATGCACCTCATAGAAGATGCTTTTACCTCACACAGACACAATGGTTTGAATCATGAATTGACATCCGTCTCTCACTCACTCTCTCCCGCTTTCTTTCTGTTTTTCTCTCTTTGTAGGGGTATATTTACGGAAGGTCTCTCCTGCGTGTTGGATGGGCTGATGGGGACAGGAAACGGCTCTACTTCCTCCAGTCCTAATATAGGCGTGCTAGGCATCACTAAGGTAACCATCACACCCTTAAATACACAGAGTCCTACTACAAGTTCTATTCAAATATTAAATATTTGTTTTAATTGGCTAGTAGTCTGCTTGGATTTAATTTGCTCTGTAGAGTGGGACTATTTTATTCTTCCTGCTTCTTCGCTTTCTTACTCCCTGCTGCTCTCTGATTGGTCCTCCAGGTGGGCAGCCGGCGTGTGATCCAATATGGTGCTGCTATGATGCTACTGCTAGGGCTGGTGGGTAAATTCAGCGCATTGTTCGCCTCCCTGCCTGACCCTGTCCTGGGGGCACTGTTCTGTACCCTGTTTGGGATGATTACAGCTGTGGGACTGTCCAACCTGCAGTTTGTAGACCTCAACTCCTCCAGGAACCTTTTTGTTCTGGGCTTCTCCATTTTCTTTGGCCTGGTGCTGCCCAGCTACCTCAAACAGAACCCTCTGGTCACTGGTGAGTAGAGGACAAGTGGACTACAGATTAAGCTCATTGGCCTACTCCTTCAGTGTTCACACATCTAAAAGGACTGGGTAGGTCTCTGAACCCTCTCTCGTTCTCTCTCTATCCCTCTTTTCTGTCTCTCAGGTATAGTGTCGATTGACCAGGTGTTGAACGTCCTCCTGACCACAGCCATGTTCGTAGGGGGGTCAGTGGCATTTGTGCTGGACAACACTATCCCTGGTGAGTGGACTGTACTATCCCACTATCACTGTTAGTTTAGTCTATCACACTACTACTATTAATCTACTACTGTACTCAACCATTTTGAGTGCATTTTGAAATAGGACAAGCATATCACAAACTGTTGCCTTCTCCAATCGCTCACCCCCTCATCCTCTGTCTTCCTCTTCTCTCTCTCTCTCTTTCCTCTCTCCTTTCCTCCTGTCAGGTACGCCGGAGGAGCGAGGGATCAGGAAGTTGAAGCGTGGGTCGGGACCCAGTACTGCGGAGCTGGAGGGGATGAGAACCTACGACCTCCCGTTCGGCATGGACTTCCTGCGCCGCCACACCGTCTTTCAGTACTTCCCCATCAGCCCCACCTTCAGTGGCTACCAGTGGGGCGCGATCCGCAAGGCCTGCAGACTTAGGGGGGGACGGGGTGGGGCAGGGAAGCCAGCAGAGATGGAGGGAATCACAGATCCAGGGGAGAGCGGGGTATAGCAGACTGGTAGAACCGGGCTGGAGGGAAGAGATATGGAGTTTGGTACCATGGAAGGAAGGGAGGGGTGGAGGTTTTTGGGTAGCGTCAGGGCAGTGTGACATGCTCAACCCTGTCTTGTATGTATGTGTGTCTGTATAACACTGTCTATGGCCTATTCATGCTGTTGTTAGCATGTTATACCAGTGTTGTTACCAGTGTCATGAGCGTGTAATAACAGATGTCCTTATAGGGAACGTTTCAGATGGAGTTGCAACATGCTCTTGTCTCTGCCTAGTATGTGAGTGAAAGAGCATAGGAATGCCTTAGACAGCCCATTATTGAGGTCCCTCTCTTCCCATTGCACTATTTCTTCTAGATCTTCAGTTAACACTTATTTTCTCAGTTAACCTGTCTACATCAGTCAATCTGTCTACATACATTCCAAGGGGAATGGTAAGAAAAGGTTTGTTCTCTGCTGTTTAACCAAAATACTCCGATGTATTACACTCCCAGTGGCCTCTCTGTGTGTGTGCGTGCGTGTGTGTATGCCCACCCATGACATTGTGATGGGGTTGAGTGTGTCACTTGCGCTGGCACATTTCTTGTTTCCGGACAGATGGACAGAGACAGACAGACAGATGGATGGACAGTATCTCGTTTACGGCAAAAGTTTAAAGCTGAATGATTGACACCTTACAGACCCATTGAGAATCAGACGCAGCTGGTCAGTCAGCCCTGTTTAGCAAACCTACACTTCCCACGGTGGTTATGGGAAATGTAGTCTCCTGTTGAAAGGGGATTGGATGGAATTGAGGCTTTATGAAAATTCACATTAGACCAATAATTGGCCTGCATACTAAATGTACACACACACACACATACACACAGGCAAACACAAGCAAGGCAAGGTCATGCAGATACGGTTGATGAAAGTGGTAGACCTTAGCCATGCAAAGTGATTGTGGTGTTCGTTTTACATTAGAGTTAATGCACATTTTGTTTACTGGAACCTGCCCCTCTATTTGGCTTCTATTACGCGTTTAAGTCAAACACACAATTATGGCTGTTATGGTGACCGCATTATCACAACACCGGCAGTCACAAGTCATGACCGCAGTCAAATTCCACGTGACCGCTGAGTCATGGAAACCAAAACTGAGCTTTGATGGTCATTAATAGCCTACCAAATTTGCTAAAAGTCACTAATAGCCTTGTACTCAGCGATGTATTGTCCCTCTAATCACTCTGACATCAATGCAAATGCAATCAAAAATTAAATGAAACAATTAATGAGAGCCCTGGAATTCAGAGTTGGAACGGAATAGGATCACCTTTGTGCAGCTAGATAGAGCCAGCTCCTCATAGCTCAACCTGAACTCAAGGGTAGACATAACATAGTAAATGTCAATACGAGACACTCCATTTAGTATGACATGTTACATTTCATATGGCATGCATTAATTTGCTGTGATAACCATACCAAACGTAACATATACTAATTACTGTCCCAGAAATACGTTTACTACACAAGATGACCAAAAGTATGTGGAAACCTGCTCGTCGAACATCTCATTCCAAAATCATGGCCATTTTTATGGAGTTTGTCCCCCCTTTGCTGCTATAACAGCCTCCACTCTTCTGGGAAGGCTTTCCACTAGATGTTGGAACATTGCTGCGGGGACTTGCTTCCATTCAACAACAAGAGCATTAGTGAGGTCGAGCACTGATGTTGGGCGATTAGGCCTGGCTCGCAGTCGGCGTTCCAATTCATCCCAAAAGTTTTCGATGGGGTTGAAGTCAGGGCTCTGTGCAGGCCAGTTAAGTTCTTCCACACTGATCTAGACATTTCTCCAGAGAACGAACAGTTATTGTGCTGACGTTGCTTCCGGAGCCAGTTTGGATCTCGGTAGTGAGTGTTGCAACTGAGGACAGACATTTTTTACGCGCTTCAGCACTCGGTGGTCCCGTTCTGTGAACTTGTGTGGCCTACCACTTCAGGGCTGAGCCGTTGTTGCTCCTAGACGTTTCCACTTCAGAATAACAGCACTTACAGTTGACCGTGTCAGCTCTAATAGGGCAGAAATTTAACAAACTGACTTGTTCAAAAGGTGGCATCCTATGACTGTGCCACGTTGAAAGTAATTGAGCTCTTCATTAAGGCCATTCTACTGCCAATGACTGTCTATGGAGTTTGCATGGCTGTGTGCTTGATTTTAGAAAACGGGTGAACTAGCCGAATCCACTAATTTTGGAGTGTCCACATACTTTTGTATATATAGTGTATGTTATGTCTAGTCTATGAGACCATGCTGCATAGCTGGGGTTGTATTTTTTTCCCCCACTACAGACGGCTATACCGTTTCGGCTATATCATATTGGTTCGCTAATACAAGACTAGGAAAAGACCCAGTGCACTACATTTGTGATTGTTATATATACAGTACCAGTCAAAAGTTTGGACACCAACTCATTCAAGGGTTTTTCTTTATTTTTACTATTTTCTACATTGTAGAATAATAGTGAAGACATCAAAACTATGAAACGACACACATGGAATCATGTAGTAAGCAAAAAAGTGTTAAACAAATAAAAATATGTTAGATTCTTCAAAGTAGCCACCCTTTGCCTTGATGACAGCTTTGCACACTCTTACCATTCTCTCAACCATCTTCCGCTGGAATGCTTTTCCGACAGTCTTGAAGGAGTTCCCACATATGCTGAGCACTTGTTGGCTGCTTTTCCTTCACTCTGCTGTCCAACTCATCCCAAACAATCTCAATTGGGTTAAGGTTGGATGATTGTGGAGGCCAGGTCATCTGATGTAGCACTCTATCAATCTCCTTCTCGGTCAAATAGAACTTACACAGCCTGGAGGTGTGTTGGGTCATTGTCCTGTTGAAAAACAAATGATAGTCCCACTAAGCGCAAACCAGATGGGTTGGTGTCTCACTGCAGAATGCTGTGGTAGCCATGATGATTAAGTGTGCCTTGAATTCTAAATAAATCACAGACAAATGTCACCATCACACCACTTCCTTCA
The DNA here is from genome assembly GCF_034236695.1 of Oncorhynchus nerka. Classification (NCBI taxonomy): domain Eukaryota; kingdom Metazoa; phylum Chordata; class Actinopteri; order Salmoniformes; family Salmonidae; genus Oncorhynchus; species Oncorhynchus nerka. The sequence goes on along the minus strand of NC_088422.1, from coordinate 37,679,490 downwards.
TGCGTCACAGTGGGAACCACACATGCGGAGATCATCCGTTCACCTACTCTGCGTCTCATCAAAGACACAGCGTTTGAACCAAATATCTCAAATTTGGAATTCAGACCAAAGGACAGATTTCCACCGGTCTAATGTCCATTGCTCGTGTTTCTTGGCCGAAGAAAGTCTCTTCTTATTGGTGTCCTTTTGTAGTGCTTTCAGCAATTTGACCATGAAGGCCTGATTCACACAGTCTCCTCTGAATAGTTGATGTTGAGATGTCTGTTTCTTGAACTCTGAAGCATTTATTTGGGCTGCAATTTCTGAGGCTGGTAACTCTAATGAACTTATCCTCTGCAGCAGAGGTTACTGGGTATTCCTTTCCTGTGGCGGTCCTCATGACAACCAGTTTATCATAGCGCTTGATGGTTTTTGCGATTACACTTGAAGAAACTTTAAAAGTTCTTGAAATGTTCCAGATTGACTGACCTTCATGTCTTAAAGTAATGATGGACTGTTGTTTCTCTTTGCTTATTTGAGCTCTTCTTGCCATAATATAGACTTGGTATAGACCAAATAGGGCCATCTTCTGTATACCACCCCTACCTTGTCACAACACAACTGATTGGCTCAAACACATTAAGAAGGAAAGAAATTCCACAAATAAACTTTTAACAAGGCACACATGTTAATTGCATTTCAGGTGACTACATCATAAAGCTGGCTGGGAGAATGCCAAGTGTGCAAAGCTGTCATAAAGGCAAAGGGTGGCTTCTTTGAAGAATCTCAAATATAAAATATATTTTGATTTGTTTAACACTTTTTTGGTTACTACATGATTCCATATGTGTTATTTCATAGTTTTGATGTCTTCACTCTTATTCTACAATGTAGAGAAATAGTACATATAAGGAAAACCCTTGAATGAATGGGTGTGTCCAAACTTTAGACTGGTACTGTATATATTTTCTAAAATAAAATAATCAGATTTCTTTCCACACCCTCAGCACCCCTAGGCCTATAGGCATGCATTATTTTGCAACTTTTTCAAATCATAGTTGCATGTATCATGTAGCCTAGCCCATAGAATATATGTTTTGAGAAGGTTTGTCTCACAACTAAAGTGGCCAAATAACTCTATATCATAGCCTATAGCCCTTGGATCCCTGGGGCCGGGTTGGAGAGCCCATAGCCTACAGACACTATAGTGAAACATGTATTCTTATAAACCCAGTCATCGTGTGTGAAAGCAGAGTTTGCTATTCGAGTGCAGGCTTCGTATTACATGTTGATTTTTAGTTTTTTTTTTTTTGTGGGCCATTAATTTCAAAATAATTCCACACATTTATCATATGTGAAAGACCAGATGAAATTGAAAATAGTCTGATGGGTGAGAATATTATCAAGTGCTTGACAAATTGCGAATGAGAGACGGATGAAGTGTGTGCAGCCTGCGCAAGAAACAGAGCAGAGCGCATGCCTTTCATGCAACCTTTTTCAAATCATCATTACAGCATTTGTCAGCCTTTGGCTATATGTTTTGATTTCTAATACATTCCAAGGTTTGTATCACAACTACAGTTGCATAAATAACTCTAAATGAAGCATATAGGAGGACTTGTTTCAAGTTATCACTTTGTTAACCGCTCAACACAGAATAGGGAGTGCAACACGTGTGCACTCCCTCGGACATCGTTTTGGGGAAATATCCATTCTATTTTATTCACCTATGTTCAGTTGTATTCTTCTTACTATGAAATAATATTAAATAATTCCACAAGAATTCTAAGCAAATCTTGTGTGTTAAATGAACTAGTCCCACAGCCATATGGCATAGCCAGATCAGGGGCGAACATAAGGATGACTCAGAATATACTATTCTGTTCTTCTGAAATAGGCTACATCTTCATATAATTTCTTTAGACCTGCCTAAAATAGGCTATATTACATGGATTTATACAACTTTTGAAAATGTAGATGTTCCAAAGGTCCACATCAGTGGCTTGTAGACTATGCGTTGAAGCCCGGAGATGCTAAACGTGTTTATGTTAATTAAAGGTCATTTTAACGTGAACCCAGCAATTATTTGCATGGCAGTTAGGCTGACAAAATTGCATGACTGCCACTGCCCTACACACAACACAACAGATCTCCCAACAAACTGTCAATGTCCTGCACTGAACAGGGGGCCCGGTCCCAAATCAACCTCTAGTCCTGGACACTTCTCCTAAGTCCCCTAGTCCTGGACACTTCTCCTAGTCCCCTAGTCCTGGACACTTCTCCAAGTCTCCTAGTCCTGGACACTTCTCCTAGTCCCCTAATCTTTGGACACTTCTAGTCCCCTAGTCTTGGACACTTCTCCTAGCACCTTATTCCTGGACACATCTAAATGCCCTCTCATAGATCTGAAAGAACTAGAATGGATGTATGGAAATATCATGGTAACAACCCTCCTGAAGGGTTAGTTGAAGCTAGTAGGCCACCACTTGTGATTACACCTGTCTGGTTCTTTCACATCCAGGAAGGGCCATGAAGAAGAGTCTAGTCCATGGGCATGAGCTAGTGCTGGGGAAGAGGGCTTGATTTGGGACTGGAAATGAGGGTCAAAATCGATATGTTCACCCAGTCAGCTTGCAGGCCTTACTGTGTCAGTATTATCTTTCGCATCTTTAACTACCACCACCAAAAACCAGCTCTCTCATGAACGCGTACTCCCTCATCCAGCTGCTGTTATTACAACTGGAATTTCAAGGTTGACTTATAAGCTGCTTGTAAGACATTATTGAATAGTTTAACAAGTAATAACTATTTGTAAGTCATTGCTGTAAGTAAGTTGTTCATGTATTTATTAACTTGTAAGGATCTATAATCAGATAAATAACAAGCAACAGGCTATATACAATCTAATGGTTAACCAACTGTGTAATAATGTTCATAAGCAGTTCATAAGCACACTTTCAAAAGCATTCATACTTTTTTTTATATATATAGGCTACAAACGCTTTAGCACGAAGCAGAATGCACTTGGATTTCTAGTTGTGCGATCACACCATTGTTTTTCAAATGTAGCCATTTTTTCTAACTCACTGATATCCTTAATTTTGCCAATGTGTGTTGGATGCATACTTAGACTAGTGTTTGGGTAGTGTTTGTCAGCACATGCATGGGGGCCACTGCCCAGGCCACCGCCTGAGTAAAGATCATGCTATGATTAAGGCTTATGTTCAGAGTAACACCCGTGCAGGGTTTGCAGAGGAAGGAAGAGGAGAGACGCTCCACAGATTTAGCTAGGCAAATGACCAGAAAAAAACGTATGTACCCAGATGCCTGACTGAAAGTGAGAAGTAGTGAAAGAAAAGAGAGGTGGTTTTTAAAGTGCCAATCGCATCCCTGATTTCTGTCCTGCCCTCTGCTCTGTCCTACTCTGCTACAGATGTCAGGTGGTCTACTGTTCTGTTCAAGTGAACATGTTTGATTTACAGACACGGCACCATAACAGTATCTTCAGGTTTAAGGGTGTGTAATGGAGGGATTATTTTAAAATGTTTATAGGAGAGGGGTTGTGGCTGTATTATTATTATTATTATATCTTTTATTTTTCAATGGCTCATAGACTGTACAATCTTATCCTGCACCTATTAATTACTATTATTGTTATGATTGTTACTAGAGCCATTGTTCATATTGTGTAATCCCCCCCCCCCCCCCCCCAAATCCTCTCTCCATCCCTCGTGTGGTAGAATGTTTCAGAAGCTGGGGTCAAGTTCATGTCAATAATTCACAACTGAGGGTGCATCAGAAATGGCACCCTATTCCCTATATTATGCACTGTACTGCATAAGGGATAGAATGTCATTTGGGACAAACTTAGTGTGATTGACATGGGGGCGACTTTTTGGAACCTCTGCTATGTGTGTTTGCACTGGAGTGCTGTGTGTTACTGTGTGAGCCATCATCCATAGAAAACCAATGGTTGACTGTTGAGGTAGGGTTGAATTGAGACTCCTTCTGGCCAGTGTGGTTGACTATCATAAGCCTACATGAGACTTAACAACATGAACAAGATGCACAGTTTCAGACTGAACCAAAATGCAAAAGAAGCACCTATCCTTTCTTCATTCTTTCTCAAACTATTTCCCTTGCTCTTCTATTTGCTGCACCAAAACAATGAGCGTGGGAGTAGTCACTGGTTCAGAAATGCAGACATTTTTAAAATGTTAAGTAACATTTCAGATTTACTTTGTTTTATCTTGTTGATTATTTTATTTAGTTATGATTAGTAAGAAAGTAATTGTTTAGTGAAATTTATGTGACGAGTATTTGTGTGCCTTATGCACAATGTCAAAGATATTTATCAGTTTAGAATTGACTTGTTCTGGCCCTATAATCATTTTCAGATTTTCCGTTGTTGCAGAGAGATCATGATAGTGTTAGTCTCCACAGGCAGCAGGTTGAACTGGACATGACTCCGTTAGGCCCTCGAACTAGACCTGGAGGTGTGAGGGGAAAAGGAGAACACCTTGAACATTCTGCTCTAAACAGACTAACTATAGTCAGGGTGTGGAGAGAAGAGGATAGCCAATGGTTTTGTACCAATGTTTGATATGGCAGCATGCTTGGTACTGCCTTCCTCTTCTCTGATCCGTAGAGCTAGGAACAGTGGATAGATGGAATAGACCAGTCCTTCAACTTGCTCAACTACCCCCCCCCCCCCCCCCCCCCCCCCCCTCCACGCCTGCAGTGCAAATATGGTGTCTGTGTCCTCTCTGTTTAAGTGTGCCTGTTTTCGAGAGAGAGAATGTCTGAAATAGCATGTTGTCCACTAGGGGAGTAGAGTGTTATTTCAGCTTCAGCCCATAGACCACCTCAGTTGAAGCCAATGCCTCACCTCTGTACGAGCTTTAACTCATTCTCAATGTTAAAAACCATGCCCCACGAGCCAGGTCAAGGTATGGCCATGTCTATGACACAAATAAATATATCCCTTTCAGTTATTTTGAAGGGGAAACTACCTGAAGAATATACATTTCTCTTTCTCAAGTGTTTTATCTTTTTAAAGTTTTTTTTTTTTTAATACATCGTTATGTTTATTACAGACAAATGTTTGTAAGAAAATAAATCATGCATTTTAATATTTTGTCATGCTGCAAAGTGCACCATTTATTACATTTTTATTTAATTAAAATAAAGAATACATTTCTTTCTATTTTTAATCTGTAGTTTGGTGGAATACTTTTGCTAGTTAGAATTTTTTAAATATTGTATATTTCCAACATTGCTTCCTGTTATCATGTTAATAAAGTGTTCATGCAAATTGAGAAACACCTGACAAACTTTAAACAGATGTCAAAATATATACATGTATTACATTTACATTTAAGTCATTTAGCAGACGCTCTTATCCAGAGCGACTTACAAATTATGTATATTGAATTGAGTAGACTACAGTGTGCGGACAACTTCTGGACCAGGCATTGTGTATACTAATAGTAGCAACAAAATGTTATATTCTTTGTTCCTTAAACTATTTAATAAGATGTTACAAAATTAATGCCGTCTATTGTCTTTATTGTTAGTAGAAATCAATTAATTATGTTTAGACCTCTATCTTACTATTTCAGCCTAGACTGCTGCACAACATCATATATAGTCTCAAGTTCTATTGTTTAAATGATTCTCTTTCAATTTGTCCACTCTCTCCACCCCTGAGAGTGAGTGTTCGTGAGATTAAGCATATTGTTGTGTCTAGTAACATCACACACTAAACCATCCTCTTTATTGACGTCAGGACGTCTGAGCGGCGCAGCTAGAGCAGATGTTACTGAAGAGATTAGTGGGACATAGAGAAGAGAGCAGCGGAGGAGAACGCCACTTAATGGCGCCTACTTTAAATACATTTTATTGACTACTATGTTTAGAATAAGAGTGATTACATACAGCCTAGGTTACTGCCATACAACCCCACATATCACCTGAAATCAGTCAAAGCACATGAACATGTATTAAGGGTTAAGTACCTATAGGCCTAATGGTTTTAATATTGAATTTGACCTACACAGTTTTAAAATGAAAATTGCAACTCTCACTTTAAGTAGGCCTATCCCTTGTGTATGCGCTGTGGGTCTAGTTATCTATCAGCCCCTATGCATGTGAATTGGGGGTAGCATTGTTTTCAAGATTCACCCTCCTATTCTATTCACCTATTCAGAGAGTGAGCAGTCAGCGCGAACAAAGCTGCGGCAGATCGTGCGCTGATTGGTTACCGGGTACGGTGCCAGAGGTCCACTACAACAGATGGGGTTCTCCTCTCGTCGCGCAGACGCCACGCATGCAAGCCCCGGTGCGTGCATGCACCGATTGTTTCCTATGCCCGGGTAGGGCGAACCGAGCAGGGAACGAACAGACTGGGCGACTCACGGTTTACGGTTAACGACTTTCCCACCCGAAGCCCAGCGTGGCAGAGAAGAACCAAGCCCAGTTGATCGTTTGTAAACATTAACAACTAAAGCCCGAAGAGGTCCTGAAAATCACCACTAGCAACTCTGTCCGTAAGTAGGCTATATGTTAAAGCGACATTAGTCTGCCATGCCTCTAACGATCGATAAACTCACAAGGCAAACACTTTGTTATTTGTATTTGCATAGATATTGGCTATAGTTTCGCCAGTTAGAGCAATTGTGACTGGAACAAGAATGCGTGTGAGACTAATTTAGATCTATAAACAGAGTTTAGAAGTAATCGGAGATGAACGTTCTTGCATTGATAATGCAATGCTATTAGCTCTCAACTAACAGCAATTAGTACCAAATTATACTTTTGCTGGGAAACAAATTCACATGTTTTTCCAGTTTTTATTATGTCATTGCACAGAAATGAAACCGATTAGAAGCCATATCTGGGTTCTGCCTATACAGTTTAGTAGGCTAGTCTATAAAACATTATGTGTCTGTCTGGACAGATTACATAACATCAATATCAGATAGGCTACTTAAGATTCTTCTCACACAAACTCACACACACACTGGCCAGTGGTAGTGCCCAGAGACTGATCCTCTCAGATATGGATGTCCAAGCATGTGGTCATATTTTCCACACTAAGTTGTGAGGGAATTCATAATATTGGCCTGTACCTTAAATGATTAATAGACTATTGTGCTTCCTATGGTCATATACAATTTCACAATAGTGGTGTGATTCTGAAGAAGGCCATTGAAGGCCGAAACGTCAATCTTTTAAACTTGTCTAATATAACAAAGTATGTTTTATGGTGAGTGTTGCACCTTTTCCAGCCTAATGACACCATCATGGTGTGAGCCAGATTGAAGGGGCATCTTGTCTATTTACAAACACACACACACAAAAGCTTTGGCACTGTGTGATAGAGTTCGTTGTTAGACATCAGATGTTTTTAGGGTTGCTATGACAATTTGAATAATAGTGGGAGAGCAAAGTTGGGGTTGAGAGGGAGGAATTCAGGAAGAGTACAGAACTGGAGGTATGGACCTGCATTCATCCCTTTGGCTAAAGCAGTTGAGGACAGAGGCACAGGGGCAAGAGATCAAAACGTGTGTGTGTGTGTGAGAGAGAAAGAGAAGTCAGGAAATTGAGGTCAGGAGTTTTAATGTCAGTGGATTAGTGCCAGTCTGTGGGAGGCGGAGGGAGGGGGGTGGAGTCAGAGAGAGAATGGTAAAAGGGATGGAGGAAAACAAGTTAGATAAAGAGGAAACAAAGGGAAACAACAGCACTAATGAGAATAGATATTTTACAACAAGGCAGCAATAGACCAGGAGTTCAGCGCAAGAGAGCGAAAGATAGGATGGAGAGAGGGGGAAGAGAAGAGGGAGTAGAAAGCAATCTAAAACTCTTCTGCTTTGCCAATATTTATACCAGCTTTCCATGCCAATAAAGCTTATTTCCTTCAGAAAGAATTCATACCTCTTTACCTATTCCACGTGTTGTTGGGTTACAGCCTGAATTCAAAATGGGTATAAAAACATGTTCATCTACACACAATACCTCATAATGACAGAGTGAAAACCTGTTTTATAGAATGTTTTTATGACGGGCACTCCATAAAAAAAGACCGCTAGAGATGATGTTTGTCTATTATGTTGAGCGGAATCACCTGGTTCATTCATTTGTGAACGTTGTATTATGTTATTGAAGGCTGCTGCTGAAGACGTATGCATTGAAGCCTGCTTAATTACCTGCCTGCCCCCCGTGCTGGATTGTCATTTAGATAAATGGCACGTGAGCACTTTAATGATGGCTTATTATCGGTGATAGTACTCGGAGCCACAGAACTTATACAGTGCCTTGAGAAAGTATTCATACCCCTTGACTTATTCCACATTTAGTTGTGTTACAGACTGAATTCAAAATTGATTAAATATATATTTTTCAAACATCTACACACAATACCCCATAATGACAAAGTGAAAACATGTTTTTAGACATTTTAGCAAATGTATTGAAAATGAAATACAGAAATATCTCATTTACGCAAGTACTCACACCCCTGAGTCAATACTTTGTAGAAGCACCCTTGGCAGCAATTACAGCTGTGAGTCATTCTGGGCAAGTCTCAGAGCTTTGTACACCTGGATTCAATCTCTGTGTTGATCATTGCTAGACAACCGTTTTCAGGGATTTTCAAGTAGATTTATGTCAAAACTGACTTGGCCGCTCAGGAAGAGTCACTGTCTTCTTGGTAAGCAACTCCAGTGTAGATTTGGCCTTGTGTTTTAGGTTATTGTCCTGCTAAAAGGTGAATTCATCTCCCAGTGTCTGGTGGAAAGCAAACTCCCCATTCCTTAACGATTACACGCATACCCATAATATGATGCAGCCACCACTATGCTTGAAAATATGGAGAGTGGTACTCCGTAATGTGTTGTTTTGGATTTGCCCCTAACATAACACTTTACATTCAGGAAAAAAGTGAATTGCTTTGCCTAAATTTTGCAGTATTACTGTAGTGCCTTGTTGCAACAGGATGCATGTTTTCAAATATGTTTATTCTATACAGGCTTCCTTCTTTTCACTCTGTCATTTAGGTTAGGATTGTGAAGTAACTACACATGTCAGTTTTCTCTTATCACAGCCATTAAACTCTATAACTGTTTTAAAGTTATCATTGGCCTCATGGTGACATCCCTGAGCGGTTTCCTTCCTCTCTGGCAACTGAGTTAGGAAGGACGTCTGTGTCTTTGTAGTGACTGGGTGTATTCATACTGTCACGCCCTGATCTTTTTCACCTGTCTTTGTGCTTCTCTCCACCCCCCTCCAGGTGTCGCCAATCTTCCCCATTCACCCCTGTGTATTTATACCTGTGTTCTCTGTTTGTTTTGTTCGTAGAACCTACCAGCATTTCCCCCTTGCTCTTGTCTCGTCTTAGTTCCTGTTTTCTAGTTTTTCCCGGCTTTGATCCCGCTGCCTGACCTGAGCCTGCCTGCCGTCCTGTACCTTTGCCCCCCTAATCACTCACTCAGGGATCCCACCTTGTATCTGATGAACTCCGGAAGTCCCCGGCATCTACGTCCCCGAGAGAGTCCGAGCTTACCTAAGTTCCACAAAGAGCTTCCAAAGACTGCAGATTCACCTCTTCCCGAGCCGATGCAGCTCGGCAAGGCTAGGCTGTCTCCAGCCGAACTCGTACGCAGACTTTTTGTATCTACCTGTCCCTTCAAGAGACCTAGCTCATTCGTTGGAGTGAGTACTCTGTTGGGTCTTAAAGATAATTTTTCTTCTCTCCTTACTCGCTCCCCTCTCCACCCCACCCTGCTGTGGGGTGACCAATCCAAGTCTCTCCTGATACTCATCGACTCTAGGACCCATGTGAGGCTTATGGACGTTACCCTGTCGTCTGAGCTGGGCATCCCCACTCAACCCCTCTCCGTTCCCATGGATGTTAAGAGTGCTGGACGGGTGCTCTGTAGGCCCGGGTCACCCACCATACCACACCCATCAACCTATGATTGTCAGGGAACCACAACGAGACGATCCAATTCCTGCTAGTTGAGTCTCCGCAGGTTCCTGTGGTATTGGGATTCTCTTGGCTCCAGCGACACAATCCCTCTATTGACTGGGCTACTGGTGACATCGTGGGCTGGAGCCCGTCCTGCCACACTCATTGCCTGAAATCAGCTCTGCCTACCCCGGGACGCCTTCCTGGGGGCTTGGAAATTGCGCCGATCCTCTCCACCAGCCCCGCGGAGTACCAGGACCTCCGCAGCACCGACGAGTATCCAATAAGGTCAAGCCAGATGCGCTGGCATACTGCTATAGACCCGCGGCTACAACCGCTGAAGCCAAGATGCCATGTGGCATCCCTTGAGGAGGGGGGGGTACTGTCACGCCCTGATCTGTTTCACCTGTCTTTGTGCTTGTCTCCACCCCCCTTCAGGTGTCACCTGTCTTTGTGCTTGTCTCCACCCCCCTTCAGGTGTCACCTGTCTTTGTGCTTGTCTCCACCCCCCTTCAGGTGGCACCTATCTTCCCTGTTATCCCCTGTGTATTTATGCTTGTTTGTCTGTTGCCAGTTCATTTTGTTCGTAGAACCTACCAGCATTTTCCCTCTTGCTCCTGTCTTGTCTTAGTTCCTGTTTTCTAGTTTTTCCCGGCTTTGACCCCTCTGCCTGACCTGACCCTGAGCCTGCCTGCTATCCTGTACCTTCCAAAGTGTAATTAATAACTTTACCATGCTCAAAGGGATATTCAGTGCCCTTCTTTGCGAGGCATTGGAAAACCTCCCTGGTCTTTTTGGTGGAATTTGTCTTTGAAATTCACTGCTCAACTGAGGGGCTTTCAGATAATTGTATGTGTGGGGTACAGAGATGAGGTAGTCATTCCAAAATCATGTTAAACACTATTATTGCACACAGAGTGAGTGCACATTTTTACTCCTTAACCTTTCTGGTGCAGGCGTTCTGCTAGCTACCCACCTCGACAACATCCGGTGAAATTGCAGAGCGCCAAATTCAAAATACAGAAATAGTCATAATAAACATTCATAAAAAATACAAGTGTTATACATCGGTTTAAAGATGAACTTCTCGTTAATCCAGCCACTTTGTCAGATTTCAAAAAGGCTTTACGGAGAAAGCATACCATGCGATTATCTGAGGACTGCACCCCGCTTACAAAAGCATACAAACATTTTACAACCAAGTAAAGGAATTACAAAAGTCAGAAATAGCAATAAAATTAATCACTTACCTTTGAAGATCTTCATATGGTTGCAGTCACAAGAGTCCCAGCTACACAATAAATGTTTGTTTTGTTCGATAAAGTCCCTCTTTATATCCCATAAACTCAGTTTTTGTTGGCATGTTTAGTTCAGTAATCCACTGGCTCAAAGGCGGTCAAAACATGCAGACGAATACATCCTAATAGTACCGGTAAAGTTCGTCGAAACATGTCAGACGATGTTTATAATTAATCGTCAGGTTGTCAATTGTCGAAATAATCGATTATATTTCAACCGGACAATAGCGTATTCAATAGAAAGGAAAAACAACGAAGGGCGCGCACTCGGTCACACGCGCAAACCAGCACTGCATGATTCTATAGTCCACTGACAGAAAGGTCTCATTCTTCTTCATTTTTCAGAAAACAAGCCTGAAACAATGTCTAAAGACTGACATCTAGTGGAAACCATAGGAACGGCAATCTGGGTCCTAACCCATTAGATACTCTATAGGCATTCAATTGAAAATACCCACATCAAAAAATCCCACTTCCTGGATGAAAAACTCAGGTTTTTGCCGGCCATATCAGTTCTCTTATACTCACATACATTATTTTAACAGTTTTGGAAACTTTAGAGTGCTTTCTATCCAAATCTACCAATTATATGCATATCCTGGCTTCTGAGTAACAGGCAGTTTACTTTGGGTATGCTTCTCATCCAGACGTTGAAATACTGCCCCCAAGCCATAAATGTTTTAACTTTATTAAGGCTTGCCATAACAAAGGGGTTGAATACTTATCGACTCAAGACATTTAAGCTTTTCATTTCTAATTCATTTGTAACAATTTTAAAAATATAATTCCACTTTGACATTGTGGTATTGTGTGTAGGCCAGTGACAAAACATGTAAATGAGGTATTTACATTTAATCAATTTTAAATTCAGGCTGTAACATAACAAAATGTGGAAAAAGTCGAGGGGTGTGAATTCTTTCTGAAGGCACTATAATTGTGCGGAAAGAGGGAGGAAGAGCGAGCAATGCTTAGACTAGAGAGAGACAGGCTTGGCTGCTGTGGTTGGTAAGGGGTGGAGGAGGAGAGGTATGCTGACTTGGCTGCTGTGGTTGTTTAAGGGTGGAGGAGAGAGAGGGACAGGCTTGGTTGCTGTGGTTGTTGTAGAGAAGGATTCAAGGGAATGCAGAGGGAGGGGAAGACCGGGGGGCTATTTTTGGAGCCCCATCCAGACAGAACAGATCACATTATCCCAAAATCCATCATCCCAGCAGGAATGCAGAACAGAACACAGAGCCATGGGCTGAGCTAGCCTGGGTCAATGTTGGGTCAATTTGTCTGTTTTTTTATACGGACGGTCGTTTCCCCCCAAAACAACAGGCATGGTACGTTTTCTGCAAGCAGCAGAAAGACTCAATTGAGACAGATCAGAAGTAGTGTGTCAGTGTAGACACATCATTATTAATCTCTAGTGGACAGCTGTACGTAACATAAAGTAGCTGATGCAGTTACGCAAGATTTTCGATCTAGGTTTCATTATTGATGTAGAACTGCCAGGCTAGACCAGGGGATCCCACATGTCCAGTCTTAAACTCCAATGCCTTTAAGAGGTTTCTTGGGCCACAGGCCAGTCTTAAACAACATACCAGTAGTGGGTCCTATTCGTAGGACCTTTGGCTTGGACCAACATACTTCCGCCCTCAAGGACTGAGCCACAGCCACCCATCCCTGGTCTTGGTATTAAATGCCCAGTGCTGTCAAAAATGTATTTTAGGACAATAACCTAAAATACAAATATACACTGGAGTTGCTTACCAAGATGACATTGACTGTTCCTGAGTGGCATAGTTACAGTTTTGACTTAAATCAGCTTGAAAATCTATGGCAAGACTTGGAAATGGCTTTTTTGCGATGATCAATATCCAACTTGACGAAGCTTGAAGGATTTTTAAAAGGATAATGTGCAAATACTGTACAATCCAGGTGTGCAAAGCTCTTAGAGACTTACCCAGAAAGACTCACAGCTGTAATCACTACCAAAGGTGATTCTAACATGTATTGACTCAGGGGTGTGAATACTTATGTAAATGAGGTATTTCATTTTGAATGCATTTGTAAAAATGTATAAAAACATGTTTTCACTTTGTCATTTTGGGGTATTGTGTGCAGATCCATTTTGAATTCAGACTGTAATACATCAAAAAGTCAAAGGGTAGGAATATTTTCTGAAGGCATTGTATATTTCCACACTATGAGTTTGGAATAATATTGTGAAAACTACGAAAATGCCCTTTTAGTATATGAGCTATTTGAAAAGAACGCCTGACATTTCAGCCTGCTTTGGTGGGATGGAGTTTTGGCCTGCCTGGTTAATAGAGAGTTCCAAATGTGTTAATAGAGAGTTCCAAACGTCTCTCCCAATAACAGCTAGTTTTCAATTTTCCCCTTCCCACTCCAGACAGTCCTAGCTAAATTATTGCTTGAGAAATGGCTCTTTGCTAAGAAGCTATTTTAGTTTGTTTTTAATTTTTTGTTATTTAAAACAGTCACAGTAAGGTACTTAATTATTACCCAGAAATGATTTGATATTGAGATAAAAAATAGCAGCATTGGACCTTTAAAAGCTAATGTCTCCTATTGTGTTGTTCAGTGGTGCCTGACAGGGCCTAATGTAGGTGCTGAAATATTGATAATGCTGCATGGTGTGTGGGTTGATTGTGACCATATGAAAAATGTAATACCAATCATTAAATGTGTTTATGGTTGTGAGGTGTTGGCTGGACACCTGAGGTATGGTGTGGTTGTTGTCTGTTGCTTCGTACCTCTCAATTCCTCTCTGTCTGTATATGGGGGTACGTGTGAGCCTTTCAGAGAGAAGCTGTGTGTTTTTGTGTGTGTGTTGGTGCCTTTCTCCATGCGTGTGTGGTGTGTGTGTGTGTGTATGTGAGAGAGCGATATCATATTTCATGTCTGTAGTTTGAATTGAGGAAGTCTCACTCATGTCAGAGCGGCAGCATCAGTTTCCGCTGTGACTGAGGCTCTGAAGGAGGAAGAGCTTAGCGGATGGGGAGCGCTTCCTTTTAACCAGCCCCTTCAACCGCCACTCTCTGGTGCTCTCTCCATCGCCTCTCCCCTTTCTCTTACAAACACACTGAAGCCTTAGACTGAGGCACTGGGTCATCTACCCTGGGTACACAGCCACTGAGACAGACTCTGAAGAGCCACACTTAGTGCTGAACTCTCTCTCTCCTCCACAGAAAGGACACAGTAGCTTCATTGGGCTCCTGCCTGGCTGTCTTCAGGTAAACTCCTCTGACTGGACCCCGAGGACTAACTTATTGTGTGTTTGTGCAGCTAGCGGGTCTCTCTCTTTCCTGGCCTACCAACATCATACATATCTTAGCACGGTAAGCCACACAGCGGCCTTATACACACGCACACAAATACACACTATTTCAGCAGTGAAATAGTGAGGTAGCCTGCCACAGTAGTTGTAGCAAGATACACTGGGTAGCATAACAGTGTGGGTTAGAGTGTATGTGCTAATGGTAGTGATTTAAGAGGTCTTTCAAGGAGGAGGAACTTAGCTTGCTGGTACCTGGGACAAGGCTGAGACACTGTGTGTGCAACTGAAATGATTCATGCACCTGTTCTTGTCCATCTGGAAGCTTCTGTGCTGCCCCCTAACATACACACACCATTTCAGCTGGGCAGGAAGGAAACATGTGAGGGTGCTGGCAGCATGCCATATTAAATTAACATCTGTTTGTGTGATGGTCACCATGGAAGCTTCCGTGTGTGCTAGTGGTTTTCTGTGTGCGGTGTGTTTTAGACAGATGGGAGAGGAGGAGGCAAAGAGGAAGAGAGAGAGATTGTGTCCTCCATCTCACACTGACAGAGACTTGTGTCACAGAGACAGTTTGTCGAGTCACACCAGGAAAAGGAGCCATAAAAACTCACAGACCCATATCACATGGGTCTGAGCTAGAGGTCAACCGATTATGATTTTTCAACGCCGATACCGATTATTGGAGGACCAAAAAAGCCGATACCGATTAATCAGACTATTTTTATTTGATTACTGAATGAATACTGAACAACAATACTGAATGAACACTTATTTTAACTTAATATAGTACACCAATAAAATCAATTTAGCCTCAAGCAAATAATGAAACCTGTTCAATTTGGTTTAAATAATGCAAAAACAAAGTGATGGAGAAGAAAGTAAAAGTGCAATATGTGCAATATAAGAAAGCTAATGTTTCAGTTCCTTGCTCAGAACATGAGAACATATGAAAGCTGGTGGTTCCTTTTAACATGAGTCTTCAATATTCCCAGGTAGGAAGTTTTAGGTTGTAGTTATTATAGGAATTATAGGACTATTTCCCTCTATACCATTTGTATTTCATTAACCTTTGTCTATTAGATGTTCTTACAGGCACTTTAGTATTGCCAGTGTAACAGTATAGCTTCCGTCCCTCTCCTCGCTCCTCCCTGGGCTCAAACCAGCAACACAACGACAACAGCCACCATCATAGCAGCGTTACCCATGCAGAGCAAGGGGAACAACTACTAGAAGGCTCAGAGCGAGTGACGTTTGAAACGCTATTTGCGCGCGCTAACTAGCTAGCCATTTCACTTCGGTTACACCACCTTCATCTCGGGAGTTGATAGGCTTGAAGTCATAAACAGTGCAATGCTTGACGCACAGCGAAGAGCTGCTGGCAAAACGCACGAAAATGCTGTTGAATGTTTACGCGCCTGCTTCTGCCTACCGCCGCCCAGTCCGATACTTAGATACTTGTATGCTCAGTCAGATTATATGCAACGCAGGACACTATCTAATATCTAGTAACATATCAACCATGTGTAGTTAACTAGTGATTATGATTGATTGTTTTTTCTAAGATACGTTTAATGCGAGCTAGCAACTTACCTTGGCTTACTGCATTTGCGTAACAGGCAGTCTCCTTGTGGAGTGCAACGAGAGAGAGGCAGGTCGTTATTGCGTTGGACTAGTTAACTGTGAGGTTGCAAGATTGGATCCCCCGAGCTGACAAGGTGAAAATATGTCTTTCTGCCCCTGAACGAGGCAGTTAACCCACCGTTCCTAGGCCGTCAATGAAAATAAGAACGTGTTCTTAACTGACTTGCCTAGTTAAATAAAGGTATAAAAAAAATAAAAAATTACATCGGCAAATCGGCGCCCAAAAATACCGATTTCCGATTGTTATGAAAACTTGAAATCGGCCCTAATTAATCGGCCATTCCGATTAATCGGTCGACCTCTAGTCTGAGATGGCATAGCAGAGAGAACAACATTAACCCTGCATATAAACTGGCTGGCTAAAAGATGCAGCTAACTAGCTACAGTTGAAGTCGGAAGTTTACATACACCTTAGCCAAGTACATTTAAATGTAATCCTAGTAAACATTTCCTGTCTTAGGTCAGTTAGGATCACCACTTTATTTTAAGAATGTGAAATGTCAGGATAATAGTAGAGTGATTTATTTCAGCTTTTATTTCATCACATTGTCAGTGAGTCAGAAGTTTACATTCACTCAATTAGTTTTTGGTAGCATTCCCTTTAAACGGTTTAACTTGGGTCAAACGTTTGTAGGCCTCCTTGCTCGCACACGCTTTTTCAGTTCTGCCCACACATTTTCTATAGGATTGAGGTCAGGGCTTTGTGATGTCCACTCAAATACCTAGACTCTGTTGTCCTTAAGCCATTTTGCCACAACTTTGGAAGTATGCTTTGGGTCATTGTCCATTTGGAAGACCCATTTGCGACCAAGCTTTAACTTCAGTCTCCATCTATTGGTCTTCAGTATCTATCCACATTAATGTTTAAAAGCATCTGATCACAATTTCTCTCTTTCTCTCTCTCACACTCTCTCTAGCTCCTCTCATGCTGACTGAGAATGGATAACATGCAGGATGGGGTTCAGATTGGAGACAACAAGTTCATCAGCAAGTATGCCATACACACACTCACACACTCTCTCTCTCACACACACACACACACACACACACACACACAGCTCAGCATTTAACACCATTAGTACCCTCCAAACTCGTCATCAAGCTCGACACCCTGGGTCTCGACCCCGCCCTGTGCAACTGGGTACTGGACTTCCTGACGGGCCGCCCCCAGGTGGTGAGGGTAGGTAACAACATCTCCACCCCGCTGATCCTCAACACTGGGGCCCCACAAGGGTGCGTTCTGAGCCCTCTCCTGTACTCCCTGTTCACCCACGACTGCGTGGCCACGCACGCCTCCAACTCAATCATCAAGTTTGCGGACGACACAACAGTGGTAGGCTTGATTACCAACAACGACGAGACGGCCTACAGGGAGGAGGTGAGGGCCCTCGGAGTGTGGTGTCAGGAAAATAACCTCACACTCAACGTCAACAAAACTAAGGAGATGATTGTGGACTTCAGGAAACAGCAGAGGGAACACCCCCCTATCCACATCGATGGAACAGTAGTGGAGAGGGTAGTAAGTTTTAAGTTCCTCGGCGTACACATCACAGACAAACTGAATTGGTCCACCCACACAGACAGCATCGTGAAGAAGGCGCAGCAGCGCCTCTTCAACCTCAGGAGGCTGAAGAAATTTCGGCTTGTCACCAAAAGCACTCACAAACTTCTACAGATGCACAGTCGAGAGCATCCGGTCGGGCTGTATCACCGCCTGGTACGGCAACTGCTCCGCCCACAACCGTAAGGCTCTCCAGAGGGTAGTGAGGTCTGCACAACGCATCACCGGGGGCAAACTACCTGCCCTCCAGGAAACCTACTCCACCCGATGTCACAGGAAGGCCATAAAGATCATCAAGGACAACAACCACCCGAGCCACTGCCTGTTCACCCCGCTATCATCCAGAAGGCGAGGTCAGTACAGGTGCATCAAAGCTGGGACCGAGAGACTGAAAAACAGCTTCTATCTCAAGGCCATCAGACTGTTAAACAGCCACCACTAACATTGAGTGGCTGCTGCCAACACACTGACTCAACTCCAGCCACTTTAATAATGGGAATTGATGGGAATTGATGTAAAATATATCACTAGCCACTTTAAACAATGCTACTTAATATAATGTTTACATACCCTACATTATTTATCTCATATGTATACTTATATACTGTACTCAATATCATCTACTGCATCTTTATGTAATACATGTATCACTAGCCACTTTAAACTATGCCACTTTGTTTACATACTTATTTCATATGTATATACTGTACTCGATACCATCTACTGCATCTGGCCTATGGCGCTCTGTACCATCACTCATTCATATATCTTTATGTACATATTCTTTATCCCTTTACACTTGTGTGTATAAGGTAGTAGTTTTGGAATTGTTAGCTAGATTATTCGTTAGTTATTACTGCATTGTCGGAACTAGAAGCACAAGCATTTCGCTACACTCGCATTAACATCTGCTAACCATGTGTATGTGACAAATACAATTTGATTTGACACACACACACACACACACACACACACACAGAGTGTGTTCAGGCGTGTGTAGTAATAACAAAAAGTATAATATTAATGTATGTAAAGTAATAAATTGTTGTCAAGAATAATGTACTTCTGTCTTCAGGGCAACAGTCCTGTCCCACCTCAAAACCTACAACCTCTATTATGAAGGACATAACCTGCAGTTGAGACACAGAGAGGTGCGTGCGTCTCTCTCTCTCATATTACTTTGCTGTATAATTTACCACAAACTGACTCTGTTCAATAATTTACCCTGCCCCAAAGGGGTAATAACTGTCTGTGTGTGTGTTTATTGATTATGGTAACTCTGTCTCTACAGGAGGAAGGGGAGCTGATCGTGGAGGGCTTGCTGAATATCTCCTGGGGCCTGCGTCGGCCTATCAGTTTGCAGATGCAGGACGATCACGAGCGACTCAGACCTCCCCCCTCGTCTACATCCTGGCACTCCGGCTGTGCCCTGGATAATCAGAGGTAGGGAGTGAGCTCTG
The DNA here is from genome assembly GCF_034236695.1 of Oncorhynchus nerka. Taxonomy (NCBI): domain Eukaryota; kingdom Metazoa; phylum Chordata; class Actinopteri; order Salmoniformes; family Salmonidae; genus Oncorhynchus; species Oncorhynchus nerka. Next base: position 37,660,298 of record NC_088422.1, on the reverse strand, counting down.
GTTACCATACCAAGGCAACATATAGAAACGTACTACGTACTGTATGTATAAAAGGTCTATGTTTTTACCAAGGGTGTATCTTTTTGTTAATACAGTATGTCCTGATACCATGGCCATATTGATATCTCTTTATTATAACCAGGGTCGGTTACGGCGACCTAGATATAGGGTTTTTAGTTTACTTTGACCACACATATTGTCTCCGGTCAGTAGTGCTGAGTGATGAACCAACCTTTCTGTTATTTGAATTCCATTTAGTTTTTTTTCTGTGAGCTCAATGCGCACATTGCAGTTTCTCTAGAGATAAATCAGATCCAGCCTGAACTGTGCAATGTAGTAGGGAGTTGTAGTTTCCAACAGACCAAAGTTCTGAGTAGTTTAGCACAGACAACCTGCTAATTAACTAGCATGACCACAATCCATTGCATGCCTGTTTCTTTTATGCCTGCTACTGTACATAAGAGACAGAAGAATGCACAATCGAGGGATAGAGAGCAGTTGTTCGCAAGGTATCTCTACCTGAAACTCTAAGTGATCTAAGTGATTGATAGTTGGTATTCAGTCGTAAAAGTATACATTAATTACTTTGAGGAACTAGTACGGGATTTTGTCAGACAGGATAGGCAGCAGCTCTATAGAGATAAAATAATAAAGTCATTAAATAAAACAAATGTAATATACACAACAACTCGTTACAAGCATTTCGCTCACCCGCAATAGCATCTGCTAAACACTTGTATGTGACAAATAAAACTGGATTTGAACTGAAATATTTGATTCAAGTCATGTGAATAAATTCTGGATAAGTGACAGGCACTAATGATTACATAGAGACCATATTTCACTGTTCCTCTACCCGTCTCATTTACACTTTGATGTAGAACAACTTTGAAGAGAAGATAATGTGTCATAAATAATGTCAAGCTATTAAATATGGGAATATTTCTGTTTTCTCTATGTCAATAGCAATGAAGGTACCCAGCAGACCCTGCCCAACATAGAAGTGACAGAGCACGAGAGCCAATCCGAGGACAGTATTGTGAAGGCGGATGAGGAAGAAGGTGGATCTTATAGAAGACTAGTCTGAAAACCTTCAGCATGTTATTATGGATAACTCAATCATTTATCCTACATTAGATAGCCATGTCTGTTCAACACAATACATTTTTAGAACATTCTGTGACATTTATAGGAACGTGATTGTCTGACTCCTCCCCTTTCTCCTATCTCTATGCTCTGGTTGGACAGAGGAATATGAGCGCTCCGCCCAGCTGCTGAGGACAAAGAGCGATGCCGGGTTTCTGAGGAAGGCCCAGCGCCGGTCGCCTAGCGACCAGAGGAGGATACGACGACACCGTTTCTCCATCAATGGACACTTCTACAATTACAAGGTACCCATGCGCGCACACACACACACACACCATAATACTGCAGCTACACACTACTACAACGACAACATAATACGACAAATAAATTCATTTTCTCTCTCTCTCTCTCTCTCTCTCTCTCTCATTCCTCTCCCCTTCTCATAATTCTGCTCCCCCCATCGCCCCTTTAGACTGCAGTCTTCACTCCAGCTTATGGTTCAGTTACTAACGTGCGGATCAACAGTTGTATGACCACGCCCCAGGTGCTACGAGTGCTACTTAACAAGTTCAAGATTGAGAACAGCCCAGATGACTTTGCGCTGTACCTTGTACACACCAGCGGGGGTGAGTGAGTGCGGTGTCGTGTGGTTCTGTGTTTGTCACAGAGTGTGAAGCTGAATCACGTTCTCCCTTTCACAGGGTCAATGTGAGCAATGTCTGTGTTTTTTCCTAGAGTAGAGTATGCATTATTAACTGTTTTTGTGGGCGTGTGCGTGGGTATGAGAGTGCTGCAGCTCTGTGGCAAAGCATGGCAATCTACTAGCGTAACTTAAGCACACCCGTTGTAATGCAGTGAAGGTTTGACAATGTTTCTTCTTTCAGAGCGTGCGAAGCTGAAGCGCAGTGACTACCCCCTGGTGCTGCGTGTGCTTCAGGGTCCGTGTGAACAGGTCAGCAGAATCTTCCTAATGGAGCAGGACCTGGGAGAGGAAGTCACCTATGATGTAAGACTGCTAATGTATAACTGCCAAATCATTCCTCGCCTACATACCACTGTGTAACTGCTAAATCATTCCCCACTTAGTACACATAAACTTAATCACGTCCTCAGAATGGAATATTCTGTATGTCCCCTTATCTATTACAAAAGGGCTCAGTTCAATATAACCTGCAGTGGGCTATTTATGCACTAGATTAGAATTTAAATAGACCTTTTACCATAACACAGTCCAGAGTCAAACCAAAACCATAATTTACTTACCGTAAATTAAGCAGCTTAGGGGTCTGCAAGCCAAGCCAATTAGTTGTCCTCAACAATGACTTGCCACCGGCTTGACAGTGTGAAGTCACTGCCCATAAACTGAAATAAGCTATTGTGACTGTATGACCTCCTTTATGTAATTGTTATTATTACAGTATTGTGACTTTGTAATAGTTGAGGGTTCAGGCCAAGTCTGTGTTTGTAATTGCATTTCTTCCTCCTCCCAACCAGGTGGCGCAGTATATTAAGTTTGAGATGCCAGTGCTGCAGAGTTTCATCACCAAGCTGAAGGAGGAAGAGGACCGGGAGGTGCAGAAACTCAGGAGCAGGTGAGGTGCCGGCAACATCTACCTACCTCCCCTGAACGGCTGTGTTTATGGTGTCATGTACTGTGTATTTATGTCTCATTCTCTTCCCTCCCTCTCTCTCTTACTTGCTCTCGCTCTCTTACTTGCTCTCGCTCTCTCTCTCTATCTGTAGGTATACATTTCTGCGGTGTATCATTGAGAAGCAGCTGCGTTGTCTTCCTGAGGGGACTGCCTGTATGTGACCCGGTCTAGGGAGGGACCACCAGATCTTCCCAAAATCTCCCTGACCTCCTTAGCTACCCTTCCCAACCCCAGACGCCGTCCCAAGCCCCAAACAGGAGTGACCCTGAACCACCCCGGGGAGAGGCATCCATTCTAACCTCACTTTAATCTCTTCCAAGACCTCTATAGGGACAGTGTACTAATTCTGTGAGCTGGGTTGTGTGTGGTAACTTCCTAAGTTGAGGTTGGGGTCATTATGAAACATGATGTCTGCTCTTTCCGTCCATACCATGAACAAACAGTACATATCCTCCTTGCTGTCCCAATCCCTCTCTGACACACCTGCCTCTCTGTCGTGATATCTGCATATTAACTGTATCCATATCAGCAATAATAATGGTTAATAATGAAGGTAAGGTTTGGCACTTTTCTCTTGTGGGTCTGTATGGGCCCATGTCCTATACCACTCAGATGCAAAATAACCTAAAGCACATCTAAATCTCTTTCTTAGTTCTACTGAGTTAGATATATCTATCTCTTTCCATCCATTATTCTCTCGACCTCTCTCTCCTTGCATATTTGTATTTTCTATTTTTGGCCAAAGCCCCATTTTGCCACCTGCAGATAACTGATTGTCTCCCTCTCCAAACCAGAACCTGCCTTAGACTCGAGTGGCATCCCACACTAGATGAGATTCTCACCCACCCAGTCAGTCGGTAGGGGGGTTGAATGACTCCTGTCCTGTGACAGTATGTGGTGTTGAAACATGCCTGTCACACAAGTGTGGCACAGTACTATCTCCATGATCAGCTCTACAGAGGCAGGAACTGTAATGTAACTTCATGACTGTTCTTGCCACAGTTAATCTAAAACTGTCTCCTAACCAATTCTAGTGGAATGGAAAAAACATGTATTTCTGCTACCTGTGTGTTATTTTTTCTTACCTTTTATTTAACTAGGCAAGTTAGTTAAGAACTAATTCTTATTTACAATGACGGCCTACCGGGGAACTGCCTTGTTCAGGGGTAGAACGACTGATTTTTTACCTGGTCAGCTCGGCGATTCGATCCAGCAACCTTTCAGTTACTGGACCAATGCTCTAACCACTAGGCTACCTGCCACCCCATACCAGGGTTATGCCAGGGTTATAATCACATAGTGTAGTATAGTGTGATATGACCGGTGTGTCTGCTCTACTAGCATAGCTAGAGACTGAAGCACAAAACATAGAGAGGACCAGAGTTCCTTAAGATTGTGAATTATGTACATGATGAATCAACTACAATAGCTCAAACGAGGGAATGTTTTGTGTGTGTGTGTTAGGTTGTGTGTGTGCACGCACATTTCTGAAGCAGTAATTACTTTCCTGGTAGATATTGATCTGTGTGACAATGTGCGTGTGTATGACTGTATACAGTACTTTGAGATGTGGTACAACAATTCTATTACACCTATATCTACCCTCAGCTTTTAAAAGGTTGCTGTATATTGTCTGTGAGCGTGTGTGCATGTATGTCTGTCCTTTCAATTTCTATGGCTCTTTCAAGACTGACACCATTTATTTCATAATAAAATATTTTAGCTGTTTTAATGTTGCATTCTGACTCTCTCTTCAAAGGCACATGCCACTATTTAGAAATGTAGCTTTTTACAATAATGATTATTTATTTGCTCTGTACTGTCTAGCCTTTTTGGGTCTGTGGGTAGAAACCATATTATCTTGGTTGTATAATACTTACTTAATACAAAGCTGTATGATATTACTCTGTATTATTGCTGTCTGTTTTGGTAGGCTTACAGTAACTGCAGGCTAAACACACACACAGGTCGTTTTTTGAGTTTCTACTCTGTTGGTGGGTTAGGGGCTGAGACACACACACACACACAGATTCTCTTTGGCTAAGTGTACTGCTAAGTTTGCAGGTATTTCTGTGTTGTTGGGGCATGGGCTTACTGTAACACTACAGTGTTAGCAGGGATGAGCATCACTTGTTTATCCTGCTCAGCCAATGAGGTCAGAGATAGATCCCCTCTCTACCTGGCTGAGACCATTTCGGAGGTTGAAGAGACCCGTCCCACACTCTCTCTCTCCCAGACAGTCACAGGAATCCCTGACGATCACACACACAAAGGAGAGAGCCAAAAGGACAACAGAACAAGCAACGGACATCCTCTTGACACATCTGTGATTTTCCTCGGCTCTTTGTCAACTTCTACAGGTAAGAGTTTCAACTCTCACTACTGCTTTTAGCTTTGCAGTTAAATGTACATTATTGTTATCCTTCTGTCATTTCTAAAGATATTTAAATCTGTGTTATTGATGATGTAGCATCCTGTAACTGTTATCTGGGATTTGGAAAATACAAATACCAAGATGCATTAATACAGGTACATCACGTGTGTCAATAGTGTTATTTGCCAATGTTTGACCCAGTTGTATCCTGTATAACTAATTCTATAGTGGTCAAATGTTAGTCTAAAGAGTTTTACATAGACATTTACACCATGCCTAAACAGTTACCAAAAGCTATGTAGAGCTGCCCAGATCAAGTTAGTAAACAATCAGAATTGGATCATTAAGAGGCTAAAGACAAACTATTAACATCTGTCCAAACTCATACAATGTGTGAAGTATGAGCAATATTTTAGAAAATAATTATCTCTTTTTTTGAATGAAAAAGGATTACATTTACAACTTTCAAGAACTCTGTTTTCTGAATGAACCCGGAGGGAAGTTCTAGATCTCCGTGTTCTGTATGAACCAGGAGGGGTGTTCTAGAACTCTCTGTTTTCTGAATGAACCCGGAGGGAAGTTATAGATCTCCGTGTTCTGTATGAACCAGGAGGGGTGTTCTAGAACTCTCTGTTTTCTGAATGAACCCGGAGGGAAGTTCTAGAACTCTCTGTTTTCTGAATGAACCCAGAGGGAAGTTATAGAACTCTCCGTTTTCTGAAATAATATCTACCAGTGGAGGCTGGTGGGTGGAGCTATAGGAGGATGGTCTTAAACATGTGGTTTCTATATGTTTGATACTGTTCCATTAATTCCATCCCAGCCATTACAATGAGCCCATCCTCCTATAGCCCTTCTCACCAGCCTCCACTGATCTCTAATGAACAATGTAGGTAATCTTGGAAACTGGAACGCTACTGTGTTGGATTTATCTACAGAAAAAAGGTTCAGGGATAAGGATAGTCTTGGCGCCAAGGACACAGATTACACTGTAATGCTGTGTGATGATGATGGGGAGAGAGGAGGACAGACAAACAATCTTAGGGAGGACAGATTAGTGGTAAAGAGGTCTGAGTAAGAGAGACCGAGGCAGAGGAGAGAGATGCACAGAGAGATGAGAGGTAGAGAAATTAGAGAGATTATGGAGGTAAAAACCATATGACCGTTTTTGAGATGTAGTAACATGGTACTTGTGAAGTTAATCTGTTATGGCATTGGTCTAGTGGTCATCTCCTGACCAAGTAGAACATGTATCTCTTGGGTTTTGAAACACAAAAAAGGGGATTGACAAGGACTATTGTCATCTCGCATCAAAAAAGAGTTAAGAGAAAAAATGTTGACAGTAGAAACTCTCCCTTCAATCCCCTCGTTGTTTTTCATACTAGACTAGAACCAGAGTTCGTACCAACTTGAGTTTATATACTGACTTGTCAATCCACTGAAGACTTAAATCCTATGTTGAGTTGTTAGATCTTATCTATGCTATTGTGTGTTGACTTCTCACAGCTCGTGTAACACTCTTCTGTCAAAGCTGGATTAGCAGCCGCAGCTCGCTCTGCCCTGCTCTTAATTTGTCTCTAGCGTAAAAATAACCTTTACTTAGCACATTCTCAAAGCCTGCAGTGACGAAAACTTTAGTGTGTTAGTGTGTGTGTACGTTGTGTTCTACCATAGTCAAATGTGTGTGTGTGTGTGTGTGTGTGTGTGTGTGTGTGTGTGTGTATGTTATGTTCCACTGTACTAATCACTGGACAGACTGTCCAGACTTGCTGATGAATGCAGGCATTACATCACTGTGTGGGTCAGCTGACACTAAACACAGATCTGGATCAGCTTTCCCTTGTCAATCAACCCAGTTAACCCACAGGTGGTTTAAATCCTAACTGACACTGGATTAGCTCGTAGGGTTATCCCACTTCACACACACACACAGTCATGATCATGTCTTGTTCTAGTCTTGATAATGGCCCAGCGCTCGTGTGGAAATGTGGGATATTCTCATCAATCACAAACTGTTCATGATCTTGTTTTCACAGAGAATGAGGATTGTTGGCCAACGGAGACTTCTCCTCACTGTGGCAACCTGCCTGTTGCTCCTAGCAACCGTCTGCCCCACCTCAGAGGCTCGCCGTGGTGGGGGCTTCGGTCGTAGTGGGGGCTTCGGTGGGGGGTGGGGCGGTAGTAGCCGTGGGGGTTACCCTCGTCAAGGTGGAGGCACGGGATACCGACCAATGCCTGCCCAGAGTGGACAGGCATACCGACCAATGCCTGCCCAGAGTGGCGGCTCCAGTGCGGGGAAGATGGCAGGGGCTGCTGCTGCTGGTGCCGTGGGGGGAGCAATGCTGGGCAGTGCGTTGAGTCGTCCTGGCTACGGAGGGGGATATGGGGGTTATGGAGGAGGTTATGGAGGTGGTTATGGAGGCTATGGAGGAGGCTATGGGGGGTACCCCAGAGCTGGAGGGTATGGCCCCAGGCCTGCTGGCTATGAAGGTCCAGAGGGCTCTGGGGATATGGGGTACTACTATGGAGCATCCAGTGGGCCCATCTATAACAGCATCATCGTCATCATCGGGTCACTAATGTCATTGGTGATGGGGCACTGGGTGGGAGTGATGTAGAGATGGAGTGAAGATTTGGATGGAGTCACGACTAAAGCTCTCCAGACCAAGACCATATGTATATAAAGGATCTTGAGACCCAAACCAAAACTAGGTTCTGACCAAGATCCAGATCAAGACCTTGGGCATTGAGTCGCAAACCATGACCTCGTTGACAATGAGATCACAGTTCCATCTGTTCTGACTCACAGGTGTCGTGGGGCAAATACACTTCCGATATAGATCCCTGATGCAGAAAGACTCTGATGTGGATTCTTTGTCAACTGATTGCACACAAAAAAATGTACTTTTTCTTTTCTTTTCATAAGACATTACATAACATCAAATATCTGGTGTGTGATAGATGACCTTCCGGTCAAGCACTTACTACCTCCATGAAGCAGTAGTACATGATTTACTTCTCTTTACCATGGTTGTTATCAACAGTTTAATATTGCCATGCTGCAGTAACAGTTTACTTTAAAGACTCACGCTATAACTCATGTTTCACTGATTTCAACCCTTGGTAGAATACTGGCAGCTTTTGGATGTGGATTTGTAAATGCTGTATATTGTTCTAATCTATTAATTATATTTTGTGTCCATTACTTTTCTTACTTTATTGAAAAGGATGTGATTCTGGGTGAGTGGAGTGTATTAACACCATTATGAACCAGGTGGTTCGAGCCCTGAATGCTGATTGGCTGAAAGCCGTGGTATATCATACCACAGGTATGACAAAAAAAATCATTTTTAGTGGTCTAATTACGTTGGTAACCAGTTTATAATAGCAATAAGGCACCACGGGGGGTTTGTGGAATATGGCCAATATACCAAAGGGCTGTATTCAGGCACTCCAAAACTGCCCTTAGCCGTGGTATATTGGTCGTATACCATAACCTTTTGTGCCTTGTTGCTTAAGTATAATACACAATAACTAGTTCCATGTTCTGTATGGGTGTCATTTGATGAATCTGATGTAGTTTTCCTTTCGGGTTACTCCAATAAACACATGGGAGACAGAGATGCGTGTATCCATTCATGATATTGACCATAATCATGTGTAAAAAGCATAACTATCATTAGATCATGAAATGAGAAGGTGACAGTTCAGATAGTAGTCATATTTAAATTAGGCTTTTGAGGCCAGACAAAACATGCAGTCACTTCAGTACCTGTGCAACAATCACCAGTCAGTCGAGCATAGTTATAGTAAACATTTTGGATTCTAGAATGTGAAATCTGTTTTGGAGAATTTGTGAATGGCTGTATATAGGCCATTCATTGAAGTGGATCTCAATTCAAATGTAAGATTAGGAACCTGACTCACACAGTGGAGTTATTCATAGCTATGGTAAGTGGTTTCAGTATTAGCCCAGATCATTAGGCTGTAATGCTATTGTTGTGACACACATGTTGACGTGCGCCAGGTATGTTGGTCAGCACTCAATAATAAATAGGATGTCCTATGACTAAACACCCTCACTGTGAGATCAATTATATTACTGTGGGTCTCCTGGCTGTCAGGCTGTAATACAGTCACTTCATCAGCAGGTGGAGACATAAGAGAACTGGAAGAATACTGGTTACCCCCAAATGTCTGTTCCATTATGGAAATTATCCTCCGAACAAGTCTGTCTTATTCATGCAATTATGTATGGTAGACCTACAAGTTGCGACTTCCTACTGCCCTAATTGAGCTAACAGGAGGAGCAGTATCTTGATATTTATTGACGTATTAATAATGTTGATCATGATCATATAAAATAAATATAGAGAGAACTTTTCTCAAATGTATTTTCTCAGAACGAGAGAGCAAGATGAATAGCTTCTGCTTGACTTGTAGCCAGAATGTTCAGGCATCCTAATCTATGCAGATAAGGGCATTCACTGTTTCCTCTCCCTTCTTTTCTAGTTTTTCCTCACTCCCCCTCCTCCTTCTTTCTCTACCTTTCACATTTAATAGTCACGCTTCATTTCAGGACCAAGTTCTAGGCTACCTAGCAACACCATGCACTGTGCAGGCTGTGGTTGTTATGGATATATTCCCATGGTCTATTACAAGAGATGAAGGCCTAGCAACAATAGTCATTCTGTTTCTGTATTATGTCCAAGGCTACTGATTGATCAAACAAAAAGAGAAAATGATTTGACAACGTATCCTACAGATAAAACTAATAACATTCCTGATTCTCTGAGGTCAGACTTTTAGTACAGAAATAGATGTGTTTATCGTTGGAAACTATGTTAGATTTGTCCAAATATAGCCGCCTTCACACAGCATAAAATATGTTATAAAAGACGGCTTAAAAGAAACAAATCCCAAAGATTCATTTTGTAAAGTAAAACCCAAGTGTGCTTTCACCATCTTTTAAACCACATGTGAAGGACTCTTTGGTTTGGAATGAGGCTGTGCAAGAAAGTGTTACATTTCTGAACATTAATAGTTCTAACCCAGAGTTTATTAATAGAATCCAATTAACCTTTAAGTGGTGGTGGAAAAAGTACTCAATTGTCATACTTGAGCAAAAGTAAAGATACCTTAATAGAAAATGACAAGTAAAGGTGAGTCAGCCAGTAAAATACTACTTGAGTAAAAACCTAAAAGTATTTGGTTTTAAATATACTTAAGTATCAAAAGTAAATGGAATTGCTAAAATGTACTTACATATCGAAAGTAAAAAAATATAAACCATTTCAAATTCTTATATTAAGCAAACCAGACGGCACAATTGTATATATTTTTTTTATTAACGGATAGCCAGGGGCACACTCCATCACTCAGACATAATTTACAAACAAAGTTGTGTTTAGTGAGTCCTTCAGATCAGAAGCAGTAGTGATGACCAGGGATGTTCTCTTGATAAGTGTGTGAATTGGACTTTTGGGTGTCAGGGGAAAATGTATGGAGTAAAAAGTATATAATTTTCTTTAGGAATGTAGTGAAGTAAAATACAAATAGTAAAGTAAAGATACCCCCAAAAAACTACTTATGCAAAACTATTTTAAAGTACTACTTAAATACTTTACACCACTGCCTTTAAGTTAGTTTCTCATTGCTGTAGGAATGAAGGGAACAGCCATGGTATCTGAATGGTTTTCTGCTATCAGACCAACATCAAATGGAATATATGGGTTAAATATTACATTCAGAGAATATGAAAACACAATATCTGAGGGTAGATACACAATGATTTAATGAAGACAAGGAGGGACATTGGTAAAGTGCAGGTGAGCATTGATCATAATGTTCTCACATATACAGTACCAGTCAAAGGTTTGGACACACCTACTCATTCAAGGGTATTTCTTAATTTTTTACAATTTTCTACATTGTAGAATAATAGTAAAGACATCAAAACTATGAAATAACACATATGGAGTCATGTGGTAACCAAAAAAGTGTTAAAAAAGTCAACATATTTTAGATTCTTCAAAGTAGCCACCCTTTGCCTTGATTACAGCTTTGCACACTCTTGGCATTCTCTATACCAGCTTCACCTGGAATGCTTTTCCAACAGTCTTGAAGGAGTTCCCACGTATGCTGAGCACTTGTTGGCTGCTTTTCCTTCACTCTGCTGTCCAACTCATCCCAAACCACCTTAAGTGGGTTGAGGTTGGGTGTTTGTGGAGGCCAGGTCATCTTGTGCAGCACTCCATCACTCCCCTTCTTGGTCAAACAGCCCTTACAAATCCTGGAGGTGTGTTGGGTCATTGTCCTGTTGAAAAACAAATGATTGTCCAACTAAGCGCAAACCAGATGGGATGTTCTACCGCTGCAGAATGCTGTGGTAGCCATGATGCTTAAGTGTGGATTGAATTCTAAATAAATCACTGAGTGTCACCAGCAAAGCACTCCCTTACCATCACACCTGTTCCTCCATGCTTCACGGTGGGAACCACACATGTGGAGATCATCCGTTCAACTACTCTATGTCTCACAACGGTCGTTGGAACCAAAATCTCATTTGGATTCATCAGACCAAAGGACAGATTTTCACCGGTCTAATGGCCATTGCTCGTGTATCTTGGCCCAAGCAAGTCTCTTCTCATCGGTGTCCTTTTGTAGTGGTTTCTTTGCAGCAAATCGACCATGAAGGCCTGATTCATGCAGTCTCCTCTGCACAGTTGATGTTGAGATGTGCCTGTTACTTGAACTCTGTGAAGCATTTATTTGGGCTGCAATTTCTGAGCCTGGTAACTCTAACAAACTTATCCTCTGCAGCAGAGGTAACTCTGGGTCATCCTTTCCTGTGGTGGTCCTCATGAGAGCCAGTTTCATCGTAGTGCTTGATGGTTTTTGCGACTGCACTTGAAGAAACTTTCAAAGTTCTTGAAATTTTCCGGATTGATGTCTTAAATTAATGATGGACTGTTGTTTCTCTTTGCTTATTGGAGCTGTTCTTCCCATAATATGGACTTGGTCTTTTACCAAATAGTGCTATTTTCTGTATACCAACCCTACCTTGTCACAACACAGCATATTGGCTCAAACAGATTAAGAACTACTTTCCTACTACCCGGATAAAGCACCAAATAAACTTCAGTTAGTGCTAAACACGGCTGCTAGAATCTTGACTAGAACCAAACATTTTATCATATTACTCCAGTGCTAGACTCTACACTGGCTTCCTGTTAAGGCAAGGGCTGATTTCAAGATTTTACTGCTAACCTACAAAGCATTACATGGGCTTGCTCCTACCTATCTTTCCGATTTGGTCCTGCCTTACATACCTACACGTACACTACGGTCATAAGACGCAGGCCTCCTTACTGTCCCTAGAATTTCTAAGCAAACAGTTGGAGGCAGGGCTTTCTCCTATAGAGCTCAATAACTGGTGCTCTTCCATGCTGTCCCTAGGAGGGGTGCGTCACTTGAGTGAGTTGAGTCACTGACGTGATCTTCTTGTCCGGGTTGGCGCCCCACCTTGGGTTGTGCCGTGGGGGAGATCACCGTGGCTATACTCGGCCTTGTCTCAGGATGGTAAGTTGGTGGTGGAAGATATCCCTCTAGTGGTGTGGGGGCTATGCTTTGGCAAAGTGGGTGGGGTTATATCCTGCCTGTTTGGCCCTGTCCAGGGGTATCGTCGGACAGGGCCACAATGTCTCCCGACCCCTCCTGTCTCAGCCTCCAGTATTTATGCTGCAGTAGTTTATGTGTCGGGGGCTAGGGCTAGTCTGTTACATCTGGAGTATTTCTCCTGTCTTATCCGGTGTCCTGTGTAAATTGAAGTATGCTCTCTCTCGGAGGACCTGAGCCCTAGGACCATGCCTCAGAACTACCTGGCCTGATGACTCCTTGCTGTCTCCAGTCCACCTGGTCGTGCTGCTGCTCCAGTTTCAACTGTTCTGCCTGCAGCCCTGACCTGTTCACCGAATGTGCTACCTGTCCCAGACCTGCTGTTTTCAACTCTCTAGAGACAGCAGGAGCAGTAGAGATACTCTGAAAAATCAGCTATGAAAACCAACTGACATTTACTCCTGAGGTGCTGACCTGTTGCACCCTCGACAACCACTGTGATTATTATTATTTGACCCTGCTGGTCATCTATGAACATTTTAACATCTTGGCTGTGTTCTGTTATAATCTCCACCAGGCACAGCCAGAAGAGGACTGGCCACCCCCCATAGCCTGGTTCCTCTCTAGGTTTCTTCCTAGGTTCTGGTCTTTCTAGGGAGATTTTCCTAGCCACCATGCTTCTACACCTGCATTGCTTGCTGTTTGGGGTTTTAGGCTGGGTTTCTGTACAGCACTTTGTCACATCAGCTGATGTAAGAAGGGCTTTATAAATAAATTTGATTGAAATTTGCCTGAAGAAGGAAAGAAATTCGAAAAAATAACTTTTAACAAGGCACACCGGTTAATTGAAATGCATTCCAGGTGACTTACCTCATGAAGCTGATTGAGAGAATGCCAGGAGTGTGCAATGCTGTCATCAATGCAAAGGGTAGCTACTTTGAACAATCTCAAATATATTTGGATTTGTTTAACACTTTTTTGGTTACTATATGATTTCATATGTGTTGTTTCAGTGTTGATGTCTTCACTATTATTCTACAATGTAGAAAATAGTAATAATAAAGAAAACCCCTGGAATGAGTAGGTGTCCAAACGTTTGACTGGTACTGTATGCCAGCACTCTGATGCACAACAATGTTGTGTCCACAGAACAGTCACAACATGATACTTAAGCCAAACCTCACTGAAACATAAACCAGGGCCACATTCAGTAGCCAAACGTTGTTGAATGTTGCAGATAGAAATTCCATGAATAGAGCCAAAATGATTCCTTGGTCTACATGACAGAGGCATGTTTGTTCTACATTACATATGACTTTTTGAACATTACAAAAACATTGTATCCCGCTGAACACGCCCCGAGCACAGAGCGGTAGGGGACAAGTGAAAAAAAAAAAAAGAACTAACACGAGTGCTGAAGAAAGCCTTGAATTAGGGCTGTCTCGTCGAGCCTTAAATAGAGTGGAGGCCAGAATGAAAACTGACAGATTATAGAAGATGGACACAAACACATTTATCTTTTATCACAGAGGAAGTATTTGCATTAACAGAGTATGCAGACCCATACATTCAAGGCCCAAGACAATGTAGAAATTGTTTATGACATGATGGTAAACAAGGTGTCCCCCCCCCCCCCCATTGTCTATCCAATATATTCTAACTCCATTAAAAAAAATCAGTTTACACCCCAACGCATACAGTATAATAATTTAGACTTCAATCTAGCTACTTCTCTCTAGAACCCACATCTAACGTTATAGTTCCACTTATATCATTGTCATATGCTTATCATTTACCTTAATATTACCAGGTACCAAGTTGACTAAGACCATTACTTTAAAGTGGACAGTGTTTGTCTGAATCTGTATTCCTTGACTTGTCGGGCTGCCACTACAGTGGCCTGGTTCAAAGCCTGGTTGGGCCTAGACAACAAGAGCCCTTACAGTACAATCTACAGTCACTTCACCACCCCAGAGAGGAAAGCAAGACACCAGAAAGGGGAAGGAGGGAAGAAGGGAATGTACAAAAGAGAAGGGCCTTGGAGTCGGAGCAAAAGAAAGAAATCAGTGTCTTTGAGCACATGCAGCTTACTTGACATATAATAACAATACAAAGCAAACCAAATCAATCCACAGGATAGTATCAAACATATTAACCACAACGTTAAAGACACGTAACATGTAAAGATGACATCAAGCCCCGATACAGGATGATTGATTCAGATAACCTGACAGCCATCCATTACATAGGATATCAGCTGGGTGAAAGACAAGGGATCCAAGCACACATCTAACAAGAGTCTCTTTAGTTTCTAAAGAATCTCAATTCTAGATTCTAAAGAAGCACCTCCCACTGCTTACGTACTAACCCCCCCCCCCCTCCATTAACATTTCAGTCTTCGGACCTCATCAGAGCATATGACCAAACTGTTAGCCCTTCCATAAAAAAGGTGAAGTCAAGCTAACAATGTTTGTCAAATGGATTCTCTTTTGCCACCGTAGTAAAATGTATACATGCTTATGCAAAATCACAGCCACCATGTACGAAAGAGGTTACGTTAGAATGGTGTAATTAGTAGTCTTACAAGCAAAAGCCAGTTCAAAGTGTACAGGTATGTGTATTGTATTAAGCTAAAATAAATAATACAAGCCATAGTCAATAATATAAAGATCACATTCATTGTCATGCATACTTGACTGTCATATTCAACAATTCCCCTTCCCCAGCTGATGTTAATATGGATGTCATCTTATCTCAATCAATATTTACAAGACAGTCCTATCTACTCACACACACACACACACACACACACACACACACACACACACACACACACACACACACACACACACACACACACACACACACACACACACACACACACACACACACACACACACACACACACACACACACACACACACACACACACACACACACACACACACACCCTAGTATTTCCAGTTCATGTGATGTAATGGAGTAAATGGCCATTTCCCTTCAGTCTGTCTGCCATATAATACAGCATCTAAATTATCCTGGAATCCCTGTTGGTGCTGGGAACTTGGCGTGATCCAGCCAGTCCCTGCTTAACCTTAATCAATATTTATCTTATTTATGAAATATGCTGTATATAATAGTCATGCTGCATGCATGAGGCTGTAGTACTTGGCTACAGCAGGAGCAAACTCAATGCTTTGGGGACAGCAGGGTTGGATTTTAAAAAGTGCCAGCATTTTAGTAACACATGGGCGCATGATTACAGATTCATATAATGCAAGTAACAGTGCATGAGAAACAACAATACAAAAACAGAACAAAAATCCATAGAATTTATCAATCAAAAAAGTCCACTTATTATGGAGAGTCCTGAGGCGTCGATCAAAGGAGGATGAGAGAAGAAGACAGACTGTCCCAGCATCCCTCCATCAGCCCCATTCTTGACTCACATAGCGTGGCAGCAAACATGGTGTCCTTTCTCCTTCTTCCCTCTATTTCCCTCTCTCTCTGTTTCTTGCTCTCTCTCTGCCTCAGTGCAGTAGTAGCATGTTGCTGTTCAGCAGCAGTAGTGCAGTAGAGGTGAGAACAGCTAGCAGTCCCTGGTATCCTGCTCCCAGTCTCTCCACTCCTCCTCTGGGTCTTTCCCGGGGCATGTTCTTCTTGTCCTCCTTCTTTTTCTCCAGGTAGTGTTCGGCGTACACCATGTAAAGCTCCACACACCTCCGAGCCTTCATCTGCTCTATCAGCGCTGGGTAGCCAATCTCAGAGATGCTCACTATATTTTCCTCATCATCATCCTCAGGCTCAGCTATGGCTGGAGGGAGGGGCTTGGCTGCAGGAGGGGGGGTTTGAGGGTTTGGATTCAAGGGTTCAGGGGTCACAGGCTTCTCAGTCGCTGCTGTACCGTTACTCTCAGCTGTGACATTACTCTCACTGGAACTGCCCTCTGTGGCAGAGCTGTTACTGGAGCCACTGCCTGGTGCTTGGGTGGAACCGGGGTCGGTAGTATTGGTGGAACCTCCAGGAACAGGGGCTGGCTCTTCACTCTTCTCCCCGACTGCAGTGCCTCCTCCACTGGGTACGACTACCTGAGTGCTGGGGCTGTCTGCAGCTCCCTGTGGTGGTGAGTTCTCCCTGGCTCCTGTTTCCGATCCACCCTTCTCCCCACCTCTCAGCAGGTCAGTCCTCTTCATACAGTTCTTCATGTAGTTATCATAGGACTGTGGAGGCGGGTTGAAGTGGTAGTCCCTGCTGTAGTCATTGTCATCAGTGGATTTGGTGCCGTACCTCCTGTACATGTAGTGGTTATAGTAATACTCCTCCTGGGGGTTGTGAAAGCCGAAGTGAGGCCGGGGAAACCGGCCCAGTCCATAACCCAGAGCCATCCCAGCCACAACCCCAGCCCCGGCCGCCATCGCTGCATTACGCCCAAACCCCCTGGACTGCTGCGAGGGTCCCATCCCCATCCCCTGCACGGAGCGGGAGAACGGGGAGCCACCGGCACCACCATACCCCCCATAGCCGTAACTGCCCCCGTAGCCAGGGCTAAGGATCCGGTTGTTGGGGTTTTGGTTCATGTAGCCCCCTCCATAACCGCCACCATAACCGCCACCATAGCCTCCACCATAGCCTCCACCATAGCCTCCACCAGCTGGGTATCTGTTTGGATAGCCTCCTGCCGGGTAGCCCCCTGGGTAGCCTCCAGCTGGATATCCTCCAGCAGGGTAGCCACCTTGGTTAGGGTAGCCACCTTGGTTAGGGTAGCCACCTTGGTTAGGGTAGCCACCTTGGTTAGGGTATCCTGCCCTGCCTGGCTGTTGAGGGTACCCCCCTGGTTGCTGTGGATAACCTCCTGGTTGCTGCGGGTACCCTGGTTGGGGGTTCTGTGGGCTCTGGGGCTGGCGAGGGTAGTTCCCTGGCTGGTTATTGGTCCCTTGGTTGGGTCTGCGTTGGGTGTTGCTGCCTCCACGGTTGGAAGTGGAAGGTTTCTTCCCAAAGCCTATGCTGGATTTACCACCAAAGCCTCCTCCCCCTCTCTTGGCCAGGGAGAGGTGGGCATTGAGCAGCAGGAGAGAAAGGCACAGCACGGCCAGAGGAGACCTGAGCTTCATCATTACTGCACTGCAGAGACAGAGAGACGGAGAGAGAGAGAGCAATAAGGGGGAGAAGAAGAAAGTTAGAATTTCCATTATCTAATTTCTGTGGATAACACTCACCGGTTCCTTTTTAAAAGAAATTCTTACAGTATAACATTTTTCAGATAACCATATAGGTCAATACTGTAGACTCTACACAACTGTAATTTAGAGAATAAAAAATAAGAGTCTGTTTATTCCACCAGTCCAAGTCCCACCAGTTCCATCTGTGATGATTAGTAGTTAGAGGAACTGGCCCAACTCAAAATGTTAAGACAAATCATAAACCTACATAGACAATAGGACTGTACGTACAACTAGAAAATCATTTTTAAAAGTAAGCTAGAGAGTTTGAGAATGTGTTCCCTCATTCGGTCTCTGAGGTGATTAACCGAACTACCAGATACAGTAAACACCAAGCCAACAGGGTGGAAAATCCCCAGAGTGCCCAGTGTATCCTCTGGGTGTAAATAATTTAAAATGAGTCACTATAGCTACTTGGTTAATGATAAGAGTAGCGCTGACTGAAGAATGGTGGGGACCTGGGTCACAAGACACGTTAGTTAATTCCATTTCCATCCAAAATGTTATAGAACCAAAAATGCTGTAGAAAGCCAAAGCCCCTCCGTACTACCCCACACATTGCCAAACTTGGGTTAGGCCTGTATCTCAATATTCAGATCCGTCTACATTACATAATAATCATGTAGACCGAGAGCCATATACAGTATATATTTAAATATATGGTTCTGTGTAGGCCTACTGCATGAATACATAAAACAATGGGAGCCTTGCCCAAAATACAGTCTTAAGCCAGTGGTCAATATAGGGATGTATTTCTCTATTCATTCTGTACCATGCGCGCACATCAATGTGGATGTTATGAAACTGATCTAGACGGGCTCACATACGGCCTTCATTTGCCCACTTCGGTGTGTATGCTATAGTTGACAAAGTAGCGTAAATAGTAATGTCTTGGGAAATTCTTTTGAGCATTCATCGTAAGTAACCCAGAGTGCCCGATAGCCAATGTTGGCTGTCTAACCGAGAACAAAAATAACATACAGTGCTTTCAAAAAGTATTCATTACCCTTGACGTATTGCACATTTTGTTGTGTTACAGCCTGAAAATTGAATAAATAGATTGTCACCCATCTACACACAATACTCCATAATGACAAAGTAAAAACATGCTTTTAGACAGCTTTGTAAAATGTATTGAAAATAAAATACAGAAATATATTTTCTCAAGCTATGTTAAGTTTCATGGAGAGCGTAGGTAAACAGCAATCTTTGTGTCGTTCCACTGATCTTCAATGGGATTCAAGTCTGGGCATTGGCTGGGCCAATCAAGGACTTTCACATGCTTGTTCTGAAGCCATTCCAGCGATGCTTTGGCTGTATGCTTGGGGTCATTGTCCTGTTGGAATGTAAATCTTCGCCCCGGCCGAAGGTCTTTTGTACTCTGAAGCAGGTTCGGTTCTCAAGGATTTGCCTGTATTTGGCTCCATTCATTGTTCCCTCTATCCTTACTAGTCTCCCAGTCCTTGATGATGAAAAGCATCCTCATAGCATGATTCTGCCACCACCATGCTTCACGGTAGGAATGTTAGACGGGTGATGAGCTGTGTTTGGGTTTCTCCAGACATAGAGCTTTGCATTTAAGCCAAAGAGTTCCATTTTTGTCTTAGCAGACTACATCATCTTTTGCCTTATGCTCTCGGTCTTTCACGTGCCTTTTTGCAAACTAAAAGGTGCACTGTCATGTGCAATATAACAATTGATATGTGCAAACTATGGCATAAGGGAAAGATGAGCGGATAAGAGGCAAATCGTAATTTCTATGAACGTCTTAGAGAGAATAGTCGAAACAACTATTTGTTCAGCACTCTTGAAATGTACAGCGACAGAAATCAGAACATGGGCCGTTCTTACAGTATTCTCCTTGTACACCAAAACCGTAGCATAACATACATAACGGGGGCAATTAAGCACACAATGAAAGCTTTTACAATATTCAATGATGACATTTCCCTAAAACAGGCTATAGGCTACAAGTGACACATAGGCTACTAACAGCTTACTACACAACATACACTTAGTATTACTTTCTTAGCTCCAGTATACATATCTCCCTGGCATTTTACATAATTTATGCAGCATTATAAACTGGGTGGTTCGAGACCTGAATGCTGATTGGCTGACAGCCGTGGTATATCAGACCGTATACCACGATTATGACAAAACATTTATTTTTACTGCTCTAATTTCGTTGGTAACCAGATTATAATAGCAAATCAATATCAAATGTTATTGGTCACATACACATGTTTAGCAGATGTTATTTTGGGTGTATGGAAATGCTTGTGTAGCTCCAACAGTGCAGCAATATCTAACAAGAAATATCTAACAATTTCACAACAATACACACAAATCTAAAGTAAAGGAATGGAATTAAGAACACATAAATATTTGGATGAGCAATGTCGGAGCAGCATAGACTAAAATACAGTAGAATAGAAAACAGTATATACACAAGATGAGTAATGCAAAATATGTTAACATTATTAAAGTGACTACTGTTCCATTATTAAAGTGTCCAGTGATTTCATGGCTATGTATATAGGGCAGCAGCCTCTAAGGTGCTAATGATGGCTATTTAACAGTTTGATGGCCTTGAGATAAAAGCTGTTTTTCAGTCTCTCTGTCCCAGCTTTGATGCATCTGTACAGACCTCGCCTTCTGGATGATAGCAGGGTGAACAGGTCGTGGCTTTCTGAGGTTGAAGAGGTGCTGTTGCGCCTTCTTCGCCACACAGTCTGTGTGGGTGAATCATTTCAGTTTGTCAGTGATGTGTACGCTGAGGAACTTGAAGCTTTCCACCTTCTCCACTGCGGTCCCATCGATGTGGATAGTGGGGTGCTCCCTCTGCTGATTCCTGAAGTCCACGATCAGCTCCTTTGTTTTGTTGATGTTGAGTGAGAGGTTGGCACCACACTCCCAGGGCCCTCGCCTCCTCCCTGTAGGCTGTCTCATCATTGTTGGTGATCAGGCCTACTACTGTTGTGTCGTCTGCAAACTTGATGATGGAGTTGGAGGTGTGTGTGGCCACGCAGTCATGGGTGAACAGGGAGTACAGTAGGGGGCTGAGCACGCACGCTTGTGGGACCCCTGTGCTGAGGATCAGCGAAGTGGAGGTGTTTCCTACCTTCACCACCTGGGGGCCGTCAGGAAGTCCAGGACCCAGTTACACAGGGTGGGGTTCAGACCCAGGGCACCGAGCTTAATGATGAGCTTGCAGGGTACTATGGTGTTGAATGCTGAGTTATAGTCAATGGACAGCATTCTTACATTGCATTCTCTTGTCCAGACAGGATAGTGCAGTGTGCAGTGCGATGGCAGCGTCGGTGGATCTATTGGGGTGGCAAGCAAATTGAAGTGGGTCTAGGGTGGCCGGGAAGGTAGAGATGATATGATCCTTGACTAGTCTCTCAAAGCACTTCATGATGACAGAAGTGAGTGCTACAAGGCGATAGTCATTTAGTTCAGTTACCTTTGCTTTCTTGGGTACAGGAACAATGGTGGACATCTTGAAGCATGTGGGGACAGCAGACTGGGATAACTTTGTCATCAAAGTCTGGCATTCTCTGGATTTATGGTTCTTTCAAGACAACTGAGAACTCGGGGAAAAAACAAGGTCTAATCATGACGTCACAGATCTTCAGGTCTGAGTTTTAGAAAGAGGCCAGAGTTCGCAATTTGGAAATCCGAGTTGGAAGACCGTTCAAAACGTATTGAGATCTCAGTTGTCTTGAACGCACTGAAATCTGATATTCCCAGTTCTGAGTTTCAAGTTATTTTGAACGTGGCAGAAGTCATGCTGGATTGACAGCATGGCCAATGTATTCAATCTTGTCTGCCCCATGGTGTTGAGTGTGAATGCTTATCCTTTTAAGCTTGGAAAAGTGACCCTTTCAGAAAGATGTTTTAAATCCTTAAACCCAGACTTGGACCACACACCCTCTCCACCAAATAGCAGGCAGGGGAAGCAAATTGCAGTTAGCCATTGATTCCTTCCAACCCACTCATGGTTGAATTCTCAATTACTGACTTGTTATGTGATGTTTATGTCCAATGGCGGATGAGCTACAATACATTTTATCCATAATTTATCTTTATATCACAAGGATTGAAAAGGATTTGCCAGTAGAGTGTCTACATGATTCAGACTATTTGTCTAGCTTGCTAGCTAAGATTGTGAAAGTATGATGTTGACATGATCAATCCAATCAAAGCTATGGTAGATGTGATTTGACGTCATTTTATCTGTGGCCAATGACCTTGAGCCTTTGCTGGCTGCCCTGACACCACAGAAAGCACTGAGCAAAGCTGAAACACCTGCATTTTGGAGCTGCCTTACTCAAGAAAGAGACAACGTCTGTATGCGGCTTTATTAACTCAAGTATTGTTTTTTTTTTTTTATTGTTTGCAAACTGATATGTGACACGAATTAATGCCAAAATAACATGCAAACAGGTGGGTCTCAATGACGGGTCACCACTGGCTCTAGGCAGAGTCTGGGTAGTTCCATATTCATGCCCAATGGAGACCACTGTGCTTTTTGAAACGTTCAACACTCTAGAAATGGTTTTATACCCTTCCCCAGATATACAGTGCATTCGGAAAGTATTCAGACCCCTTGACTTTTTCTACATTTTGTTATATCCTTATAACGAGAAAGATTATCTGGTCTGATGAAACCAGAGATTGAACTCTTTGGCCTGAATGCCAAGCGTCATGTCTGGAGGACACCTGGCACCATCCCTACGGTGAAGCATAGGGTTTAAGAGGATCTGCAAAGAAGAATGGGAGAAACTCCCCAAATATAGGTGTGCCAAGCTTGTAGCGTCATGCCCAAGAACATTCGCGGCTGTAATCGCTGCCAAAGGTGCATCAACAAAGTACTGAGTAAAGGGTCTGAATACTTTTTTATTTTTGATACGTTTGGGGGGAAAAAATTGTTTTTGCTTTGTCATTAAGGATATTGTGCGTAGATTGATGGGGGGGGGGGGGACAATTTTATATATACATTGGAAAAATATGCCTCATCACAATTATATCTTGGAGATCTACGGACAGTTCCTTGGACTTAATGGTATAGTTTCTGCTATGACATGCACTGTCAACTTTGGGACCCGATATGGACAGGTGTTTCTTTCTAAATCATGTCCAAACAATTTAATTGGCCACAGGTGGATTCTAATCCAATTGTAGTGACATCTCAAGGATGATCAAAGGAAATTGGATGCAACTGAACTAAATGTGGAGTGTCATAGCAAAAGGGTGAGAATACTTATGCAAATAAGATTTTCTGTATTTGATTTTCAATAAATTTACAGCCATTTCTAAAAACGTTTTCACTTTGTCATTATGGTATATTGTGTGTAGATGGGTGAGAAAAAAAGTAAATTGAGTCCATTTTGAATGCAGGCTGTAACAGCAAAAGTCAAGGGGTATGAGTACTTTCTGAAGGCACTAATCGCTTGAATCGTTTCAAAATGGCGCTACAATGTGACAGTCACGCGACCTGGTCACATAACCTATATTAGCGTACTACACACATTATTCTAATCTTTACATAGCATTTGTGTATGCGATCCACAGATTCTACAAATAACGGAGTTTACGACGTTGTTTGGCTACATTTATGTAAGGCGCGTGCGCCCTACAATTTGGTGATGTTTATCTCTGCAAAGGAACGTGTTAAAGCTCACCCCAAAATTCAGCGCGGTGCCGAGTTTTATCATTGCGTAGAATATTTAAAACGTCAGTGTTTTCTACCCTTAATAGGCTATAAAGGCTATAAAAAAGTCCGGTCATCTATTTCGGAAACGTCGGCACCTGCTACGTTCTATCAAATCAGACAAGCACAATTCGAAAGCCAAACGTTCCCTATTTCATTGTATTTTAAAACTACACATTTTCTAAAAGAAATAGCATAAAATGTAGCACCTTACCGTTATTAATGTGCCAATGCGACGTTGATGACGCTTGTTTTGTCCGTTAGGTTGCCGCCGCCCTTTCTTGGATAGCAGTAGTTGAATAGGCCTACAGCGACTATTATTCTGCCAGCAGCACAAACGATAACGTCACGTTGGTATGGTAATGAGGAAACCTTCTAAATAAAAGCTTGCTTTCCAAAACATTGCATTCAAACGATATTGCATTTTAATCAATGGCCACTTCTATTGTGACAACAACAAAATGCAATGAGTAATTTATGAAAACAAATAAAAAATATGCTTTCAAAAAATAATAATTATACCAATAACGAAAAATGCAATGTTGTCACTGGTATGTTGAGAATATTGGGTAGTATATATAACTTTTCAACCTATCTAAACTAAAGTGGGGTGGAAAATATCGGCCTGTTGCTGACTTTTCACTCCGTTCCCTCCATGGCTCCAAATGCAACACACTGCAATAGACGGGATACATATTGGCTTGTAGAGAGAACTTGTCAACCTTTCTCAGCTAAAGTGAGGTGGGGTCTCTATAGGGTCTCTCAATAGAGTCTCTACTAACCCAGTATATTGCATTGGGTGCTACAGAGCAATACCTAGACACTCAACATGTGGTCCCGAGAGTGAACTCTACAACACTGAATAAAATGTTGCCCTCTTGCTAAATTGATGATGAAAGCCATAGGGAAACAGTGCAAAACGGCTGGCTGTCAGGTCAACTAGTTTTAATTATAGCCTACACAATAGCTTTCAACATACCAGTTTAATCTTTCAAAATAAATGCTAGTATCAATAATACAATATAAAAAATAAAATGTCAAATTATCGTTTTATTTTTTCAGAGGTTGTTGCATGCTGTGAAAAACGGTTTCACTGCACCAGAGTGCAACAAATATCGATAATCCCAAAGTTTAGCATGTCTTTGCAGTGGTACTCTTAATTTAGACAAAAAAATATGTGATCATCCTGACATCATAATATCCTGTTGCTAGGAGAACGGTACATTTTACAGCGTGTCCTGCTTTTAATGATCCAGGGATAACTGGCAGGGGGAGTTTCCATTGCCACGCTTACCAGAAGTTACCAACATGGACGCAAATATAACTTGGAGCCAGCAAGTGATGCCAATGTTGGGTTGACAAACGAAGGACAAATGGATAATTAGCGCACAGAATGACTAGTTTTCACTTTTTTCTTTTGTAAGACTGTTCTTTGGCCTTATTAAGAGACCAATATTCAGCTTGCCATCATAGTTTTCCATTTTTGTATTTATAACACAACTGTCTACAACTATCCAGTGAATCCTTATCCTATCCTTTTTGGCACTGTCTCTATTCCTGCTTTCCCTCTAGCTGCACTCTCTCTCACACACACACCTTTTCTACTTGGGGAGCTGCAATTGCTTCCTGCCAAAGATTGTTCCCTGACTGACTCACCTCACTTTAGGGTCTAGATATACTGTACAGCATACCAGTCAGTCAAGACAATATTGTCATTGCAGATTTGATTCTATGAAGTAGAGATCAGTGCTAGACGTATCTCCTCTAAAACTGTATTCAATCAATAAATCCAGACTGGGTGATTGAAAGAAAACTGCTAGATCTTTTTCCTGTTAAGTCGCATGTTCCAACAATAAAAAACAGTATGATAAAATGTATAATAAACTATTTTATTGAACATCTCTTTACTTTTTATTGACTCTATTTCAATACATGAATCTATTCAGGTCCTATCTGGTTCTGATCTCGTGAGAAGAATGTAAGCTCGCAAAATCAGGATGGTTCGTACGAGGCTATAGCGAGACAGGATGGAAAGTGGAAATGTGATAGGCTAGCAATATCTGCACTTCACTGTAAGCTAAGTGCCAATCAGTTTATGCTATCATGCCAACTCCTTGTCAATCATTGTCATGCCAAGGTCCCCCTATCAAAATCCATGGTGTGCCATCCATGGTGAGTAACACTCATCCAGTGATTGCCATATGGTGTAATGTGGTCAATTCTACAAACCTGTGTGGTTAGAAACATTATTCATGATTATTTATCTGGTGGGTGGTAGGAACATTCCATTTTCTCTTGGGTCAGTTGAGTAGCTTAAGCCAGGTATTCCCAAACTGGGGTACGGGCACAATGCCGACAGGGGTACACCAAATACAAATTTGATTCACATTTTTTTTTAAATTATAATAGTACAAATTTAAATAGATGGTTTTGAAACTTTCTCTTCACATTTTCAAACAGTCCATTTATATATTTCAACGAAGCTATACATTTGGACGAGTTTTTTTTCCTCGCCTGAGTAGCCTCGTTTCACTGCCAAAAATTAAATTAAACCATCTAGTGTTCAGCAAAATAACACCACAATGTCAAATACAGGTTGCCTATAATTAACATCCAATCACATTAACCATTACTCTCTTGCGGGAATTCCACTACCGGTCTGTATGTAGCCAAATGTAACTGCTACTCATGTTATCTGTACTGATGGCGCAAAAGCTTTGACAGGGAGATAGTGGAGTGGTAACGCGCATGCAAGCAGTTGCTCCCAACGCCACTTGGATACACTGCAGCATCCACAGAGAGGCTCTTGCTGCCAAGGGAATGCCTGACAGCTTGAAAGACATTTTGGACACTACAGTGAAAATTGTTAACTTTGTTAAAGCAAGGCCCCTGAACAATCGTGTATTTTCTACACTATGCAATGATATGGGCAGCGACCATGTAGTGCTTTTACAACATACACAAGTGCGCTGGTTGTCAAGGGGCAAAGTATTGACACGTTTTTTGAATTGAGAGACGAGTTTAAAGTTTCTTTACTGACCATCATTTTCACTTGTCTGACCTCTTGCATGATGATGAGTTTCTCACACAACTGGCCTATCTGGGTGATGTTTCTTCTCGCCTGAATGATCTGAATCTAGGATTACAGGGACTCTCTGCAACTATATTGCATGTGTGGGACAAATTGAGGCTATGATTAAGAAGTTGGAGCTCTTCTCTGTCTGCATTAACAAGGACAACACACAGGTATTTCCATCATTGTATGATTTTTTGTGTGCAAATGAACTCAAGTTTACAGACAATGTCAAATGTGATATAGCGAAGCACCTGAGTGAGTTGGGTGCGCAATTACGCAGGTACATTTCCGAAACAGATAACACAAACAACTGGATTCGTTATCCCTTTCATGCATTGCCTCCAGTCCACTTATCAATATCTGAAGAAGAGAGCCTCATCGAAATTGTAACAAGCGGTTCTGTGAAAATTGAATTTAAGACACTGATGCCCTTTGCAACCATGTACCTATGTGAGAGTGGATTCTCGGCCCTCACTAGCATGAAAACTAAATACATGCACAAACTGTGTGTGGAAAATGATTTAAGACTGAGACTCTCTCCAATATAACACAACATTGCAGAGTTATGTGCATCCTTTCAAGCACACCCTTCTCATTAACCTGTGGGTTTTTCCCCCCACAATGTTCGATTAACAGATAAGGTTTTATATGTAAGATGGTTAAATAAAGAGCAAAATGATTGATTATTATTATATTATTATTTGTGCCCTAGTCCTATAAGAGCTATTTTTCACTGCCCACGAGTATAAGAGCTCTTTGTCACTTCCCACGAGTATAAGAGCTCTTTGTCACTTCTCACGAGTATAAGAGCTCTTTGTCACTTCCCACGAGTATAAGAGCTCTTTGTCACTTCCCACGAGTCCGGTTGTGACAAAAACTCACACTCATTCTTATGTTTAATATATGTATCGTATAGTGTGTGTGTGTGTGGCAGGCTTACAATGATGGTTAAAAAAAACAATTTGAGAGTGCGCTGACTGACCCCGGTACTAGAGGGGGTAAGCAGCTGGAGTGTAACTAAGCCTCAATACCTCTCTATGCTGGTCTCATTTAGAAATGCAAAACCCCCACGTTGCTCTAGTAATAGAGGTAATGGCGCTCTCTGCTGCCTCTAGTCAGAAATGCATTGTTTTATACCATCATCCAGTCCCAATTAACTTCATACCTGTCTCCCTTGGCCCTAACCATTTTTAATGTTTGCATGTGGAAATAATATGGTGGAAGATCCTCCACTACACTACTTTCACCTACCCAGACAGATCTGCAAGCGTGAAAGGGTTAGGACCTAGGGGACGGGATTGGGAGCAAATTGGGACTGTACCACATTTAAAGCGTTGGTCCCATGTTTCATGAGCTGAAATAAAAGATCCCAGAAATGTTCTATATGCACAAAAAACTTATTCCTCTCAAATGTACTCTTTGCAAATGTTTCCACAGGTGTTGCACTGTATCACGGATTGATATTATTCATATGACATTATAGACATTACAAGACAGTGAGGCTGTGTGGAGTTTGTCCTTTCTGAATGACTGTCTGCAACTTTTGTCATAATGGAACCCCTGTCCTCTTCAAAATGGCTTTTATCTTCATAGTTTACTAACTTATTTCATTCGGCACAACTCGTATGTGTTGCTACTATTAGCTAGCACTGCACTAACTCTGAACATTATGGCTATGCTATGACCATGCATGAGTGCATTAGTGACTGATTGAAGTAGATCAGGGATGGCCATCCCTCCTGAAGAGCTACTGGGTACACAGGCTTTTGATCCAGCCCATCTTCTAGCATACCTGATTTAGGTAGTCAACGTTCTGATGATCAGCCGATGAGTAGAATCAGATGTATGTAAGAACAAAAGCTTGCATAACCAGTAGTTGTTTGGGAGAAGGGTTGGCCATCGCTGAAGTAGAGGTTACCCCGAACCACAGTTCTAGGAAGAGCATACCCTCCCCTAACAATAACCATTTGGGGGATGAAAACATATCTGACCGTGTATCAGTCATTATGGACAACCTCAGTCTCCTCCTTTGGGGGCTTTCCTTGAGTCAGACATTCTTCCTCTCATTTTAACCCTCCAGTCCACTAAGCTCATTAATGGAGGTCAGAAGACACTTTCAACATCATACATCATTGCTGTCAGACATGTACAGTATTTAACTAACATTGAAAACAATACATCATTCTACTGTCAAATGACTGCTTGGGAGATGAAGTTCACAATTTATAGCATTAAATTCATAAAAACCCTTTACACTTGAGTCCTGTATTTTTATTTCTGGCAACAAACATTTGCTACTACGGTCTACAGATATCTGGCACAGCCACAGACCAGCTAGGAGGTTTACATACATAAAGCTTCAACATCTATCATATGTGTGAGGGTTGAGTTCTCCCATGGATTTGGGTGGAAACTACATCCAGACAATTCATACACCAATCCTATCATTTTAAATCCATGACAAGCAGTGTGTGTGGAAAGGGGAGAAAATTGAAACCTACCTCAAGAAACCAAAAGAAGAATATGCTCTAGTTCTATCCTAGTACCATTCTTTATCAGTAATGGACAAGGTAATATATACTGAACAAAATGATAAACGCAACATGCGACAATTTCAACAATTTTACTGAGTTACAGTTCATATAAGGAAATCAGTCAATTTAAATAAATTGATTAGGCCCTAATCTATGGATTTCACATGACTATGCCCTCCCAGGCCCACCCACAAAAGGGCTTTATTACAGACTGCAATACTCCTCAGTTCTCATCAGCTATCCGGTTGTCTGGTTTCAGATGATCCTGCAGATGAATAAGCCGGATGTGGAGGTCTTGGGCTGGCATGGTTACACATGGTCTGCGGTTGTGAAGCCGGTTGGACGTACTGCCTAATTCTCTAAAATGATAGAGGCGGCTTATAGTAGAGAAATTAACATTAAATTCTCTGGCAACAACTCTGGTGGAGATTCCTGCAGTCAGCATACCCATTGCACACTCCCTCAAAACTTGAGTCATCTGTTTAAAATGTGCAGTTTTGTTGAGTGGCCTTTTGTCCCCAGCATAAGGCGCACCTGTGTAATGACCATGCTGTTTAATCAGTTTCTTGATAATCCATCCACCTGACAGGTTTGGCATATCTTGGCAAAGGAGAAATGCTCACTAACAGAGATGTAAACAAAATTGTACACCAAATTGTATAAGCTTTTTGAGCGTATGGAACATTTCTGGGATATTTTATTTCAGCTCATGAAACCAACACTTTACATGTTGTGTTTATATTTTTGTTCAGTATAGTTCATGTTACTCAACTCCACACCAAACTCTAAGCCCACTTGTTGATCTGAAAGGTATGCCATTAGCAATATGGTTCTGCTTTCCACTATACTGCTTGTACCAACAAGGGTTTAGGGGTAGGAGCTAATATTTGGTATTAGGCATGTGAGTGAAAGGGCAATTACACAGGAGTTTAAATGAATCGAAGTATGTGTCCCAATTCTCTCCCCCAACTTCCTAATCTCCTTGCCTCCATGATCACCGATCCAAAATAACCACAAAAAAAGGTAACAGTATAAGCAATAATATGAATTCCTTTCACCAATCTATCGACATGAAAGGGAGCCAAAGGAAGGAACAAGGCAGGGGAATTGGGACAGTGTAAATCTCTTCCAGTAGTCATTGGGGAACAGGGAGAGGAGACATTCCACAGAGAGCAGAGCTAACAAAGCACCTTTTTACAGATTTGGCTGTACATTAATTTGCATAACAATCCTTAAACCAAGTAGAAAAATAATGGAAAGGAGAATCCCCGGTCTCATAGTCCTCTCTTCCCACCCTTGAATTAATCACAGATCTGAGAGGATTGGATTGATCAAAGCAGAAGGGTGGACATCTTGGTTTCGCTTATACACTCACCTACAGATCAGTGATTGGGAGAGGAAGATGCACTATGAAGTCCATTCTATTCCATTCAGAAAGGGTGAACGGTCGGCCACTGACTAATCAGTGAAGTAATGCAATTCAGTTGGAGGGGTTCATAAAGTTAATCCCCTAACTCAGGGTTTCCCCAAACTCGGTCCAAATAATCAAAGCTTGATGAGTTGGTTATTTGAATCAGCTGTGTAGCAGTAGGGCAAAAACCCAAAACATGCACCCAGCGGTGGCCCAAGGACCAAGTTTTGGAAAAACTGCCCTGCCCTAACTTGATGCTGAAACGCACAAACTCTCATACACGCACACTGAAATATGAAACATACACAGTACACATACTATATGTTTATGTGGTAAACCTTCCAAGAATCTTCTCGATCACATAATTGTGTTAACATACGTAAGCAGGATAGGTACTAGGCAGTTCATCATCAAATAGCGGCCATCTTTCAAGTTCTTTGAGAACCACATTTCAAAATAAAATTTAACACTTTCTTGTGTAATCCTTTAAGAGTTCACAAAACCTGCATTTTCATGCTGTTTCGCTCAAATAAACTCTTTACACACTTCTCTAGTTGAGTTAACAGTGGGTATGGATCATTTCCAATAGCTGTCAGTCAAGTATTTGCTTTTAAATGTGTAAATCAAGGGTAGTAGAAGAGCATTAACACAACATATACACTGTATAGTCCATTTGTCCCCAGACTGGCAGTTGTGTTGACTATCAGGATTTAGGTGCTCCTACAGCCTCTCCTGTGTATCAGGAGTGAACTCTCTCGCTAGCTTACAATTAAGGGCACTCGTTTGATTCCCAGAGCTTACTAGGGCACATCGACAGAGGCACTTTACTCTAATTGCTCCTGTAAGTTGCTCTGGATAAGAGGGTCTGCTAAATGACATTGGACCACGCAGTCGTAGTGTCACGCTTCACAATAAATTGCACAGATACCACGTGTGTTACATTTTCTGTTGTAATTCAAATGCAACTACCATTGTAACTAGCTAGACAATTTACCCAATTTCCTTTACACATCAATCATTGCTTATATACCTTATTTGCAAAGAGCATTTTGAGCTAAACAATTACATTCTGGTTACCAGAGTAGTTCGAGAGTAACTTCATGGTATGAAGGCAAGTTAATGTAAAGAGTTGGCCCGTCTTAGATTCAAATATTCAACAAACAAGACAAAATAATAGGAGGGTAAAAGTTCATAGAACTCTTTAGTTGGGAGAGCTTGAGGGCGTGGCATAACCAACGTACAGAGCAGGTGTACCTTTTCTGCCAGACACGGAGAACCATTTACAGGGTATTTACAAATATACATGAGGGGGTTGGTGGTCTACGTTAGTCTGATCCAGATCTGGAGATGAGCGGGCCAACTAAGAGAAAACACACCTTGAAGAATGGTTCAAAGCCAGCAGGTGACCCCTAACACACCACAGCCACCCCCTGCTTTCGCATTTGCGGTGTTTCTAGTCAAGAGGATTCAGCTTCAGCACC
The DNA here is from genome assembly GCF_034236695.1 of Oncorhynchus nerka. Taxonomy (NCBI): domain Eukaryota; kingdom Metazoa; phylum Chordata; class Actinopteri; order Salmoniformes; family Salmonidae; genus Oncorhynchus; species Oncorhynchus nerka. The sequence continues at coordinate 37,628,129 of NC_088422.1, read as the reverse complement.
TAATGAATCTGAGACCAGGCTAGGTCTCAATGCAACCGGAAGTGAAACAGACTAAAGTTACACCAAAACCAACCAACCAGAACACTGGGCCAAACGGTACATCTTGAGAGGATGAGTCTACTCTTCAAGGACATAATATTTGTTACATCACTGGGTAACTGTGATCCCTAAAACAAAACGAAAGGTAATCCCAGTTGAGGGAATTTTACATAACAGAGTTTACGTAACAGTGTCCTGCTGAAATGGAGTGTGAAACCCAAATGGATGGAGTGCATTACATGTAAACCAAATAGATGCAGGCGAAAAGAACCAGAGACTATTCAGACAAAGCAGAGGTGGGTGTCCCATTTTAAACCCCTGCCAGCAGCCCTCACTCCAGGTGTAGCCAGAGGTCTGATCCTGAGCAAAGTGGCATTTTAGCCAAGCGTTGTCTGGTCTAATGACATTATCATGTGATGATCTTATGACCTTTTCATCACACAGCGAGCCCCCATTGGCTAGACAGTGAGGACGGGGGATACAGTCTCACGCCCCCCTGGTCTTTGGGATAAGGAGAAGGTGTTAAGGGGGGCAGAGGGGTGATTGGGTTGACTGATCCCTCTTGGTGTAGATAAGCTTGATTGATAGCCCCCCTCAACCCTGAGGACACAGGGTTGTGGGGTCCGGTCAAGCCCTTTCAGTCCTCCTCACACTCCGTTGACACTTATCTTGCTCTTCTGGGACGCCTTTGCTTCTTCGGCCTGGAAGAGAGGTCAGAGGGCAAAGGTTAATTTACAAACAAATTATGAAAAAGAAACAGATGGCACTCATTGAATAATGGTGAATTTCAGACATGGACATTAACAATAATGGAATAAAACCCGTTATGGGCGCACTGTAATTTAACTACTCATAAATCCTATATGGTTAATGAATGTGGCAAGTAGGTGGATTGATGGTTAAATAGCTATGATATCATGTGGACATGTTTGTTTATCTTTTAGCCCACAATGGTGCTAATCTTCCAAGAGTCCATGGTTGGTTGGTTGGGCAGTTTGTTGTGTGAGCGATTAGGATGTGGTGAGAGAAAGGGAGACAGTATTGGGGTTAATGTAATTACCACTAACACTAACCTTTAACCATCTCTAAGCATAAATCAAAATCAAAAAGCTAATTTCATTTTTCACAAGTTATGAAGATGTTAAGTGAAGTTGTGAAGAGTCATTTGCTTGCCAGCAGCCTGGCCATCTATTTACTACGGCTACTCTGTCATTTCTAGCACGGCCATCTAGTCACTACAGTGATGCTCCCTGTGGGTATCACATGACTGAGGGTCAAAGGTGGCTGACCTGAACAATCTGGGCAGGGGTGGGAGGTTTGTCTGAGACGATGGCAGCCTGGTCTCTAACCTCTTCCACCTGGAGGAACAGAAACACACACCAGAAATTAGGACTTTCATTACCAACACCACAGGTCATCCTGGAGAAGATACTGGACCGGTCGGTCTTTGACCATACTCTATTGAGCATTCTGTGACCGGGTTGTGTGTGTCTGCATACTAACCAGCCTGTCTTTGATGACCAGAGCTGGGTCCACTAGTAAGTCTGAGGAGGAGGCTGTTGTTCCCTGTGGGGTCTCAGCTAGAGGAGTGGCCTTCTGAAACATACAACACAATGTTACATTATCAACATACATACTTAGACAGTTCTCTTATCACCTCTCGGTTTAACAAAACACACACAATGACCTCCCTTGAAAACAAAAACACACACAAATGGAATGATCAGGCCAGTTATGTAAGCAGTGGTGATGCCTTCCACAGAGTGTCCGGAGACTGGTGTAAAATCCACAGAGAGAGTTGGCAGCAGGAACATACTTCATCTGCATTTCTATATCACTACGCTCAAGAGTTGGAGAATAAACCAGGCCTCCATGGTCTGATGGTCAAGCCTTAGTTCGGAGGGAAACCTGTGCTTCTGTCAGAATCACTGGAGGCAGAAGCCCTTGACCACAGACCTAGAATCAGATCACCCTTCTCAAATACGAACTGATCTGGTTGGGGGTCTTACCTCTAGTATGTGGTCCATTTCATAAGAACAGAACGCTCTGCGTTGTCCTTACGTTAGCTCCTGAACTGGCTATACCACATGGCTGTGGGCTACACTAGTTCATTTGGCAGACAAGATTTGTTTAGAATTCCTTGGCATTATATTATGAAATACAAAGGACATTTTCTCCAAACGATTTGAGGGAGTGCGGTTAACAAAGAAACAGGTCCTTCAATATGCTCCATCTAGAGTTATTTATGCAACTTTAGTTGCGAAATAAAATATGTTTATATGTTTTGATTTGTAATACATTCTAAGGCTGCATGATGAGACTAATGCTGATTTGAAAAAAAGCATCATGAAAGGCATGGGCTGTTTTTTTACGCAGGCTGCACACACTTCATCATTCTCTTATTCACAATTTGACAAGCACTTGATCATGTCTCAAATTTCCCGGCAGCATTCCCTTTGTGTGATATTGTCCCCCGTCAGACTATTCTTGATTTATTCTTGTCTTTAGATATTTATATTTTAATTTGATTTATTTTACCTTTATTTAACTAGGCAAGTCAGTTAAGAACAAATTCTTATTTTCAATGACGGCCTAGGAACAGTGCCTGTTCAGGGGCAGAACGACAGATTTGTACCTTGTCAGCTCGGGGATTTGAACTTGCAACCTTTCGGTTACTAATCCAACGCTCTAACCACTAGGCTACCCTGCCGCCCCTGAATATACTAAACAAGATATGTATGAAATTTGTTTTGATATAGAATGGACCATTATCATGCACCTGTCTCGATAAATATCTATGCACTTAAATTGTGAATGGATGACGTATTTCCCGTGATTCATTTTCATGCCAGCCAGGTAAGCTATACTCCTGTTGTAAAGAGAAGAAATGTGCTTAATATTAGGAAAGTTGAGAAATAGTAGGGCTAGCCTATAGAAAGCTGATTGGGTACTATTTTTAATAGAGGCCATCAAAACTCTAGTTTTCTCACGCAATTGCAAAGCCTAAAGAAATGTAGCGCAACATGAGCTCGTGATTGATTAGATTTTTGATTACACTTGCAATGATGTCAGAGTCATTTAGAGGGATAATTACAGGCAATTAGCACATTTGGTAGGCTACTAATGCAGCATCAGTGCTTGAAGCGCTAGGTAAGGATTGTCTTACCTCTAGTTTGGGTACAGGGGGTATGATGTCTTACCTCTAGTTTGGGTACAGGGGGTATGACGGGTATAATGGGTTTGACGTCAGTCAAGTACATAGCTCTGGAGAGCAGCAGCAGAGAGGGAGGGACGTTCTCCTTCAAGTGCAGGTCCAACCACTGGAACAGACAGAGGTTACAGGTCAGAGGCCACTGAAGAAGATAATCCTTTTTCATCCCTAATGGCACAACAGGGTGCCATTTTGGACGCATCCCTTATAATACAAATAAATATATTGAATCCTTTAGTGGCTTGAAATAACGCATCTTTAACAAGGTGGGCTATACGTTTTGATTTTGAATATATTCTAAGGCAGCACGATGCAACTAATGATGATGACTTGTTTACAAGTTGAGTGTCTGACCTGTTGCATCTGTTGGCGTAGCTGGTCAGTGGTCAGACCCAGTGACCTCATCCCTCTGCTACGACACGCTGCCTGCAGCTCTGACACACTCAGAGCAGGCACACCCTCAGTGGCGATCACCTCGTCGTCTGCTTTGATGGTTCTCAGCTGCATCATCAGCTGGAAGCGGAGCAGGTTATTGGTTCCTATGGGCTGGAGCTCAAGCAGCTTACACAGGGCCACCAGCTGGGGGCGCTCTAGATGCTCCAGCGTTAATTCGTCTTCAAACAGCTTGGAGAACTTAACGATGTCCTTAGTGGTGGGCTGCTCCCCTGTGTGACGCACCTGGAGATGACACAGGGAGGACAGGGGTTAGTTAGAGCAGTCTGGGGACTTTGGAGACAGACTTGGGAGGGACACATGGGCAAGTGAACGTTATCACATGTTGACCATTATCACGTCTGTATGACCAGGACTAGACAAACAACGGGATGAAAACTTGAAACATTCATGACATTATGAACCAGAGGTGTGGATGCAGGCTTTGCCCTCTGGCTAAATTACCTTCTGTACGTAGGTGGAGAAGCGCTGCGTCTCGTCCTCTGTCAGAGCCTTGGTCTTGTTCCTCTTGGCCATTTCTGCTATGGTCTCCTGGAGGAATTTAGCCAGCTCCAGCTTAGCAGCCAGACCCTTCTTCTGCTTCTCTTCCTTAAAGAGAGAAAAAGGGCAGAAAGAGAGAGGGAGAAGTCATTTCTCAAATGGTCCTCATGCATAAACTAATATTAGCTACTTGCGATTGGTTTTAGAAAAAGAGTAGGTAAAAAAAGAGCCTCATGGCATTCTATGAAGTTGCTAGGTAATGTTAAAGAGGGTCTATTTGAAAACAAACTTTCAAAGTGCTCCAGTTGGCTAATGGTGGTCACTACCCTTGTTTCCTGTAGGTATCCCAATGGCCATGATGTGAGCAGCCAGGTCAGGCACCTCTTGTTGTACAGGAGCACGAGGACATGAAAGCCATTCAGAGTGACCTACAACTAGCCAGGGCCCGGTTTCCCAAAAGCATCTCAAGGTGAAGTTCATCGTTACAACCTTCGTAGGAGCATTGTTAAATCTCAGAGCGGTTTCCCAAAACCATTAACGTTGCACTTGAAAAAGATCGCAATCTAACGCCCGCCTTTTGTAGAGCAGCTTATGGCCCTCCCGCGTCACCTTACACACAGAAGATCTCCGCTAAACATAGAATCACAGCTTATCTTCTCTGACTGCAGATAACTTCAGAACAAAGTTGACTACAAATAAAGTTGCCAATGTCTTTGCAATTGATACAAACAAGTGATGTTTAAAAACATGCTTCAAATCATTATGAAATACACTTCATGTTCATTCGAGTTCTATTTTTCTACTTGGGAGTAATTTGTCTCAACATATTTCATGATGTGCGATTTAGGGCATTTTTATTGGGTAAGCATTAGAATAAGCCACCTCATGAAATAGCCTTCAGGTTATTACAGAAATTATACTCAATGGGGTGATATGTGAGAGATGTGTCTGTTTTGATCATCTTACATTATGTGTAATAAATGGTGTATGTTCATGTTCACAGAGCTCTCTTGTGAATGAGACCACGGTCTCAACGGTGACCCACTCTGGTCACCAAAAAAATAAATACAAATACATTTGTAGCCGTAGTTGCTAATCTCGCTCTAGGAGCTGATCTGTCGTCAGTATTGTGAAATAATTCCAATTTTAAAAGGTAAGCTTTGCATTGAGAAAGCTGGTCCGAGAGCAGCGCTGCCTTTTCCCCCCGATCATATCAGTATCGGCACTTTCTCCAACGACGCACTGGGAGACTGTTCTCTCTGCGTGGTTTTGGGGAAACGCGTGTTACATAGTTAGCCGTTGTAGGAAAGATGCATCGTTGACAAAAAATGAATTTAAAAAAAACATAAGCCTGAATTTCATCACTATCGGGAAACCAGGCTGAGGCCTATTGGGTCTAATCCCACTCAAAGACCTGGGGTGTCCCAATAATTTATTTCTTCCTGGGGTGTGCACCTGTTCACTACTCCCCACAAATGTAAAATAAACATTGGATTAGTGGGGGCATGGGCTAGAGAGTTTCTTTGAGTAGTAATTTCCTGTCAAATCTATGAAGGGAGGTGAACAAGTGCACACTTCAGGAGAAAATAGATTGGGACACACTTCTGCTCATTCTAATGGCCTACAGGTCTAACGGAAATATATCCCTTGCTTGGGTGCATCTCAAGTGTGCTTTTGTCTCCTTTCCTTTATCTGCATAAGTCCCTGGTTTGAATCCAGGCTGTATCACATCCAGCCATGATTGAGAGTCCCATAGGGTGTCGCTCAATTGGCCCAGCGTCGTCCGGGTTTGACCGGGGTAGGCCGTCATTGTAAATAAGAATATATTCTTAACCGACTTGCCTAGTTAAAAAATAAATATATATATATCAAAAATGGAAGAACAGAAAAACAGACACCTAGCATATCATGACTAGATCAGTGCAGATGAAGGAGAGGAGACAAGGAAGCAAGTTTAGACCATTGAGACACAGTCAGTCATCAACAAGTCAAGGACATTAACATTGCAACAGTGTGAAGAACGTGCCTTCTTGGTCTCGGTCTCGAAAGTGGAGGGCAGCATCTCAGGGAAGAGCTTGAGGAAGACAGGAAGCAGGAACTCCATGAAGGGAACGATGATGAAGACCATGAAGGGCAACAGGCGGAACAGGTCAGCACATGTCCTCATCAGCTGGAGAGAAAACGGAGGGTTAGCAAAGCAAACAGTAACAGTTCTCACACAACAGAGGAGGAGAGGAGAGAGATTAAAAATATGGCAGATTACTTATGTAGGCTACAGTTTTTTGGTATTATAGAAAGCTGCAGTGATGCAATGTGAGTTTTGCCCTGTGATTGCACCAACACCTATAGAAATAGAATGCCAACACTCAAGTCAATCCCAAACATTTTGAAATGTGACCGACAAAAAAATGTTCTCTTTGAACAAACAAAACCAATGGCTGTGGCCACAGCTTAGGTGAAACTCCCATCTGATTCTTGTTCATTTTATATACTCTAGTCCATCTGATTCACAGGATCTTGTTCCTTTTATGAGCAAGGTCCAAAGACTGGCACAATACCTCAGCTAACCCTTCATGAACAGTAGATTAACACATTACACTATACCTCAGCTAACCCTTCATGAACAGTAGATTAACACATTACACTATACCTCAGCTAACCCTTCATGAACAGTAGATTAACACATTACACTATACCTCAGCTAACTCTTCATGAACAGTAGATTAACACATTACACTATACCTCAGCTAACCCTTCATGAACAGTAGATTAACACATTACACTATCAGCTAACCCTTCATGAACAGTAGATTAACACATTACACTATACCTCAGCTAACTCTTCATGAACAGTAGATTAACACATTACACTATACCTCAGCTAACTCTTCATGAACAGTAGATTAACACATTACACTATACCTCAGCTAACTCTTCATGAACAGTAGATTAACACATTACACTATACCTCAGCTAACTCTTCATGAACAGTAGATTAACACATTACACTATACCTCAGCTAACTCTTCATGAACAGTAGATTAACACATTACACTATACCTCAGCTAACCCTTACAGGCCTGTAACAAGGCTCAAGACTCAAGGAATTTAGCTCACTGTTATGAGCAAGGGTGAAAGACGCAAACAGAAGTCTGTGTGTGACCGTTTAGTTCATTTTATGAGCTGAATGGGGGTGAAGGACGTTAAGTGAAGCCACATTTGATGACGGTTCTGTTCATTCTATGAACTGAACAGAGTGAAGGATATAAGTGAAACTCCATCTGAAACACTGTCCTCGTTATTTCATATAAGCAGGATAGTGAAACTGTACGTATGATAACGGATAAAGTTTGTCGGATCAGGATAGTGAAACTGTACGTATGATAGTGGATAAAGTTTGTCGGATCAGGATAGTGAAACTGTACGTATGATAACGGATAAAGTTTGTCGGATCAGGATAGTGAAACTGTACGTATGATAGTGGATAAAGTTTGTTGGATCAGGATAGTGAAACTGTACGTATGATAACGGATAAAGTTTGTCGGATCAGGATAGTGAAACTGTACGTATGATAATGGATAAAGTTTGTCGGATCAGGATAGTGAAACTGTACGTATGACAACGGATAAAGTTTGTCGGATCAGGATAGTGAAGAAAGTGTCAGCCTATTTGCAACGCACCTTCTCGTTAGTACATTTCCATTTTCGTGTGTTGCACTTGCATTCAGTAGTCTATGAAATCCCATAAAGGCATAAACGCACAAAAGTGTGTATTCTTATTTAAAATGTATGTGGTTCTGTCCTTGTAATGTACTCATCTAGGTTATGTATTAGGTCATGTTTTATGTGGATCCCAGGGAGAGTAGCAATTTGATGAATAGAAAGAGACATCAGTTACAAACCAACTAAAAGTGTAATGAAATTTGGCAATGATCATAAGGCATACAACACTTAAGGCTGAATAGCTGCGCCCACTGCTGTGCCTGTGTGTCTCGTCTGGGCCACTTATCAAAGCACAAAACTATTTGGGATAATGTTATATATTGCCTGTTTAAGTAAATTCACTCATTTTCATGTAGCTGACCTGCGGTAATGTTAAATAATGTTGTAGCAGCCTATAGTTTTCTTAAATTATTGTGATAGGCTCACGTTTTACAGATACGGCATACCCCCACTATTTATTTTGCTGGGACGCCAAACCCGGATCGGCTTACTTTCACTCCTGGTCTTAAGCCACAACACAAGAAGGAATCCCCCTTGACCCACCATGGGCAACAACACTATGTTAGGATTCTGTCCCTCCATCTCTAGCAGACTACTAGCACTGCCAGTCCCTTTCTAAAATAGCACCGGTGCTGAGTAATGCTCTACCATGGCATTCAAACAGCAAGGGTCACACGGCGGTATGTTTGGATGTGTGCATGTGTTATTGCACCCATCTTGTATCAGAGGCAATAGGCTAGATGCATCCTTTCAATCAGCCTTACTAATAAACATGGAGCCTGAAGTCAACTGAGGGTGGGTGGGTGTTTGTTTGTTTGTTTGGCGTACTGTATCTACATGCCTGCGACCCGACATGTACTGTGTTTCATTCATCAATCCGTCTTATTTGCCTATGTTTCACCAGACAGTCTATTAGAGACCGTTCGGTACACCATCCACATGAATGTCCTTTTTCCGATAGCAGATTAACCACAACACTGGCACTGTGGCAGGCAGCGTTCTGAAATGTTTATAATCTAAGGGCCAGATTGGGTGACTCAGACCTAAGAGTTTTGTTCTTAGACTGAGGGTTAAACTACAATACCTCACGACACGTGGCTCTACTCCTTCGGTTGTGTTCAATAGGCACAACGAGAGAAAACATGAACGCAAAAATGAGCAATAGTGATATTGGTTCAATAAGTTCAAAAGGTAGGACCTTGTTCTTTTCAAAACATCCTGAGATTTGGAGGTGATCAGATGATCATTAGTTCCTGGTACTCCTTACTACACATCAAAGAGTATTCCTATAAATCCTGCCCTCTACCCTGTCATTTACTCCTTAAGGAACAGGTTAAACACAGAGCGAACTCAGCCTACACTTCCTGACTTACCCGTCTCCTCTCCCTGCGTGAGAGCAGTTGTCCGTGCAGCAGTCTCCACACCATCCTCCCTGCAATCTTGGTATCAATTCCCAACAACCTGAAGCCATTGTAGTAGTGTTTCAGCTCATCCACTATCCTCTGGCCAATAGATTTCCTTACTACCTGGACCGTAGGGGCAGCTGCAGCCACAACAGTGGCAGCAGCAGGGGAGCAGGGACTGGAGGTTGGGGTGTAGGGGGGCCATTCTTAAACGTCCCTGGGTGGTCATCCTGGGCTGGGGTGACAGGGGCCTTGGTGTCCTGCAGCCAGACACAGGAACTGTGCAGAGATCTGGCCAGCAGGGTGGTGCTGTGGTTCTTGAAACCATGGAGCCGAACACAGTGAGGGTAGCCAGACCTGGAATGGCTGAGGGAGGGTAAGAACGACAGGCGGCTGGGGGGGTCCAGGTTGTGGTGGACGTAGGCTGTGGAGGGGAGAGGGCAGCAGCTGTGCCTCTTAGACAGCAGGTAAGATCCCCTAGAGACAGAACACATAGATACATCAGTCTGGTCAGTGGCTGCCTGGTCATATTTGACATATCCTTTCTTTCACTACAGCAGTCAGCCAGGCACACTGCTGTTCTAAACTAGACCAATGGTTTGTGGGGTGCCACCTATGGCATTTACAGACCAGAACAGCTTGTTTACATAACCAACTCTTCCAAATTACTTCCTGGAGAGTTAAATGACTGATTTAACTAGCAGGGATCTTGTGGACACCTACAGTGGTGTGTGTCCCCACTGTGTGGTTGAGGTAAGTGCAGGCCTAAATAGTTTCTAATATAGAGCCGGTGACCTGGTCTCCTACCTTGATCTTGTTACTGCCAGAAGCACCTGTGCACTGAACACTGCCATTGTTGTTACACCGGCAGATCGAGGTCTCCTGTATGGTGAACAATAAGACCAGTGAAATACATTACATTAAGATATTTCCAACCGTCGTTTAATGGATTCAGTGTGATACGATGTAATGTTGACGATGCGGATTACAGACAGTACTGTAGCTCATTAGCTAGCTAATTAGCTAACATCTGCAGTCTTGAGAGATTGAAACTTTGGTTTGACAATAGAACATCTAAAATATCTGATGACTTAGCAAACCTAGGAACATACAGAGATAATGCATGTTCCTAGAGCAAACAACTGAAAACGGAAGTTGATTGACGAACTTTGCTAGCTTACCTCGAACGTCAAATTGTTCTCGAGAGAGCTATGTTATGGCTGCCGACAGGGCGTCGTAAAGATTGTCTAAAAGAGCAAAATAGTAACGTTACAATCCATTCACAGTTGTGTGCTGATTGAAGATGTGCGACGAAAATCAAGACTGATGAGATAATAAACCCATTTCTGACTTTATTATTACTAATATTCCTTTGAGAAACGTCGTGTACCCTTTTGACCAACTTCGCCTATTTGGTACAGTGACCTAACGCTGCTCCCGGGTCGTCACTAGTTAAATGAACAGTCATAATTATGGCTAACTCCCGCCCATTTCTACAATTTATCTTATTAAGACCTGATTTTAAACCTAACCTTACGCCTAACCTTAAATTAAGACCAGTTTTGACTTTGTAGCTATGTTATCTAGTGGAAACCCTGTTACTTCACTGAAAAGGTTATTGGGAGTCACACCGGGCGCGTTCGAGTGGATCACTTTTGTGAAGTCGGTGACTTCTTTGGTATTATTGCGGGCAACCACCAAAAAATATAAGTGCATGCTGCCACCTACTGTATTGGCTGTGTATCAGCATGCTATTCTGTAGTATGAATTCATTACACTTTGTGGAAAAAAATTGCCCTACTAACTAACCCTGCACACATTAAAACCTCACAACTATGGCCCTATCTGATCCTACTCCAGGCCAGCAGCCAGGGAGGACGGGACCCTATTGTCCAAAACATTTTGTAACCAAACGGCGGGCGTCAGAGACACTGGGAATCTTCAACTTCAGTTGATCATCCTCCACACTTAACGGCACTCCAGTTATCACTCCTTTCAACGGCGCCCTGCTCCAGAGAGGAAAGCAAGTCACAGTTCTTGTCCCCAGTTGCATGGTACGGAGTGTATGCTCCCTCTGGACGGCAGAAACACACAAAAAATCTAAACAATTCCACTTCGAGTCACTTTCACTGACCCAACATATCACAACCTGCTCTCCACCAAACCTGACACCACATACGGATCTGCCAGAAGGCAAGGATCCATTCTCTCCAAAAAACCTCATTCCCACTGGGCCAGAATCATCTTTGTCATCATCAGGATGAGGCTCATACTCTGCTGTCTTCACCGCACCTGCCACCGCAGTTAATTCATCCTCACTCTCGTCATGTTCAATTTTCTTCTGTAGCTCTATCACAAGTTCTGTGTGATCCACCACTCCATATTCACTCAAAACATGTTCCACTTTTCTCCAGTCCGCCATCTTACCCCCACCTCATGGCCACACCGGCAGCCATCTCCAAAGTCAGTGACAGATGCCTTTAAAAGATTGTTGCATTATAAGGATAAAAATGTTCATACTAGAGCCTACATGTCTACTGCAGGAACTTTACAGAAATCATGTGATCAAAGGTCATGAACTTGACTGTAAGTTTCTGCAGTTGTTCATCACCAAATTCCTCCTGCAGCCTTGCCTGGATTGTGGGAGGCTCTATTGTCAACCAATCATTAGGGTGTTTTTGTTTGACCCATGCAAAGGTGACCAAAGACATGACTAAAACGGGAACCAACTTCATGTATACATTGGATAGCCTATATACAAATTAATGTGATATTTGAAGCTCTCTCTCAGTAATTGATCTTACAATGACCACATTATACACTGCTCAAAAAAATAAAGGGAACACTAAAAAAACACATCCTAGATCTGAATGAATGAAATATTCTTATTAAATACTTTTTTCTTTACATAGTTGAATGTGCTGACAACAAAATCACACAAAATGTATCAATGGAAATCAAATTTACCATCCCATGGAGGTCTGGATTTGGAGTCACACTCAAAATTAAAGTGGAAAACCACACTACAGGCTGATCCAACTTTGATGTAATGTCCTTAAAACAAGTCAAAATGAGGCTCAGTAGTGTGTGTGGCCTCCACGTGCCTGTATGACCTCCCTACAATGCCTGGGCATGCTCCTGATGAGGTGGCGGATGGTCTCCTGAGGGATCTCCTCCCAGACCTGGACTAAAACATCCGCCAACTCCTGGACAGTCTGTGGTGCAACATGGCATTGGTGGATGGAGCGAGACATGATGTCCCAGATGTGCTCAATTGGATTCAGGTCTGGGGAACGGGCGGGCCAGTCCATAGCATCAATGCCTTCCTCTTGCAGGAATTGCTGACACACTCCAGCCACATGAGGTCTAGCATTGTCTTGCATTAGGAGGAACCCAGGGCCAACCGCACCAGCATATGGTCTCACAAGGGGTCTGAGGATCTCATCTCGGTGCCTAATGGCAGTCAGGCTACCTCTGGCGAGCACATGGAGGGCTGTGCGGCCCCCCAAAGAAATGCCACCCCACACCATGACTGACCCACCGCCAAACCGGTCATGCTGGAGGATGTTTTCCGGAGTTCCAAATTGAGCAGCTGCTGAAAAATGAGCTCCTGTATATATTGAGATTTAAATGGTTTTTTAGAGTGAAATACATCGAAAAAATCAAGAGAAAACTGCAAGACTCAATAGAAGACAAAACAAGGAACAAACCAAAAAGACAGGCTTTTGAAGAAGTAACTATTTTTCATAAAATTGTACAGTTATCTTAGCTAGCTGAATTGCTAGCTGAATTGTTTACTTGTTGCTAAGCAGTTGCTAGGGAATCTCCTGGAAGAAGCTAGCTAGCTTACAAAGAATAACAACAAAAAATATCTAGTTAACAGAAGAAAGGAAGACAAAATAAGGACAGAAGAAAAAGGAAAAGAAAAAGGACAACAAAGTGAAACCTCTAAAGAAACAAGAGACCATAATACAAGAAACAGCACTATAGAGAGATAGAACAACAACAACGCAGCCACTGCCAGCTAGCCTACTTCAGCAGTACTGTATCATTTGAATTATTTTAGTCAATAAGATTCCTGCTACGTAAGCTTAACTTTCTGAACATTCGAGACGTGTAGTCCATTTGTCATTCCAATCTCCTTTGCATTAGCGTAGCCTCTTCTGTAGCCTGTCAACTATGTGTCTGTCTATCCCTGTTCTCTCCTCTCTGCACAGACCATACAAACGCTCCACACCGCGTGGCCGCGGCCACTCTAATCTGGTGGTCCCAGCGCACGACCCACGTGGAGTTCCAGGTCTCCGGTAGCCTCTGGAACTGCCGATCTGCGGCCAACAAGGCAGAGTTCATCTCAGCCTATGCCTCCCTCCAGTCCCTCGACTTCTTGGCACTGACGGAAACATGGATCACCACAGATAACACTGCTACTCCTACTGCTCTCTCTTCGTCCGCCCACGTGTTCTCGCACACCCCGAGAGCTTCTGGTCAGCGGGGTGGTGGCACCGGGATCCTCATCTCTCCCAAGTGGTCATTCTCTCTTTCTCCCCTTACCCATCTGTCTATCGCCTCCTTTGAATTCCATGCTGTCACAGTTACCAGCCCTTTCAAGCTTAACATCCTTATCATTTATCGCCCTCCAGGTTCCCTCGGAGAGTTCATCAATGAGCTTGATGCCTTGATAAGCTCCTTTCCTGAGGATGGCTCACCTCTCACAGTTCTGGGCGACTTTAACCTCCCCACGCCTACCTTTGACTCATTCCTCTCTGCCTCCTTCTTTCCACTCCTCTCCTCTTTGACCTCACCCTCTCACCTTCCCCTCTACTCACAAGGCAGGCAATACGCTCGACCTCATCTTTACTAGATGCTGTTCTTCCACTAACCTCACTGCAACTCCTCCAAGTCTCCGACCACTACCTTGTATCCTTTTCCCTCTTGCTCTCATCCAACACTTCCCACACTGCCCCTACTCGGATGGTATCGCGCCGTCCCAATCTTCGCTCTCTCCCCCGCTACTCTCTCCTCTTCCATCCTATCATCTCTTCCCTCTGCTCAAACCTTCTCCAACCTATCTCCTGATTCTGCCTCCTCAACCCTCCTCTCCTCCCTTTCTGCATCCCTTGATTCTCTATGTCCCCTATCCTCCAGGCCGGCTCGGTCCTCCCTCCTGCTCCGTGGCTCGACGACTCATTGCGAGCTCACAGAACAGGGCTCCGGGCAGCCGAGCGGAAATGGAGGAAAACTCGCTTCCCTGCGGACCTGGCATCCTTTCACTCCCTCCTCTCTACATTTTCCTCTTCTGTCTCTGCTGCTAAAGCCACTTTCTACCACTCTAAAGTCCAAGCATCTGCCTCTAACCCTAGGAAGCTCTTTGCCACCTTCTCCTCCCTCCTGAATCCTCCTCCCCCTCCTCCCTCTCTGCAGATGACTTCGTCAACCATTTTGAAAAGAAGGTCGACGACATCCGATCCTCGTTTGCTAAGTCAAACGACACCGCTGGTTCTGCTCACACTGCCCTACCCTGTGCTCTGACCTCTTTCTCCCTCTCTCTCCAGATGAAATCTCGCGTCTTGTGACGGCCGGCCGCCCAACAACCTGCCCGCTTGACCCTATTCCCTCCTCTCTTCTCCAGACCATTTCCGGAGACCTTCTCCCTTACCTCACCTCGCTCATCAACTCATCCCTGACCGCTGGCTACGTCCCTTCTGTCTTCAAGAGAGCGAGAGTTGCACCCCTTCTGAAAAAAACCTACACTCGATCCCTCCGATGTCAACAACTACAGACCAGTATCCCTTCTTTCTTTTCTCTCCAAAACTCTTGAACGTGCCGTCCTTGGCCAGCTCTCCCGCTATCTCTCTCAGAATGACCTTCTTGATCCAAATCAGTCAGGTTTCAAGACTAGTCATTCAACTGAGACTGCTCTTCTCTGTATCACGGAGGCCCTCCGCACTGCTAAAGCTAACTCTCTCTCCTCTGCTCTCATCCTTCTAGACCTATCGGCTGCCTTCGATACTGTGAACCATCAGATCCTCCTCTCCACCCTCTCCGAGTTGGGCATCTCGGCGCGGCCCACGCTTGGATTGCGTCCCTACCTGACAGGTCGCTCCTACCAGGTGGCGTGGCGAGAATCTGTCTCCTCACCACGCGCTCTCACCACTGGCGTCCCCAGGGCTCTGTTCTAGGCCCTCTCCTATTCTCGCTATACACCGAGTCACTTGGCTCTGTCATAACCTCACATGGTCTCTCCTATCATTGCTATGCAGACGACACACAATTAATCTTTCCTTTCCCCCTTCTGATGACCAGGTGGCTAATCGCATCTCTGCATGTCTGGCAGACATATCAGTGTGGATGACGGATCACCACCTCAAGCTGAACCTCGGCAAGACGGAGCTGCTCTTCCTCCCGGGAAGGACTGCCCGTTCCATGATCTCGCCATCACGGTTGACAACTCCATTGTGTCCTCCTCCCAGAGCGCTAAGAACCTTGGCGTGATCCTGACAACACCCTGTCGTTCTCAACTAACATCAAGGCGGTGGCCCGTTCTTGTAGGTTCATGCTCTACAACATCCGCAGAGTACGACCCTGCCTCACACAGGAAGCAGCGCAGGTCCTAATCCAGGCACTTGTTATCTCCCGTCTGGATTACTGCAACTCGCTGTTGGCTGGGCTCCCTGCCTGTGCCATTAAACCCCTACAACTCATCCAGAACGCCGCAGCCCGTCTGGTGTTCAACCTTCCCAAGTTCTCTCACGTCACCCCGCTCCTCCGCTCTCTCCACTGGCTTCCAGTTGAAGCTCGCATCCGCTACAAGACCATGGTGCTTGTCTACGGAGCTGTGAGGGGAACGGCACCTCAGTACCTCCAGGCTCTGATCAGGCCCTACACCCAAACAAGGGCACTGCGTTCATCCACCTCTGGCCTGCTCGCCTCCCTACCACTGAGGAAGTACAGTTCCCGCGCAGCCCAGTCAAAACTGTTCGCTGCTCTGGCCCCCCAATGGTGGAACAAACTCCCTCACGACGCCAGGACAGCGGAGTCAATCACCACCTTCCGGAGACACCTGAAACCCCACCTCTTTTAGGAATACCTAGAATAGGATAAAGTAATCCTTCTCACCCCCCTTAAAAGATTTAGATGCACTATTGTAAAGTGGCTGTTCCACTGGATGTCTTAAGGTGAACGCACCAATTTGTAAGTCGCTCTGGATAAGAGCGTCTGCTAAATGACTTAAATGTAAATGTAAATGTAATGTTGCAGGCAGCAGAACTTTCTCTATGGCGTCTCCAGACTCTGTCACGTCTGTCACATGTGCTCAGTGTGAACCTGCTTTCATCTGTGAAGAGCACAGGGCGCCAGTGGGGAATTTGCCAATCTTGGTGTTCTCTGGCAAATGCCAAACGTCCTGCACGGTGTTGGGCTGTAAGCACAACCCCCACCTGTGGACGTCAGGCCCTCGTGGAGTCTGTTTCTGACCGTTTGAGCAGACACATGCACATTTGTGGCCTGCTGGAGGTCATTTTGCAGGGCTCTGTCAGTGCTCCTCCTGTTCCTCCTTGCACAAAGGCGGAGGTAGCGGGCCTGCTGCTGGGTTGTTGCCCTCCTACAGCTTCCTCCACGTCTCCTGATGTACTGGCCTGTCTCCTGGTAGCGCCTCCATGCTCTGGACACTACGCTGACAGACACAGCAAACCTTCTTGCCACAGCTCGCATTGATGTTCCATCCTGAATGAGCTGCACTACCTGAGCCACTTGTGTGGGTTGCAGACTCCGTCTCATGCTACCACTAGAGTGAAAGCACCACCAGCATTCAAAAGTGACCAAAACATCAGCCAGGAAGCATAGGAACTGAGCATTGGTCTGTGGTCAACACCTGCAGAACCACTCCTTTATTGGGGGTGTCTTGCTAATTGCCTATAATTTCCACCTGTTGTCTATTCCATTTGCACAACAGCATGTGAAATGTATTGTCAATCAGTGTTGATTCCTAAGTGGACAGTTTTATTTCACAGAAGTGTGATTGACTAGGAGTTACATTGTGTTGTTTAAGTGTTCCCTTTATTTTTTTGAGCAGTGTATTTCAGTTTGTGAGTGTGTGATATGGGGGGTTGGAGCCATATTTATTTCAGCATTATAAAGAAAAACTTGTATAAACAATGGTAACACTGCCATGTTGATCTGAGCCTTGCTGTTGGAAAACCACATTAGTGTCCGACTTTCGATTATGGTGTAATTGCGTTCTGCAAATCGGGGCATTTCCTGATGTGGGTGTTCCCTGATATCAGGAAATGCCCACTGATACCTGCCATTGGTCAGTTCCAGTGTTATGAGACTGATGGTTTGTTGATAATGGTTTGTTTACATAACAGGATAGGATATCTAACATGGCAGGTTAGGATAATTAACATGGCAGGTTAGGTGAATTAGTGTGGCAGGTTAGGAAAGATTAGGAAAAGGGTTAGGCTTAGCTACAATGCTGCAGTTGTCAACAACTGTTGCCCTCGATGCGAAAGAAACGGCCACCAACCAATGGCGAGCATCAATAGGAATAACTTGATATCAAGAAACGCCTGATATCAGAAAACACCCATAATTGCAATCTGCAATTACACCCTTCTCCAATTTTCAGCTGTCAGAGATGCACCTCCCCCGATGTCACTCGACTTTTGTCTACTGTAGAAAGGGCCCATGGAGTTGGTGTAATAATCCTTTAATTCATTGCCATTTACTCAGCTGGGCCAGGGGCGCTTTAATTAGGCCAGGTGGAAATGTCCGACAGATCTCAACTCCATAAAAGAAGGAAATTGCCATCGCCTGATCTCGCTGCTTTCTCTTCCTTAACTCCATCTGATCCATAAATTCTGTGCGTCCATGAATCCACCGACTCTGTTACCTTTAATCTGAACTATCTGTTGCGATCCGGAGATGGGCCATCAGTTATTGTTTATAGTTATTACCGCGGAGCGCGGCTTGGAGCGCACGCTTCAAACATATTGTGTAATGTGAATTGTCAATGATCATGGCCCTACGGATCCTCATAGGCCAATTATGCAATCGATATGGTTCATATGTATTGAAATTAATTATATGTACACATGAAGACAATTGAAAGAGTGAAATGAGAAACGTCATTGTTTGCTAACTGATCGATTTTGATAATGGGGATTATAGATTGAATAACCATTCACTGTTTGTATTCTTTCATGATTTATGATAAACAGTTACGAGCCTAAATGACTCACGGATGATTACTATTGACTTCTTAATGAACTGGACTGTTGAATTCCCTAAATGATGTTAATAATGAATTATATGATTTGATCTTTCATTATGAATTTGATTGGATACATGTTATATGTTTCCTTTGTGATGCAGCACAGACTACTCAGTAAATATACCACTTTATGGTTAAAGGAATTCCTGCCTCAGTCTCATCCATTCCTCTGTCACCTGACACGTGACCACCTGTTCACCTTCACTGTCAGTCATCCTACCTGTCCAGCTACCCACACAGATTCCACTAATCTTTCATCTACAGTCGGTTGCTTTTGCCATACCACTGAAACACGCCCACAGACTTGATTGTTGTTGACATACTAGATCAGATGAGGATAGGCTTGATTGACAGGGCTGAGCACCAATAGATGAAGTAAAACATTTTCTAGCGGGATTGAATCCGCTTAAAGGAAAGAACCACTCACTTGATTAACCTAATGTAGCAGGCATAAAATAGCATTTTATTGACAATCAACTTACCTGGAAAATGAAATTGCACCATCGATAAATAATTAACAATAAACTTATCACAAACAATCCATGGGCCCTCTCACAGTGGCAACTACACTGAGTATACCAAACATTAGGAACACCTTCCTAATAATGATTTGCACCCCCTTTGGCCCTCAGAACAGCCTCGATTGGTCAGGGCATGGACTCTACATGGTGTCGAAAGCGTTCTACAGGGATGCTGGTGTAACAGTATAACTTTAGACCGTCCCCTCGCCCATACCCAGCGGCGAACCAGGGACCCTCTGCACACATCAACAACAGTCACCCACGAAGACCCATCGCTGCAGAAAATCCGGGGCCCTTGCAGAGCAAGGGGAACCACTACTTAAAGGTCTCAGAGCAAGTGACGTCACCGATTGAAACGCTATTTAGCGCGCACCGCTAACTAAGCTAGCCGTTTCACATCCGTTACACTGGCACATGTTGACTCCAAATCTTCCCACAGTTGTGTCAAGTTGGCTGGATGTCCTTTGGGTTGTGGACCATTCTTGATACACAAGGGAAACTGTAGAGCATGAAAAACTCAGCAGCGTTGCAGTTCTTGACACAAACCAGTGCTTCTGGTACCTACTACCATATCACGTTCAAAGGCACTTACATTTTTTGTCTTGCCCATCTACCCTCTGAATTGCACACATACACAATCCATGTCTCAAGTCTTTTGATTTGCCTCTTGTGGTGTGGGAGCTGGGCGTTGGAAAAGTGGGTGTGGTTATATCCTGCCTGGTTGGCCCTGTCCGGGGTTATCGTCGGACGGGACCACAGTGTCCCCTGATCCTCCCCCTCTATGCTGCAATAGTCTATGTGCCGGGGGGCTAGGGTCCATCTGTTATATCTGGTGAAATTCTTCTGTCTTATCTGGTGTCCTGTTTGAATTTAAGTATGCTCCCTCTAATTCTCTCTCTCTCCCTCTCTCCTAGGACCTGAGCCCTAGGACCATGCCTCAGGACTACCTGGCTTGATGACTCCTGGAAGTCCCCAGTCCACCTGGTCGCGCTGCTGTTCCAATTTCAACTGTTCTGCCTGCGGCTATAGAACCCTGACCTGTTCACCGGATGTGCTACCTTGTCCCGGACATGCTGTTTTCGTTTCTCTCTCCCTACCACACCTGCTGTCTCGACTTCTGAATGCTCAGATATGAAAAGTCAACTGACATTTACTCCTGAGGTACTGACCTGTTGCACCCTCTACAACCACTGTGATTACTATTTGACCCTGCTGGTCATCTATGAACATTTGAACATCTTGAAGAACAATCTGGCCTTAATGGCCATGTACTCTTATAATCTCCACCAGGCACAACCAGAAGAGGACTGGCCACCTCTCAGAGCCTGGCTCCTCTCTAGATTTCTTCCTAGGTTCCTGCCTTTCTAGGGAGTTTTTCCTAGCCACTGTGCTTCTACATCTGCATTGCTTGCTGTTTGGAGTTTTAGGCTGGGTTTCTGTAAAGTCCTTTGTGACATCTGCTGATGTAAAAAGGGCTTTATAAATACATTTGATTGATTGTGTGCCAAATCATCGTCTGAGCAGTTGGGCATCAGATTGCTATATCATATGGGTCGCGTTCCCCTGCTCAGACGTTGCATGCATCAGCCAATGGTTGATACTGTAGTTCCAAAGACCGAAGTGAACAACTATTTTTATGAAATGCGACTGCACGGCTATATTGGCTACATTTTGTGAAAGAAAAATAGCTAAAAACTTGTTTACCGAAAAATATTCTGAAATACAGTCAAACTCTTGACGTGGTGTAAAGTATTCATTTTGGGATGTTTGTGTGGGTTTTTATTGTATGAAGGTGAGTGAATGTGCTTTAAAAGTGGTAATATGTATTGATTGTGTTCAATATACTAGGCCCATAGATGGTTTAAAAGGATAGTTCACCCAAATTACTAAATAACACGTTGGTTTCTGTACCCTGTAAGCAGTCTATGGACAAGGTATGACAGCAATCAATTGGTTTCCACATGCTAACGTTTTAGCATTTGTGGCACAAATCCCATTCAAGTCATGGGATGGATGCTAGCATTTATCTAAAATTGATTGTGAAGCTCAGCAAAGTCACGTATAGATGTTTTTAATAAGATGCGGGAAAAATGCTCATATCCGTCCCATGGTTTAAAAGGGATTTGTGCCACAAATGCTAAATCATGGAAACAGTGCCAGGGAAACAAAACCAAAGTATGGATTGCTGTCATGACTTGTCCATAGATTGGTGTAATTACCCTGT
The DNA here is from genome assembly GCF_034236695.1 of Oncorhynchus nerka. Taxonomy (NCBI): domain Eukaryota; kingdom Metazoa; phylum Chordata; class Actinopteri; order Salmoniformes; family Salmonidae; genus Oncorhynchus; species Oncorhynchus nerka. Next base: position 37,606,805 of record NC_088422.1, on the reverse strand, counting down.
AAAGCAATGTAATATTCTAATTTGGGTGAACTATCACTTTAAAATGGATGGCCACACTGTAATATGGAAGGAAGGGTCTCAAAGGCTCCATCTAGTGTAGAAGACTTGAAGAAGTCCCAAATTATACTTCATTTAAACGCAGATGGTTGTTATAAAAGCAATAGATTAGTGTCGAATGAATTTATTTAAATTGACTGATATCCTCATATGAACTGTAACTCAGTAAAATCAATGAATGCATGGCATGTCGCGTTTACATTTGTGTTCAGTATATAATAAACATTTTACCATCTTCTTTGGTCGTGACTTTACAATAACGTCATAGAAACTAAACTACAGATGCATTACGCACATTGTAGTGTTTCTCTTCTTGTCCGCAACATGGCACTCTAGGCTAAGCAATGAATGGCTATGGTTAGAACATTCGATATGTATACAAATGGAAATATCTCAAACATTTATCGCGTCCTCGCTCCTCGTCTCCTTCTCAAGACCCATTGGATGAGAAAGCCAGAAGTCCCTCTAAATGTATCCAATGGGGAAAGGAGAGAACGCGAGGCGTATGTAATCAGAGATTTCAGAGAAAGGAGATAGTGATCCTAATGGCAATTACCGGAAGACCATCATAACGCCTCACCAGCAGAATGTCGACCAATCGTGTTCACGTTCTATGGTGCGTCACGCGGTTGCTAAACTAATTGTAACGCAATCCATCCATAACTTGGCTATTTTCCTCGAAAGTACGCATTGTCACGATTCCAAAGCTATACGATATTACAGACAACAAGTTAATTATCTCATATCTCGGAAACGATTTTCAATGTTGTACTTCTTGTTGACGAAATTCATGCTAATGGATGTTTTTTGGAGCTGGCGCTCAACTGACTCCTTGAAGGAGAGTTCTAATTGTCACAGAATCGCCCAGAATGCAACGCGCGGCCCATTGACGACGGGTTGGCAACGCACACAAGGGGCCTTTAATACGATACCAACGGAGTTTCCCATCTCCTCACAAGTATATACTCCCTACGGCGGCGGACGTATCAAACCGGAAAAAAATAGAAGTTTTGAAATGACATCGAAAATTCACGGAATTATGATTTAAACACGGTATTTTAGTCGTATTTCTGCACTACTTTAAACTGAGCATACAGTACATCGTTGACATGGCAGGAAAGCGGCGGGAACTACCGTCTTGGATGGCAAGGAAGGATGAGGACAGAGTGAAAGATAAGGAGACACTGAAGAGGATAACTTCAGGCAAGAGAACGAGGAAACGAGTTGAAAGGTGGGCAGTGCAGTTTCAAGGACAAATTAACCTGATATTCTTGAGATATGAAATAATACCTATACAATAGGTGGGCAGTGCCCTTACGAAAAACATTGCAGTCAGAATCAGTTGCGGTCAGACAGTGCCGTTTAAGACGTTTTTTTTCATGAGCATGGCTTTATTTCTATTACAGAATATTGGATGACTCATTCTTATTCCATTCACCCAGTTCAATGTTAGTTACAGTGATAGGTTTCGGCTACTACATGATACTCGAATTTCCCCTATATCCATCATGAGGTTGCTACAACCTAGCCTATGAATTAAAGTTTACAACCCAGGGTGCACACAGGTGTGACACCTCTTCGCTTGTGGACTTCAATACACAACACATCAGCTGTATGTGACCAGGCGAAAAAACCTTTCCAAGCCAAACCCCTACACACAGCCTACATCGTTGTCACCATATTAGCTGGAGTATATTGGCTAAAGTAACGTCATAGTCAGCCTAGCTAATGGAACTAAGGCGTTAGTAAACCCGCTACAATCATAGAGTAACGGCACAGTCAGTAAGCAGTTACAACGGTGGGCCCTGGTGGCAATATTTTATAATACCAAAAGCTTACCTTGACTTGGAAGAGTTCCAGTGTTGTGTTGGAAAGCAGGTTGTTTAGGTAGGCTAAACTAGCTTGCTGCATTTGCTAGCTAAGTAAGTGAAACTGAAAGTGGAAAAAATGACAATCCCCCTCTATATATTTTTCTCTTGCTTCTCCTTCATTTTGGAAGAAATGTATTTGTTAACTGTCGTCTTTCTCTCTGAGTCAACTACTCACCACATTTTATACACTGCAGTGTTAGCTAGCTGTAGTTTATGCTTTCAGTACTAGATTAAATATCTGATCCATTGATTGGGTGGACAACATGTCAGTTCATGCTTCAAGAGCTCTGATAGGCTGGAGGACGTCCTCCAGAAATTGTCATAATTACTATGTAAATCAGGGGTTCTTAAACTTTTTCAGCCTGGGACCCAAATGAGAAATTCACGCTTAGGAAAATATGCAACTATAAATAAATATTGGTACATTTCATTGCCCTTATTCCTAAAACAAATGCAATATAGACAAAAACAAATAACATTGAAATTAAATATCCATATAAATATCTATTCGGGTTTATTTTCCACCATTAAAAACACTCTTACATATCTGTCTCAGTTGGAACTTTTCTAGGTTGCTTTTCTAGGTTGCTGTTAAAATACAATAAATCATTTTAATTCTGAACTGGAATAAACTTATTGATCACATCACACAGATGTACAACAGAACCGACAACAGTCATCCTCGAAGCACTGTTTACCCATCGCTCCACAAAAGCCGCGGCCCTTGCTGAGCAAGGGGAACAACTACTTCAAGGTCTCAGAGAGAGTGATGTCACCGATTTGAAATGCTATTAGCACGCACCCCGCTAACTAGCTAGCCATTTCACACTGGTTACACTCACCCTCCTTTTGAACTCCTTTTCTACAGCAACCAGTGATCTGGGTCACAACACCAATGTAACAGTATAGCTTCCGTCCCTTGCCCCGAACCCTCTGCACACATCAACAGTCACCTTCGAAGCATTGTTACCTATCGCTCCACAAAAGCCACGACCCTTGTAGAGCAAGGGAACAACTACTTCAAGGTCTCAGAGCGAGTGATGTCACCGATTGAAACGCTATTAGCGCACACCCCGCTAACTAGCTAGCCATTTCACACCGGTTACACAACCCTAAGTAACAGTACAGATGAAAAATAATCAGGCCTACTGTACATCTTACTGTATAAATTATTGTTGAAAGAAAGTCTAGGTTGGAACTGTTGCTGTTAAAATACAATACATATTTTTTTATTCTAAACTGGAATAAACTGATTGATCACATCACACAGATGTAGACCAGAAAACACACACACACATACAGTCCTAATGAGAGGTGTGTAGCTGGTTGAAGTTTTCAACAAGCATGTATATTCTGGGCTCCGTTTTGAAGTACAGTAGGCCTGATCATTTTATTTTAATCTGTACTGTTACTAGGGTTGCACTAAAGGTAGCTTGCTTGCTTTGGTGAATGTTAGCTATTAGCTGTGTACAAGGCCAGGGGATTGTTTGAAAGAGAAACTCACATCTACTACGATGAGAGATAGTTAGTACTCCCTTTTTCTGCTTATAATCAATCACCTGTTATAAAATGACAACAATGCCTTGCTAGCTGACTTACTTTTCCATTGTCAAATCACTGTTTCCTGAAGCATTCTACTCTGTTCTCAAAGAACTCCCTGGGTTTGCCATCATGCTGTGGAAGTTTGGTCAGGAAGTGTCATTTTATTAATTTGTTAGTTTTGAGAGACTCATTACTAAGCACTTCCCGACACAAAACACATTGTGGTCGCTCCTCGTTACAAGTTTGTATGAAAGAGAGAGAAACTCATCGCTGTATATGCGTTTCATGACAATTGAGCTCAGTCAGAACTTGTGGCTAGCATGAGTCCATTTGATGACAGCGGTGAGTGATGGCAAGTGGGAATGACAAGTCAGTGGCAGACAGCGCATCATCTGCTGCTGAACGACAGCGCTGCATTGTGTGTGTCGCGGAGTGATCTTCAAGAAAACTACAGAAAAAAGATCTGGTAAACCGCGAAGCACACGGGCATCTCCCTGTCACACTTGTGCAGCTGCCAAACAGAGCAGAGACCGCTGCTGAGCAGAGACTTGGCCAAATCAATTCCTGTAATTAATTATACATCTACTCTGACACGTCGCGACCCACCATTAACAGGTCTGCGACCCATACTTTAAGAAAGGCTGGTGTAAGTCTATGGAAGGGGGTGAGAACCATGAGCCTCCCAAGGTTTTGTATTGAAGTCCATGTACCCAGAGGAAGGTGAAAGCTAGCTGTCCTCCGGCTACACCATGGTGCTACTCTACAGAGTGCTGCCGAGGCTACTGTAGACTTTTTGCAAAATGTAAGGGTTGCGTCATTTCAAATCTGGTATCAGGATAAATATGACATTGAGTCACCGATTGTATGCTATATATTTTTTATTAGCTAAGCAATAAGTGGTAAATGCAATTTTCGTATATACGGGCTCTGTCACACCTCGCAGGGCAAACAGAGAACTGAACTTGTTCCTGACAAAATTATTATAATATACTCTGACAGAAGTAGTTCCTGCTTCCGAGCCGGCCTGTCGCAGAGTAGAGACTGGGCGTGGTTTAGACTCACCCAGCCTATCGTTGATTGTTGGCGCACGAGCTGGTACCAGCCCCCGGGCGCTCCAGTTGATAGATGTACGGTAACTGTTGCTGTGTAGAATATCCATGCGCTCACACCCTAGACACCGTTATCTGGTTCTTGTTATTTCTAAGTTTGAGTTCTAACAAAAGACAGTCTGTTTAACTGCCTACGTTCTGTACGTGTCTCCCACAACTCATGATAGCTGCCTACACCTCAAGGCCAGCCACAGCCTTTCCGCTAGTCACACCATATGTTGCAAAATGTAGCTTTTAACATACACAGACACCCCCATGATAGGCCAAGCATATTTTCAATCCTCACAAAAATAGTGTTTTAATCAATTATTTGATGTGATTATATTTATAGTTTTATCTAAAAAGGATAACTTTTAAAATGTTTTACAATTGTAATTTTATATGAAATTCACTGAGGAGAATGGTCCTCCCCTTCCTCCTCTGAGGAGCATCCACTGGTCAGAACGCAGTATAGCTGCAATACACTGTACTGCAGTTATATATTGCTTCCAAAATACGTTTTTTACTGCAGTAATTTTGCAGTTTATTCTGAAAAATACCACAGTTAGTGCAATTTTACTGCATTTTCAAAACGGCAATTGTTTTCTGTAGAGTGTGCTTTCAACCACTAACTTTTCTATTTTTCAACTAAAAGTAACCTGATGGCTATATGAAAAGCATTCGATTTCTGCACATAGGACTTAATTTTCCCTCTCTTGCTGTCCAGAGTGGCCTTCTACTGCATGAATGAAAAGGAGCTGGTGGAGGCAGCTGTCAGTTATTTGAATGATTTTGGAGGTGGAGAAGATGGAGCTCGTCATGATGACAAACAGGTGATGTTCCATAGACTGGGCGATGATTCACTGAGGGGTAAGGGGGGGTTGCAGCTAACTAGCTTAGACCACAGTATGAAGGACCTCTAGTGGGGACCCACAGCTGTTATTTGAGCTAGCACACCTGATTCAACTCATCAGGTAATCATCATGCCTTTGAATAGGTGGCTCAGGTGAGCTAGTTCAGGGCTACAACAAAATTGTGAAACATCTGGTGGGGAGGTTTAAATCATTCCTAGTGGATATAACGGAGCTATTTCTGTCTGTTACCCAATTCACCCTGTATATTGCATTCATTCCTACAGGTCAAAAGGAGTGTGGTGGGCTGCTCTATGAATGCAAAAAACAACTGTGTCAGGGAGAAGAAGAGGAGGCTGTCTGAGTTGGACGTGGTGGCGGAGTCCTCAGACTCTGATGCACAGGAGAGGACGTATGTCTCAGAAACGGACATCGATGTAGCCGAGGAGGACACTCTACTGTACGCTCAAAACAACAACACAGAGCAGGGACCTGAAGGTCAGAGTTCAGGACCAGGTCACAACGATGCTGATAGTCCAGGGGATTTGGCTCAGGATGTTGGAGCAGAGGACCACTCACGGTCACAGTCTCCCACAGCAGACGATGATGCCCTCAGGCTTGTAAGGGAGATATTCTTCACCTGATGATAAACCACAGAACACTTTGAGATGCTTTCCTTACAAACTGAGATGTAGACTAGAGTATATTACAAATAGTCAATGGGGGCAAATGGGACCCATACCATGAATGATTTCCTTCTCTGCTAATAGTGGGTTCTTGGTAATGTTAGTAAATACAGCTCCATTGAAAGCATTTATGAATACAGGATTAGGTTTAATCTGTGAAGTGTTTATGCACCGTTTTAGAAAAGGCACTGGGCCTAAAAACTGTCTCACTAGGTGCAACTAATGACGTGTACAATATTAGGCGCAACTGCTCAAAATAGTTTCCCCTTTAAGAGCAGTAAAAGGGCAATGACATACTTTGTAATAGAAACAAAAATATATAATTTTGATTGAAGAATAAAATGTGACTACTGGGATATTCTAAAGGCACTTTTATTGATCCAATTTATTTTATTTTTAAAGCTGCAATATGTCACTTTTTTGGTGACCTGACCAAATTCGCAGAAATTAGAGAAATCTTTGTTGACCATCAACATAGGCTTATGATCAACAGGCATGTCATACACTTCACAATTTTGATGAATAAATCATGTACATTTGAGACTCGTGTGCAAAATTGGTGGTTTTAACTTAACAATGATTATAAGGTAAAGTAGGTTCACACTCATTTACTGGAACATGAGTTATCCAAAAGGTATGCAATATCTTTTTTAATTACTTAGGCTAGTGGTCGATTTATTAAAATGACTGTAGCATTTTTGACGTCAACATTACCGACCACAGTACAGTAGGACTATAGTAGTAGTAGTCAAAGAGCAAAGTATCTCTGTATCAGAGTTTATATTGGAAACTTAATTTGATTTAAAATATGCATCCATGTACAGAACAGAACACAAACATGAAAACAGACAAAATAAAGTTATGAATAGTATGTTTTGAAAAACATTATATAGACAGTCATTTAAAATGTACACCCTTTTGGTTGATCATGTTGAACACATTGAAAAACTTGAAATAAACAAATCAAAAGTTTACATGTTTTTCCTGACCAGCAAACAAATGTTTGAAGTCAGTTAGGGGTTGCTGAACATTTCCTCTTATTTGAACACTAGGGAGGACAATCCCTTGTTGGTTACCAGCAAGCCTCTCCACTGGGTTATTAGTTATCATTGGATGTCGTCTTCTCTTGGCTGCCGCCTCCCTGTCATCCAGGTCAGTACAGCTGCTGTAACCAGCTCAGCATTAACAAACACACAGACATAGTACCCTGCTGTCATACCAGCCAATGACACATAGTTAAAGTGGAGCCCCACAAACACACAGAGGCCCACAAGCATCAGTAGGCTGGAAGCAGCGAGACAGCTGACACTGAACCACAACACCCCTCTGTCATCACAGCAGACTGCAAACAGAAAGGCCATGAGGGCAAAGGGCACCAGCACCAGTGGAATATACAGACTCATAATGACCAGAACCCTGGGGATATCCACTAATACACCAGCGGTGGTAGCCATGTTGTTGTGTTGATCATCACAGGTAACTCCAACATCTTGTCCCTGGAGGCAGAAGTTGAAAGGGCTGATGTTGGCCTCACTAGAGCTGACCAACTGGCCGTGTAACACGATGAGGGCGTAGAGCTGCTGGGTGAGGATGAAGACGAGGAAAAGAGCCACCGGAGGCCAGTAGCGTGGAGGTCTTCTGGTGCTGTGCTCCATGGTTGAGAGAACCATCACGAGGAGCCTGTAGGAGTCAGTGCACTTTCACTACCTCTTCTTGCCTCGAGTTGGGGTACTGTGGAGAAAGTAAATAAATAAGATAGAGGGGTCTATACTTGGACATGAGAAAAAGTTAAACCTAACGTTTTTCTCAGTCTCAAAATGTGCATCAACCAATTACAATCCTGAACGTAGTTGCATGCAATGGGACCAGCTACAATGTAGTGTTCTATCAGATAACCTGCCACATGTTAGCCCTATGCTAACCTCACCAGCTGACAGTGATTTCCCGTAACAAATTACACATCAGCCTATCAAAGATCTTAAAGGCCCAGTGCAGTCAAAAATGTGATTATCCTCTTTCCACACTACGAGGTTAGAATGATAATGCCCTCAGTGTACGAGCCGTTTGAAAAGACCAACAAAAATTTCAGCACTTTTTGGTGTGATGGAGTTTTGGCCTGCCTAGTGGCCAGTGATGTAGTGCAATTCTTTTAGGTGTTTTCATCAAGCTGTCATCAAGGCAAAGGCTGGCTACTTTGAATAATCTCAAATATATTTAGATTTGTTTCACACTTCTTTGGTTTCGACATGATTCCATGTGTTATTTCATAGTTTTGATGTCTTCACTATTACAGTGGTTCCTCCTTTAAAAGTTGCGTCATACTGCGGCACACCTTGCGGGCTGCTGCAGCATTCCGTGGAACGTTATCCATTTGTCAGCCATTTTTTCTGTTAACGCAAGTTATTGCTAGTTTGACCACCAGAGGGCATCTTTGAGAAGCATTTGGTAGTCTTCCGTATTGGCATTACCAGAGAATTGAAGACCTTTTTTTGTAATAACATAGTATATGGGATTGATTTTAAGAAATTTTGCTTAATTAATTTGATTAATATTGTGGTGTTTCTATTCAGAGAAAAACTAAAACCATCAGGGTTTCCATTAGGATGGGAATGGAATTATATGGTGCTGTACAACAGGAGGAAGGAGTAGGCTGTCCTTGTAAATAATAATTTGTTCTTAACTGACTTTCCTAGATAAATAATGGAGCGTAAGAGCATAACATTTCTGCACCCTAATTTTCTAATTATTGTCTAGCCAATACCCAAACGGAGATTAAGTGAAAATAAAAATCTCATTGATATATCAAGACTAGTCCCCATGCTTGCCCCAGAGCAGAGCGAAACAGTGCAAAAAAAACAGTTCTAACCTCAACATCCTCTTTAAATAAATACCATTTAACAGCACATTACTCAACACTAGTGAGACTAATTTCCCCTACAGAATATCGAGAAAAAAAACTGGTTTTCAATGACGTGACTCTCCTCCAATAATTACATTTAGAGGATTGGAGGACACAATTATTATCTATATTCTCAGATATTCTCACAGATCTTAAAGGGGTGTTTATATAATTCTAAATGAATTCATAATTATAAAATCGCTTTGTCTAAAAAGTAACGATATTTTGGAGATTTCGTTTTAATTTTAGAGTGAGAAAAAGGCCATTCTTGAACATGGGGTGAGACAGTCTCACTCATTTGTAAATAAAGGCAGTTTGTTATTTCAAATTATTTATTTCAAGAGAAACCTAAATTGATTATTTAGCAGACATCACTTGCTTATGTTCATGAAGATGACGAGCAATCGGCAAAGGCAATCTGTAATCTGCTGGCATTACGGCACAACATCACTCTAATTACAGTCAGAAGACACTTGAAGAAACTTGATGGACTCATGGAAAGGCTCGGTAAGACATTATATATATATATATTTTTATCAGAACATTAACCCTGTGTGTTCGCTTGTTTTGTACTGTGCTGTAGTTTCAACCCTACGATTTGTCGGACAAACAAAGAACTTTGCGTCCTGCAGGCCCAGATCAAAACTTGCGAGACATTCAAAATGACACTTTTTATGGATATCTTTAAGAAATGGCTTTCTTCTTGCCACTCTTCCATAAAGGCCAGATTTGTGCAATATATGACTGATTGTTGTCCTATGGACAGAGTCTCCCACCTCAGCTGTAGATCTCTGCAGTTCATCCAGAGTGATCATGGGCCTCTTGGCTGCATCTCTGATCAGTCTTCTCCTTGTATGAGCTGAAAGTTTAGAGGGACGGCCAGGTCGTGGTAGATTTGCAGTGGTCTGATACTCCTTCCATTTCAATATTATCGCTTGCACAGTGCTCCTTGGGATGTTTAAAGCTTGGGAAATCTTTTTGTATCCAAATCCGGCTTTAAACTTCTTCACAACAGTATCTCGGACCTGCCTGGTGTGTTCCTTGTTCTTCATGATGCTCTCTGCGCTTTTAACGGACCTCTGAGACTATCACAGTGCAGGTGCATTTATACGGAGACTTGATTACACACAGGTGGATTGTATTTATCATCATTAGTCATTTAGGTCAACATTGGATCATTCAGAGATCCTCACTGAACTTCTGGAGAGAGTTTGCTGCACTGAAAGTAAAGGGGCTGAATAATTTTGCACGCCCAATTTTTCAGTTTTTGATTTGTTAAAAAAGTTTGAAATATCCAATAAATGTCGTTCCACTTCATGATTGTGTCCCACTTGTTGATTCTTCACAAAAAAATACAGTTTTATATCTTTATGTTTGAAGCCTGAAATGTGGCAAAAGGTCGCAAAGTTCAAGGGGGCCGAATACTTTCGCAAGGCACTGTATGTGCATGACAAGTCATTTTTCCAACAATTGTTTACAGACAGATTATTTCACTTATAATTCACTGCATCACTCCAGTGGGTCAGAAGTTTACATACCCTAAGTTGACTGTGCCTTTAAACAGCTTGGAAAATTCCAGAAAATGATGTCATGGCTTTAGAAGCTTCTGATTGACTCAAATGATATCAATTAGCCTATTGGGGGTGTACCTGTGGATGTCTTTCAATACCTACCTTAAAACTCAGTGCTTCTGCTTGACATCATGGGAAATAAAAAAATTAATCAGCCAAGACCTCAGAAAAAAAATTGTAGACCTCCACAAGTCTGGTTCATCCTTGGGAGCAATTTCCAAATGCCTGAAGGTACCACATTCATCTGTACAATCAACAGTACGCAAGTATAAACACCATGGGACCACGCAGCCGGCATACTGCTCAGGAAGGAGACGCGTTCTGTCTCCTATAGATGAACGTACTTCGGTGCGAAAAGTGCAAATCAATCCCTGAACAACAGCAAAAGGCCTTGTGAAGATGCTGGAGGAAACAGGTACAAAATTATCTATATCCACAGTAAAACGAGTCCTATTTCGACATAACCTGAAAGGCCGCTCAGCAAGGAAGAAGCAACCGCTCCAAAACCGCCATAAAGCCAGACTACAGTTTGCAACTGCACATGGGAACAAAGATAATACTTTTTGGAGAATTGTTCTCTGGTCTGATGAAACAAAAATAGAACTGTTTGCCCATAATGACCATTGTTATGTTTGGAGGAAAAAGGGGGACGCTTGCAAGCCGAAGAACACCATCCCAACCGTGAAGCACGGGGGTGGCAGCATCATGTTGTGGGGGTGCTTTGCTGCAGGAGGGGCTGGTGCACTTCACAAAATAGATGGCATCAAGAGGCAGGAAAATTGTGTGGATATATTCAAGCAACATCTCAAGACATCAGTCAAGAAGATAACCTCTCTGGGATCGTTCGGGACGCTAGCGTCCCACCTCGCCAACAGCCAGTGAAATTGCAGGGCGCCAAATTCAAAAACAGAAATCTCATAATTAAAATTCCTCAACCATACAAGTATTTTACACCATCGTTTTGTTCGATTACGTCCACATTTATGTCCAAATACCGCAGTTTTGTTTGCGTGTTTAGTTCACTATTCCAAAAAGGCACAATGCGCGAGCGCAAAATCCAGACGAAATGTCAAAAGAGTTCCATTACAGTTTGTAGAAACATGTCAAATGATGTTTACAATCAATCCTAGGGGTCTTTTTATATTAAATCTTCAAAAATATTCCAACCGGACAATAGCGTATTCATTACAGCAGAAAAAGAAGGAACGGTGCGCCCGCGTGACCACGCAGTAAACAACTGATTGGCCTAGTCCACTTATTGAAACAGCTCTTATTCGACACCCTTCCACAATAGAAGCCTCAAACAACTTTCTAAATACTGTTGACATCTGCTGGAAGCCTTGGGAAATGCAATCTGGCCCCATAAGTGATTGCCTATCCAATATGCTGTGCCTAAATAAAACTACAAACCTCAGATTTCCCACTTCCTGGTTGGATTTGTCTCAGGTTTTCGCCTTCCATATGAGTTTTGTTATACTCACAGACATCATTCAAACAGTTTTAGACACTTCAGAGTGTTTTCTATCCAATACTACTAATAATATGCATATATTAGCATCTGGGACAGAGTAGCAGGCAGTTTACTCTGGGCACCTTTTTCATCCAAGCTACTCAATACTGCCCCAGTCACCAAGAAGTTAAAGATTGGTCGCAAATGTGTCTTCCAAATGGACAATGACCCCAAGCATACTTCCAAAGTTGTGGCAAAATGGCTAAAGGACAACAAAGTCCAGGTATTGGAGTGGCCATCACAAAGCCCTGACCTCAATCCTATAGAAAATGTGTGGGCAGGCACTGATAAAGCGTGTGCGAGCAAGGAGGCCTACAAACCTGACTCAATTACACCAGCTCTGTCAGGAGGAAAGGGCCAAAATTCACCCAACTTATTGTGGGAAGCTTGTGGAAGGCAACCCGAAACGTTTGACCCAAGTTAAACAATTTAAAGGCAATGCTACCAAATACTAATTGAGTGTATGTAAACGTCTGACCCACTGGGAATGTGATGAAAGAAATAAAAGCTGAAATAAATAACTACTATTATTCTGACATTTCACATTCTTAAAATGAAGTGATGATCCTAACTGACCTAAAACTCCATTTTTACTAGGATTAAATGTCAGAAATGGTGAAAAACTGAGTTTAAACGTATTTGGCTAAGGTATGTAAACTTCCGAAAATATATATATATATTTTTTTTTAATCTTTCAGAACATTAAAACTTCTTAGGGATGCAATCCCGTTAACGGGATCGATATGACAACAGCCAGTGAAAGTGCAGGGGGCCAAATTCAAAACAGAAATCTCATAATTAAAATTCCTCAAACATATGTATCTTATACCGTTTTAAAAGGTAATCTTGTTGTTAATCCCACCACAGTGTCCGATTTCAAATAGGCGTTTACAGTGAAAGCACCACAAACGATTATGTTAGGTCACCACCAAGCTACAGAAAAACAGCAATTTTTCCAGCCAAAGATAGGAGTCACAAAAAGCACAAGAGATAAAATTAATCACTAACATTTGATCTTCATTAGATGACACTCATAGGACTTCATGTTACACAATACATGTATGTTTTGTTTGATAAAGTTCATATTTATATTTAAAAATCAGTTTACATTGGCGCGTTACGTTCAGTAGTTCCAAAAACATTTTTGCATAGCCACATCAATTTTACAGAAATACTCATCATAAAATGTTGATTAAAATACAAGTGTTACACATGGAATTATAGATATACCTCTCCTTAATGCAACCGCTGTGTCAGATTTCAAAAAAGCTTTACGGAAAAAGCAAACCATGCAATAATCTGAGAACGGCGCTCAGAAGAAAAATTAAATTATCCGCCAAGTTGGAGTCAACAGAAATCAGAAAAAACATAATAAATATTCCTTTACCTTTGATGATCTTCATCATAATGCACTCCCAGGAATCCTAGTTCCACAATAAATGTTAGATTTTTTCGATAATGTCCATTATTTATGCCCAAATAGCTACTTTTGTTAGGGCGTTTAGTACACAAATCCAAATGCTCGTGCAGGTCCAGCCGGACGTCAGACGAAAAGTTCAAAAAGTTATATTACAGGTCGTAGAAACATTTCAAACTAAGTATAGAATCAATCTTTAGGATGTTATCATACATCTTCAACGTTTTTGCCTGCCATACGAGTTCTGTTATACTCAGACATCATTCAAACAGTTTTAGAAACTTCAGCGTTTCCTATCCAAATATACTAATAATATGCATACATTAGCAACTGGGATTGAGGAGCAGGCCGTTGACTCTGGGCACCTTATTCATCAAAGCTACTCAATACTGCCCCTGCAGCCATAAGAAGTTTTTAAACATGTGTGTAGGTAGGTGTGGAAAGATAGATACAAATGATTTGTTGCAAGTTGGGGAGGGGGTTTCACACCTAGCTCAAGTTGGGGAGGAGGTTCACACCTAGCTCGGCTATTAGACAATTCTTTAGTAAAGGTTGAATAGTCTATTGTTCAGCTAATAGCCCATCCTGCTACACTTGTGAAAAACTAATAATACTTTTTCCCCTTTCCAGATGTTCAAGATTCTAATTGATAAAATGTTTTTAGCCACAATCGGCCCCAATCAATACATTTGGGCATAATCGATAGCGTGCTGGACTTCGGGCTAGAATGTGAGGGTTTGAAACCTTCTCCCTGCTTGTTTCATTACATTATTATGCTGGTCTCAGAGCAAATAGCCTGGATTGTTACTCCCATCTCGTTCCTCGCTCTCTTCCACGCCTCATTCTTCGCCCGAGTGGCTCGCTTGTGGGCGTGCTGGCAGGATGTACTGTTTTTTATTCTGTATATATGAATTACAAATCAGCCTTCACTTAGATCATGTTTTTAAATTCATTAAAAATCCTACAATGTGACTTTCTGGATTTTTTTTCTCATTTTGTCTGTCATAGTTGAAGTGTACCTATGATGAAAATTACAGGCCTCATCTTTTTAAGTGGGAGAACTTGCACAATTGGTGGCTGACTAAATACTCACAACTCTGTGAGCTATTCTTCCAGGGCCCGGTTTCCCGATAGAGTTGGAACAAAGAGGTAGACCGATTATAATTTTTCAACGCCGATACCGATACAGATTATTGGAGGACCAAAAAGCCGATACCGATTAATTGGCCATTTTTATTTATTTATTTGTAATAATTACAACAATACTGAATGAACACTTATTTTAACTTAATATAATACATCAATAAAATCAATTTAGCCTCAAATAAATAATGAAATATGTTCAATTTGGTTTAAATAATGCAAAAACAAAGTGTTGGAGAAGAAAGTAAAAGTACAATATGTGCTATGTAAGAAAGCTAACGTTTAAGTTCCTTGCTCAGAACATGAGAACATATGAAAGCTGGTGGTTCCTTTTAACATGAGTCTTCAATATTCCCAGGTAAGAAGTTTTAGGTTGTAGTTATCGGAATTATAGGACTATTTCCCTCTATACCATTTGTATTTCATTAACCTTTGACTATTGGATGTTCTTATAGGCACTTTAGTATTGCCAGTGTAACAGTATAGCTTCCGTCCCTCTCCTCGCTCCTCCCTGGGCTCGAACCAGGAACACAACGACAACATCCACCCTCGAAGCAACGTTACCCATGCAGAGCAAGGGATACAACCAATGCAAGGCTCAGAGCGAGTGACGTTTGAAACACTATTAGCGTGCGCTAACTAGCTAGCCATTTCAATGCTTGACGCACAACGAAGACCTGCTGGCAAAACGCAACAAAGTGCTGTTTGAATTAATGTTTACGCGCCTGCTTCTGCCTACCCCCGCTCAGTCAGATACTTAGATACTTGTATGGTCAGTCAGATTATATGCAACGCAGGACACGCTAGATAATATCTAGTAATATCATCAACCATGTGTAGTTAAACTAGTGATTATGATTGATTGTTTTTTATAAGATAAGTTTAATGCTAGCTAGCAACTTACCTTGCTCCATTCGCGTAACAGGCAGTCTCCTTGTGGAGTGCAACGAGAGAGAGGCAGGTCATTATTGCGTTGGACTAGTTAACTGCAAGATTGAATCCCCCGAGCTGACAAGGTGAAAATCTGTCGTTCTGCCCCTGAACGAGGCAGTTAACCCACCGTTCCTAGGCAGTCATTGAATGTGTTCTTAACGGACTTGCCTAGTTAAATAAAGATTACATTTAGGTGTAAAAAATAATAAAAATCGGTGTCCACAAATACCGATTTCCGATTGTTATGAAAACTTGAAATCATTCCCTAATTAATCGGCAATTCCGATTAATCGGTCGACCTCTAATCCGATTACATAGGTTCGGTTTGTTCCTAGCAGAATTTGGCTAGGTGAAGTGAAATCTAATTAATTTCAACGTTTTTGCAGAGCAGGTCTTAGTCGCTCAATTTCCATCTAACTAAGATATTTGGTGCAGTATTTCTCAAGTGAAAAAATGTGCATGAAAACTAGTCATCTGCCATTGAATGAATTGAAGAATCCCTACTGTTGACCAATCACCCACGAAGGGGCGTAGACTTCAGCTACTGAACTTCGACAAGCCTCAAAACAGTTGAAGAAACCCCCTGCCGAACACCAAAACGCTGTCATAATATATGCATTAACTGTTCTGACTGGGAAGCATGCGGTAAGCTTTAGACTTTTGAGTGTTTTAACGATGCATCTTTCCTGCACTGGCTGAAGATGTAACCAGCTTATCCCAAAACACCACACAGGAAGAACGTTCGCTATGTGTCGTTGAGTCATGTCTCGATACTGATAGAATCGAATGAAAGGCAGCACTGCTCTCAGATGATCTTTCTTAATTTAAATCTGACCTTAACATTATAATTATTCCACAATGGAGACAGATTATTCAGACATGATTTTACCTCGTCTTTATCTGAGTTTCTGATTAATGCTGCGTTCATGTACTAGTCCCAACTAGGAAACTCTGCCATTACCAACTTCCTAACTGGTTGTAATTATACACGTGCCGCATTCAATGAATCAGCAAGTCAGAAATGTCTCAGTTCTGACTAGCATGTGAGTGCGGAAATGGCACCATAAGGAGGATCCCACAGATTTTCTAAACCCAGAGGAGCAACATCACAAGACTTACGGGAACACTTGCGAAGCAGACCAGGGTTTGGGGTTAGAGAAGTCAATATGAGAACTGAAACATTCTTCCGCTAATACAGGAGTTGTGTTTGTCCTATCAAATGAGAAGAAGAAAAATGCATCTCCAAATTGATGCTCTTGGGCTGCATTTACACATTTAGCCACTAATTGGTATTTTGACCAATCAGGGTTCCCTGTGTAAAGGCAGCCTTAGAGCCACAGTCTGTATGATTTTCAGTCACTTCATAAAAATAAAATATATATAGGCAATCACTTTATATATCCCTTGAAAATGCCTACCAGGACTATTTGCATTGTCCTCCCTAGCAGTCAGAGACCACTATGATGACGCACCAAACGGGTTTGATGGATCGCGGGAAAAGAGCAGGAATAGGTTTTTGTAGGCCACAGTCCAAGCTCATGTCTTCCAATGGTACGACTGCTGTTGGCATCCAAAGATTATCCAACATGAATAAATGCTTGGAGTTAAGTATGACAGCAGTGGTGTAGTCTATGGCGATATGGATGTCACTTATTATTGCTATCTACATAGCACATTGATGTGAATCACTGCTGCTCTCATTTAGCTATTTGTGCCTTACGGATTGTGGTTGTTGTGGATGGCTGTTCACAAATATAAATATTTGAACCCAATAATGGTTGATTTCAAGAAGTTGACGGCCTAAATTAACGGCCTACCCTGGCCAAACCCTCCACTAAACCAGACGCCGCTGGACCATTGTGCACCGCCCTATGGGACTCCCAATCATGGCCGGTTGTGATACAGCCTGAGATCGAACCAGGGGCTGTAGTGACACCTCTAGCACTGAGATGTACCGCTGCGACACTCAGGAGCCTATCAATACATTTTTTGAAACCAGTGGACAGCCAGTGAA
Source organism: Oncorhynchus nerka (assembly GCF_034236695.1). Taxonomy (NCBI): domain Eukaryota; kingdom Metazoa; phylum Chordata; class Actinopteri; order Salmoniformes; family Salmonidae; genus Oncorhynchus; species Oncorhynchus nerka. The sequence goes on along the minus strand of NC_088422.1, from coordinate 37,589,223 downwards.
AAATGTGCTCTTACAACAACTGCACAGTGCCGATCCCAGCCTGTGGAATACAAGTGGGGCTTTTATTGCACAATCTAATTCATGCTGACAAAAACATTAAATCCATAGGCCTAATGGACACATGTTCAAACTCGCACACTTTTGATAGACTTAAAAGGGCAATCTGTAGTTGTTACATCCATTTCTGGACTTGGATATATTTTTATCCATTGATTCTTGAAGAATATAACTTATAAATGCCTCATGAGCTTAGTTCAACTGTCACACACCATGAGAACTCAAAATATATGCCTGTTTTTCTTCAATGTTTGTAAACATTGTAAATGTAAACAATGTATAACATGGTTAAAACAATAATTTTGATATCATGGATGGTCAGTCATTGTATCGATAGTTCTGTCTATTCTCAAAGCATGCCATTCCATAAGCGCAGCATTTATTTTTCAACTCGAATCAATGAGCCCAAATCCGTCCTCTGTAACAACAAAATCAAAAACAACAGAGTAGGGCTGGTTAATAAATCCTTAGTTTTGGTGTTATGCTCAGATAAAACAATTTGGCTAAAATATACTTCCAGTCATTCCAATAAATGTTATACTCCTTGATCTTGTAAATATGGAATTCTGATAGATTTTTGGTTATTAATGTAAAGATATAATGTAATCGTATTATTATTATTATTATATGTAGAAGAAGCTTACGTAACCAACCGATGTGTCACGTTCGTCATAACGAGGAGACCAAGGCGCAGCGTGATTGGAATACATCCTTATTTTATTTAACGAAGAACACTTAAAACAACTAACGTCACACTATAAACAACTAGTGCTGACATGCAACTACACAGACAATAACACACCAAACCAAAATGGAAAATGGCAAACTAAATTGGATCCCCAATCAGAGACAACGATAAACAGCTGTCTCTGATTGGGAACCAATTCAGGCCACCATAGACCTACATTTACCTAGACAATACCAAAACCCCATAGATATACAAAAAAAACCTAGACAAGGCTAAACACACATACCACCCTTGTCACACCATGACCTAACCAAAATAATAAAGAAAACAAAGGTCAGGGCGTGACACCATGAAGTTAAATTTAACTTCCATATATGGCCAGCTATGTAAACTTTAACATTGATTTATCCTACAATAGATGTGGTTCAATTGGTAACATACGTGTGTCTTCTAATGTCGCTTAAGGGGAAAGTAATCTAAAAGTAACTGAATGTAATCAGATTACGTTACTGGGTTTGGGTAATCAACTTTTCACTGACTACAATTTTGGACAGGTAAATAGTAACTGACATTACATTTAGCAAGTAACCTACCCAACCCTGGCTATCAATCATGTTAACATTATTCAAGCATGTGATAAAATGCCATATAATAATAGCAATGTAATAAAATACCAATAATGCTATTGGAGTTATCGGAAGCTCAGAGTTCATACTGGAAAGTTTCACTTGAACGACCTTCCAAATTGTAATTACAAGTGGGAAACTTGGAGAAAATGTTGTTACCCGAGTTGCCGAGCCGAGTTGTGACGTTTCACCTTTTTAACGGGTTGACAACAAATCGGTTTTTAACAGTTAACAAAGTGGATAATGCAGCTAATTTGACCGTATTGTGAATGTTAGGTAAACTAGCTAAATGTATATAGTTGAAGAATTGGCCCAACCTCAAAAGTACTTAGTCATGTCGGTCTTATGACTTCCCACAAACGCCCCAGCTCAGCACAGCTGAAATTTCATTATTGTAAGCTAATTAGCTATATACTTAAATTTACCACTTGCATGTAAAAATGTTCTGGGATAGACTACATACAGTAATTTGTGGCGCCTAAAAAAACGAACCCGTTGAGGACATATTATGCATAAAATAAACTATAACCGTAGGAAAGAGGGATTGTATTTGTGTCCGGACAATAAACATAGGCAGAAGAACAATGATATGCTTCAAAAGCTACTTTCACATTATTTAGGCACGCGCAAAGTTCCTTAATAAAAGGATGATCATTGGATTGGGTCCAAGACTCATAACAGAGCAACAGCTAGGTTAACCGCTGAATTGCATTGATTTCTACGACGGGCAGAAATCTTAGTTTGAGTCAGGAAGGTTTCCTCGCAATCTATACATGCCAGAATGTTGAATAAAATGACATGCTGCTTTACCGGTTGCCCATGCGGCTGGTCCTTTAGGCCGTGGGCACGTGAACACATATCCCCAAGAAAGTATAAATACATCAACTTTTCAAAGCACTGGTAGTGCATTCAGATTTATATCACCTGGAGCATGAGCACAAGAACCAAATACATGCAGCTGCCGAACACATGCACACATCGTTCTGCGCATGCTTCAACGTCGGGTTTCCAAGCAAGGCTAACAGCAATATACTGTGTTATAAATACTTACATTTAAAGGTGTTACCACATCAAAATAAGGTGTGCATACAACTTACCTAGGTGAATAATAAGGATCGTGAGTCAAGTTGAGGTAGTCAACATCTTTCTTTAAACAATGCTCAGCAGGTGTTGAGAGCACTCAAAGTTGAGTATTAGTGCACTTTCGACTGAACCAGTTAACTGGATAAGTTAAGTTTCACTTTGAGATGTCTCATCATGTGCTAATATTTAGCTTGTGTCAGCTGATCATCATAATAACTGCGTGGCGAACATCAACGGGACTTTCCTTGTAAACAGGGTTTGACTTGGGCTTTAAAGTAGTCCAGCAGTCAAATTGGTGAAATGCTCGCTTGATTTACTTTCACCCAGCCAACTAACGTCAACTTCATTAATGTGCCTCAATTTCAACAGCATAGAAGAAACAATACAGAAAAGGTTTGTAGGCCATTCTATGTCCTACACATGAGAAACATGAGCTGTCAGAGCTGCCAATTATCATGCATTGGTCGTGATATACGCATTTGACCATCTTCCCATGCTCTCACAGCACACCTCTTATATTTCATTGAAAATTACTGCTTTTATTTTTCTAATTATTCCATTAACTTTTCAACTATGCACCAAATGGTTTTGAAAATCGGAGCATCTGCGCCTGCAATTGAACATAATCTCTAGCTCTATCATTGTCCTGTCTTCCCAAAGCACTGTGAAACGAGGCACATTGAAGCATATGACTGGTCAAATTATGTATTGCATCAAAGTGATTGGATGCATGTTTTAAAGAAACGCTCCATCGAGATTAGAGTGGCGTTGAATGGAGAGAAATCATGTTCCCGCTGAGTTTAAATAACTATAAAAAGAGCAGCACGGTAGTTCTGTTTTATTTACAATGTTGTACAGCATGGACGAAAGTCGATTTAATCCACACTTGAATTAGTCCCCTCGTTTGGTGATTGACATTTTGGCTGTGACAACGAAAAGGCAGCAGATAGACCTTTACAATAGGTCTTAGCAGGGAAGTTTGGTAGGGTGACGGACCTTATTTGTAACTATGAAACAAATTTTGTCAAACAGATTGTGAACCGAAAAGTGTACATTTGATTCTTGAGGGGGTCAATGAATATACAAATAATTTGGTTAGCTGTAGGGACAGATTTATGTGATTTTATCTTCAAGAGATGTTATTATCCCATCCCAAGTGGCTCAGGGGTCTAAGGCATCGCATTGCCAGTGTTGCCAACTCCTCAGTAAGGAAAGTAGCTATTGGCTGTCCTAAAAGTCACTAGAATTCGCTACATGACGTCATCGCTAAATTTGCATAAATTGGCAATGTGCATGTAATTGTGATGGACCCTGTAGGAGAGAGGAATATCGTCGTGGGAGAGACAAGGCAAAAGTGACCCAAAAGAGACGCTCTGGCGGATTGACTTTGTTTTTTTCTTAATTTGTTTTTGTTTTTAACCTTATGGTCCACTTAGGAGCCTACAACAAGTCACAGTAAAACATGAACATTTTTAACCATAACATGTTTTACATTTTTTATGTATACAATCTACATTAACAATCTAAATGGACCAAAAAGAGACAATAGAGAAACTGTCAATGGCTATGTGAGAAAATTATGGTAACTAGTCTGGCCCTAATGCAGGTTAATTGTTTTTTTAAAACGTAAGCCAGGGTGGGATCAGCATGCGTGAGTCATTTGCAGTCTAGACGCGGAGGGGTGGACATCTCCTGCTCTGACTGCAGCGCGAGGACTGGGCCGCCTGTGAGTGCTTTGGGACGGGGGTGGGGCCCACGGCAGCACTTGCTGCTCGTTGAGAACAGTAAGAACGATACGTGCTTTCACGTCAGAGTCTCAAAGTCTCCAATAACACAATAAAAAAAATGTGTCGCTAGAGGGGTCTGAATACTCGCTAAATATTGTGACACAGTCGCTAAATTGGTAACACTGAGCATTGCAATGTTGCGGTGTCACTAGGACCAGGAGTTCCAATGAGGCGGCACATAATTGTCCGGGTTAGGGGAGGGTTTGGCCTGGGGGGGGCTTTACTTGGCTCCCCATGCTCTAGTGACTCCTTGTGGCAGGGCTGGTGCCTGCAGGCTGACCTTGTTCATCAGTTGAACAGTGATTCATCCGACACATTGGTGCAGCTGGCTTCCGGGATAAGCGAGCAGGTGTTAAGAAGTGCGGTTTGGTGGGTCATGTTTCGGCGGAAGCATTACTTGACCTTTGCCTCTCCCAAGCCCGTTGGAAAGTTGCAGCGATGAGACAAGACCATAATCATGAAAAAGGGTGTCAAAAATCTATTTATTAATTTAGTCTGATCAGTGGAACAATTCTCATTCTTAACAGTGGACTAAATAATAGGGTAATAACCGTCAGCAAGAACACTAGTTATTCCCCACACTTATTTTATTCCACTTCTTCCCAATTTTCCCAGTGTAATCACATATTTGAAATCTGATATGCCTACTTGTGTCTTTGAAAATGAATGATATGAAGCTATGTATTATTGCAACTATTTATTGAAAGTTTTGGATAAGTCTTACAAAAAAAGCATTGGATATGAAATGCTCAAGGAATCAAATATAATTTGACATTTTAGTATTGTGCACAAGCTAGGCAGTAAGTAGGGGGACTCGACTCATAAACACATCATATTTTGTCTATGTCGAGTAAGATGATGGCAAAGATCTTCAACTAGAGGCATAATTACCTTGACTATCCTGTACCCCCGCACATTGACTTGGTACCGGTACCCCCTATATATAGCCTCGTTATTGTTATTTTATTGTGTTACTTTTCATTTTGTAAATATTTTCTAAACTATTTATTGAACTGCATTGTTGGTTAAGGGCTAGAAGAAAGTAAGCATGTCACGTTAAGGTTTACACCTGTTGTATTCGGCACATGTGACAAATAAAATGGAATGTAAAGTAACTAGCTTTGCATGAGCCTTCCCAGTGGGCAAAACCTGGTTGAAAAGATGTCAGTATTACATATTTTTACGAAGACTTATTCTGGTCACAAACTTGTTGAAAAAGTAAGATTTTTTTAATGTCTTTTTACTGAAAAGCACATGATTTTTCTGACCGCCGTAAGACCAGTTGGTCATAATTGCTATATTATGTAGCCTACTGGTCATAGTTAAAACATCATAACCTGGTAACTTGACTACAGCTTATTACCTACACTCTTAGACAAAAGGGTTCCAAAAGGGTTCTACAGCTGTCCCCATAGAAGAACCCATTTTGGTTCCAGAGAGAATACTTTTTAGTTTCCATGTAGAACCCTCTGTGGAAAGGGTTCTACCTGGAACCAAACAGGGTCCTCCTATGGACACAGCTGAATAACTACTTTAGATTTTAGAAAGGTGCTAAGAGTGTACTGTAACAATTATTGCAGATAATAAAGTTGGATTGAAAATATTGTTCATTACATTTCTATTTGTTTCCATAATCAACCATTAAAGTTAATCTGCAACACAGTTTTACATTTAAAATAGATCAAGTAACGGCAAAAACAAAAATCCAAATATTTTTTTCACACATCTGCATACAGTAATTGTTTCATAATTCACCCACAGCAATTGCATGCATATAAATACTGGGAATATATAAAGACCCAATCTTTATGATAAATAAGAGTGGTGATATGGGGTAGATCCTCATCAAGGACCTCTGAGCACAGAAGGCGATCAGGAGTGTCGTGGCCCTCTTGAAGAGTCGTGTGATGGGTCAGATATGCAGTGAAGAGAATCAGCGCATTACAACTTTATCCATTTGAAAAGTACAAACTAGAAAAGGACATTCTTGAAGAAACTTTGTGGACTCAGCTGGATAAAAGTATTTCCAACTACTTCAATCATTTTGTGGCAGTTGTAGCTTAGATGTCTTTAAAAAATAGTACCTTGCTCATATACTTTACAGTTGAAGTCAAAAGTTTACATACACCTTAGCCAAATACATTTAAACTCAGTTTTTCACAATTTCTGACATTTAATCCTAGTAAAAATTCCCTGTCTTAGGTCAGTTAGGATCACCAAGTTATTTTAAGAATGTGAAATGTCAGAATAATAGCAGAAAATTATTTATTTCAGCTTTTATTTCTTTCATCACATTCCCAGTGGGTCAGAAGTTTACATCCACTCAATTAGTATTTGGTAGCATTGCCTTTAAATTGTTTTATTTGGGTCAAACGTTTTGGGTAGCCTTCCACAAGCTTCCCACAATAAGTTGGGTGAATTTGGGCCCATTCCTCCTGACAGAGCTGGTGTAACTGAGTCAGATTTGTAGGCCTCCTTGCTCGCACACGTTTTTTCAGTTCTGCCCACTAATTTTCTATGGGATTGAGTCCAATACCTTGACTTTGTTGTCCTTAGACCATTTTGCCACAACTTTGGAAGTATGCTTGGGGTCATTGTCCATTTGGAAGACCCATTTGCGACCAAGCTTTAACTTCCTGACGGATGTTTTGAGATGTTGCTTCAATATATCCACATACTTTTCCATCCTTATGATGCCATCTATTTTGTGAAGTGCACCAGTCCCTCCTGCAGCAAAGCACCCCCACAACATGATGCTGCCACCCCCGTGCTTCACGGATGGAATGGTGTTCTTCGGCTTGCAAGCTTACCCCTTTTTCCTACAAACATAACAATGTTCATTATGGCCAAACAGATCTATTTTTGTTTCATCAGACCAGGACCAGGACATTTCTCCAAAATGTACGATCTTTGTCCCCATGTGCAGTCGCAAACCGTAGTCTTGCTTTTTTTATGGCGGTTTTGGAGCAGTGGCTTCTTCCTTGCTGAGCGGCCTTTCAGGTCATGTTATGATATAGGATTAGTTTTACTGTGGATATAGGTACTTTTGTACCTGTTTCCTCCAGCATCTTCACAAGGTACTTTGCTGTTGTTCTGGGATTGATTTGCACTTTTTGTACCAAAGTACGTTCATCTCTAGGAGACAGAATGCGTCTCCTTCCTGAGCGGTATGACAGCTGCGTGGTCCCATGGTGTTTATACTTGCGTACTATTGTTTGTACAGATGACCGTGGTACCTTCAGGCGTTGGGAGATTGTGGACTTGTGGAGGTCTACAATTTTTTTTCTGAGGTCTTGGCTGATGATTTCTTTTGATTTTCCCATGATGTCAAGCGAAGAGGCACTCAGTTTGAATGTAGGCCTTGAAATACATCCACAACTCCAATTGACTCAAATGATGTCAATTAGCCTATCAGAAGCTTCTAAAGCCATGACATCATTTTCTGGAATTTACCAAGCTGTTTAAAGGCACAGTCAACTTAGTGCATGTGAACTTCTGACCCACTGGAATTGTGATACAGTGAATTATAAGTCAAATAATCTGTCTGTAAACAATTGTTGGAAAAATTACTTGTGTCATGCACAAAGTCGATGTCCTAACCGACTTGCCACAACTATAGTTTGTTAACAAGAAATTTGTGGAGTGGTTGAAAAATGAGTTTGAATGACTCCAACCTAAGTGTATGTAAACTTCTGACTTCAACTATGTATGTATGTATGTATGTATGTATGTATGTATGTATGTATGTATGTATGTATGTATGTACAGTGGGGCAAAAAAGTATTTAGTCAGCCACCAATTGTGCAAGTTGTCCCACTTAAAAAGATGAGAGAGGCCTATACTTATTTTCCACCTAAGTGTATGTAAACTTCCGACTTCAACTGTCCATACTTGCGTCCTTCTCCAACACAGCTCAGTAGCATATTTCGGGACATTCCAGAGAGCCTGCAACACATCAACCTCCTGAGTTTTCTGGCTTTTCATGACACTTACTGTAAGATTATTATTATATATATTTTTTAACGATTGGCATATTGTGTGCATGCAGGACATAACAGTAACGCACAATAAAATATGTTTAACAGTCAGAATCTACTAAAAGTGGTAGCAAGGCATGTTTGCTCCTTTGTCCCTTCATATTGAAGTGGGACATCAATCTGAAACATTTTAAGAAAGATGAAATCAAAATTAGACAGTAGTTGGATAATGAAAATGCTTAACTCCTCTCTAAATGGTAAAGTTTTGCTTAATCCTAATACATGTTGTAATATTCAAACCACTTTTGATAAACACACCGTTCTATAATTATGAGGACATTGTCCCAGACAGAGGTTCCCCAATTGAGGACAGCTTGGCAATTAAAGTATGTGTAAAGAGGCAATAAAGAGATAATAAAATATTATATTGTTCAAAAGTTGTGTCTGTCATATCATTCCTGCAACAAACATTGTTAGAAATGGGTGTAATTTGCAAATCTCTTCATCTTCTCTGCAACTGCACACGTGTGATAGTTTGAATGAGCGACAGAGAGAAATGGGAGAAACTTTACAGGACTCACCTGGCGAAAAAAGGCGAGTTAAAATTGTATTTGATTTGCTTTACAATCTTATATTATTAGAAGCTGTGCTATTTCAATTGGATCTACTTACACAAGAGTTCCAAAAGGGTAGAACCGTTTTAGTTTCCAGGTAGAACCCTCTGTGCAAACGGTTCTACATGGAACCCAAAATAGTTCTACCTGGAACCAAAAAGGGTTCTCCTATGGGGACAGCTACTGTATGATAGCTAGCAAATTAATTAGCTAACTAACGTTAGCCTGCCTAGCTGGAACTTCTGAAGAAGGAAAATGTTTTATTTCTACAATTTCCAAAAGCTAACCAAACAAAAACAATTACTTATACGAGATGTGTTTGTGCATTAGTAGCACAATTTCTAACATGGGATGGCTGAGGATTTTAACAAAGCAAATTTGAGGAAAAGGCTGCCGACGTTCTATCAACATATCGACTATAGTGCTTTGAGAGACTAGTCAAGGATCATATCACCTCTACCTTACCTGTCACCCTAGACCAACTTCAATTTGCTTACCACCCCAATAGAGCCACAGAAAATGCAATTTCCATCACACTGCCCTATCCCATCTGGACAAGAGGAATACCTATGTAAGAATGATGTTCATTGACTATAGCTCAGCATACAACACCATAGTACCCTCCAAGCTCATCATTAAGCTCGAGGCCCTGCATCTGAACCCCGCCCTGTGCAACTGGACCCTGGACTTCCTGACGGGCCGCCCCCAGGTGGTGAAGGTAGGAAACAACACCACTTCACTGATCCTCAACACTGGGGTCCCGCAAGGGTGCTTGCTCAGCCCCCTCCTGTACTCTTCTGTTCACCCATGACTGCGTGGCCAAGTACGCCTCCAACTCAATAACCAAGTTTGCAGGCAACACAACATTAGTAGGCTTGATTACCAACAATGACAAGACAGCCTACAGGGAGGAGGTGAGGGCTCTGGGACTGCGGTGCCAGGAAAATAACTGCTCACTCAATGTCAACAAAACAAAAGGAGATGATAGTGGACTTCAGGAAACAGCAGAGGGAGCACCCCCTATCCACATCGGAGGGACTGCAGTGGAAAAGGTGGAAAGCTTCAAGTTCCTCGGCGTACACATCATTGACACACTGAAATGGTCCACCCACACGGACAGTGTGGTGAAGAAGGCGCAACAATTTGGCTTGGCACAATTTGGCTTGGCATTAAAACCCTCACAAACTTTTACAGATGCACAATTGAGAGCATCCTGTCGGGTTGTATCACTGCTTGGTACGGCAACTGCACCGCCCGCAATCGCAGGGCTCTCCAGAGAGTGGTGTGGCCTGCCCAATGCATCACCGGGGGCAAACTACCTGCCCTCCAGGACACCTACAGCACCCGATGTCACAGGAAAGCCAAAAAGAGCATCAAGGACAACAACCATCCGAACCACTTCCTGTTCATCCCGCTATCATCCAGAAGGCGAGGTCAGTACAGGTGCATTAAATCTGGGACAGAGAGACTGAAAAACAGCTTCTATCTCAAGGCCATCAGACTGTTAAATAGCCATCACTGCTGCCTATATACATAGACTTGAAATCACTGGCCATTTTAAGAAATGGAACACTGGTCACTTTAATAACGTTTACATATCTTGCATTACTCATATGTGTATATACTGTATTCTATATCTTAGTCTATGCCGCTCTGACATTGCTCGTCCATATATTTATATATTCTTAATTCCATTCCTTTATTTCAATGTGTGTGTATGTTGTGAAATTGTTAGATATTACTCCACTGTCGGAGCAAGAAACACAAGCATTTCGCTACACCTGCAATAACAACCGCTAACTAAACACGTGTATGTGACCAATAAAATATGATTTGATTTGAGAAGGAGGCAAGGAGAGAGGACGTGAGGAATCAAGGAAATGCAATTGAGATTCCCCACTTTCCCCCAAAGCAACACAGCTCATCACCCTGAACACACCATCCCCACTGTCAAACATGGTGGTGGCAGCATCATGGTTTGGGCCTGCTTTCCTGAGACTGGGACGGAGATTTGTCTTCCAACAAGACAATGATCCAAAACATAAAGCAAAATCTACAATGGAATGGTTCAAAAATAAACATATCCCAGGTGTTAGAATGGCCAAGTCAAAGTCCAGACCTGAATCCAATCGAGAATCTGTGGAAAGAACTGAAAACTGCTGTTCACAAATGCTCTCCATCCAACCTCACTGAGCTCGAGCTGTTTTGCAAGGAGGAATGGGAAAAAATTTCAGTCTCTCGATGTGCAAAACTGATAGAGACATACCCCAAGCGACTTACAACTGTAATCGCAGCAAAAGGTGGCACTACAAAGTATTAACTTAAGGGGGCTGAATAATTTTGCACGCCCAATTTTTCAGTTTTTGATTTGATTTGTTAAAAAAGTTTGAAATATCCAATAAATGTCGTTCCACTTCATGATTGTGTCCCACTTGTTGTTGATTCTTCACAAAAAAATACAGTTTTATATCTTTATGTTTGAAGCCTGAAATGTGGCAAAAGGTCGCAAAGTTCAAGGGGGCCGAATACTTTCGCAAGGCACTGTATGCTACAGTAGTTTATGTGTCGGGGGGCTAGGGTCAGTTTGTTATATCTGGAGTACTTCTCCTGTCCTATTCGGTGTCCTGTGTGAATCTAAGTGTGCGTTCTCTAATTCTCTCCTTCTCTCTTTCTTTCTCTCTCTCGGAGGACCTGAGCCCTAGGACCATGCCCCAGGACTACCTGACATGATGACTCCTTGCTGTCCCCAGTCCACCTGGCCGTGCTGCTGCTCCAGTTTCAACTGTTCTGCCTTATTATTATTCGACCATGCTGGTCATTTATGAACATTTTAACATCTTGGCCATGTTCTGTTATAATCTCCACCCGGCACAGCCAGAAGAGGACTGGCCACCCCACATAGCCTGGTTCCTCTCTAGGTTTCTTCCTAGGTTTTGGCCTTTCTAGGGAGTTTTTCCTAGCCACCGTGCTTCTACACCTGCATTGCTTGCTGTTTGGGGTTTTAGGCTGGGTTTCTGTACAGCACTTTGAGATATCAGCTGATGTACGAAGGGCTATATAAATACATTTGATTTGATTTGCAACCAATTACCTTCAGAAGTCACATAATTAGGTTGCACACAGGTGGACATTATTTAACTAAGTGTCACAAGGTCTGTCACATGATCTCAGTATAGCTCCACCTGTTCTGAAAGGCCCCAGAGTCTGCAACACCAGTAAGGGGCACCACAAAGACCAAGGAGCTCTCCAAACAGGTCAGAGACAAAGTTGTGGAGAAGTAGAGATCAGGATTGGGTTATAAAAAAATATCCGAAACTGAACATCCCACGGAGCACCATTAAATCCATTATTAAAACATGGAAAAAATATGGCACCCCAACAAACCTGCCTAGAGCGTGCCGCCCACCAAAACTCACGGACCAGACAAGGAGGGCATTAATCAGAGAACAAAGAGACCAAAGATAACCCTGGAACTGCAAAGCTCCACAGTGGAGATTGGAGTATCTGTCCATAGGGCAACCTTAAGCCGTACACCTCACCGAGCTGGGCTTTACGGAAGAGTGGCCAGAAAATGCCATTACTTAAAGAAAAACAGTGTTTACCAAAAGGCATGAGACTCCCCAAACATATGGAAGAAGGTACTCTGGTCAGATGAGACTCAAATCTTATTTTCTGGCCATCAAGGAAAACACTATGCCTGGCACAAACCCAACACCTCCCATCACTCTGAGAATACCATCGGCAGGGACTGGCAAACTGGTTAGAATTGAACGAATGATGGATGGCGCTAAATACAGGGAAATTCTTGAGGGAAACCTGTTTGTCGTCCAGAGATTTGAGACTGGGACGGAAGTTCACCTTCAAAGCAGGATAATGACCCTAAGCATACTGCTAAAGCAACACTTGAGTGGTTTAAGGTGAAACATTTAAATGTCTTGGAATGGCCTAATCAAAGCCCAGACCTCAACCCAATTGAGAATCTGTGGTATGACTTAAAGATTGCTGTACACCAGCGGAACCCATCCAACTTGAAGGAGCTGGAGGAGTTTTGCCTTGAAGAATGGGGAAAAATCCCAGAGGCTAGATGTGCCAAGTTTATATTGACATACCCCAAGAGACTTGCAGCTGTATTTTCTGCAAAAGGTGGCTCTACAAAGTATTGACTTTGGGGGGGGGGTGAATAGTTATGCACTCTCAAGTTCTGTTTTTGTCTTATTTCTTGTTTGTTTCACAATAAAACATATTTTGCATCTTCAAAGTGGTAGGCATGTTGTGTAAATCAAATGATTACAAATCCTCCAAAAATCTATTTTAAGGCAACAAGAGGAAAAATGCCAAGGGGGTGAATACTTTCGCAAGCCACTGTACCTATACTTTTATTCCTGTAACTACACATGTGAAGCTGCAAGAAACAATCAAACCATTTTGAACTTTTGACCTTGATGTCACACATTGGCCCCTTTATTTATAGAAAGACCCACATACAATAATTGCACATTGACCCACTTATGTGGCTTGATTTGTGGGCTGAAAATATAGCTTCTTATTTTGGTTTTCAGTCGTTAAATGATTTAGAATTGCTTTCAGACTTTGTCCCAGATACCTAGAACAGTTTGTCTTTATGTGTTCTCCCTCATGTAAAGTCAAAAGTGGACTGTCAGAGGTGGGTGCTGGAAACACTTCCAGAGGTGGTTGCCAAAACTTTTCCAGAGAAGTTTGTCTGCAGATTTGACACATTTCCCGTAGTCCTTATCCTAGAGGAGTTGGAACTTGATTTTTTATCTATTGTATTGTGGTACATGTTTGCTCCCATCTAGTGTACTTTTTATATTTTTTATATGGCTCCCCTGTTCTCACTATTTTTGCCAATTCTTATTCAAGGCTACAAATGTTGTGTCTCTCTATACTTCTAACCTTAAAATTAATTTTAATAGAATATATATATATGTATTTCACAATTTTTAAAAAATGATATTGCTTATTGTTGTTGCTGTTGTCTTCCGGGTTGGAGCGAGCGGTCGCATCTGCACTCGGTCCGCAGGTAGTATTACATTTCATTACATTTCATTATAGTACAACGGTTTGATTTGTCTAATCTTAGCAATTTCTTCTTAGCTAGCTACATAGCCGTCTTTGTATCATAGATAATTGCGTAATTATCGTATTTCGTCGTCCTAACGCAGTCTACACTGCCCTGCAGCTAGCCAGCTAGCTAACGTCCACCGTTAGCTAGTCCACCGTCTACCGATTAGCAACGGTTTGATTTGTCTAATCTTAGCAATTTCTTCTTAGCTAGCTACATAGCCGTCTTTGTATCATAGAAAATTGCGTAATTATCGTATTTCGTCGTCCTAACGCAGTCTACACTGCCCTGCAGCCAGCCAGCTAGCTAACGTCCACCGTTAGCTAGTCCACCGTCTACCGATTAGCAGCACAACTATTACACTCAACTGAACGACTTGATTAGTGTAGTGTTAGCTAGCTACATAGTTGTCTTTGCTGTCTTCGTATCCAAGATAATTGTGTAGTTTAGAGTGTGTAGTTTTAGAGTGATTATCTTAATTTACCGAGGTTAGCTAGCCAGCTATTTGTCGTCCTTAACGTAGGAGACACTGCTAGCTAGCCAACAGCTAGCCAACGTCTACCGAACAGAACTTCCGCACTCAACAATCCGGTCGCATTTCGCTTCGCTCCACAGGTAGTATCACATTTTTCATTTCATTTCATTACAGTACAACGGCTTGATTTGTTTGATCGTAGCTAGCTACATAGCTAGCTACATAGCCGTCTTTGTATCAAAGATAATTGTGTAGTCTTGAGCGATTTCCTAGGTTAGCTAGCCAGCTATTGTCGTTCTTTTAACGCAACGTAACGTAATCAACACTGCTAGCTAGCCAGCTAGCCCCGAATAGCAGCACAGTAGCACAGTAGAAACTATTACACTCAACGGAACGACTTGATTAGTGTAGTGTCAACAACGCAGACACTGCCAGCTAGCCTACATAGTCAACAACGCAGCCTCTGCCAGCTAGCCTACTTCAGCAGTACTGTATCATTTTAATCATTTTAGTCAATAAGATTCTTGCTACGTAAGCTTAACTTTCTGAACACTCGAGACGTGTAGTCCACTTGTCATTCCAATCTCCTTTGCATTAGCGTAGCCTCTTGAGTAGCCTGTCAACTATGTGTCTGTCTATCCCTGTTCTCTCCTCTCTGCACAGACCATACAAACGCTCCACACCGCGTGGCCGCGGCCACCCTAATCTGGTGGTCCCAGCGCGCACGACCCACGTGGAGTTCCAGGTCTCCGGTAGCCTCTGGAACTGCCGATCTGCGGCCAACAAGGCAGAGTTCATCTCAGCCTATGCCTCCCTCCAGTCCCTCGACTTCTTGGCACTGATGGAAACATGGATCACCACAGACAACACTGCTACTCCTACTGCTCTCTTCGTCTGCCCACGTGTTCTCGCACACCCCGAGAGCTTCTGGTCAGCGGGGTGGTGGCACCGGGATCCTCATCTCTCCCAAGTGGTCATTCTCTCTTTCTCCCCTTACCCATGTGTCTATCGCCTCCTTTGAATTCCATGCTGTCACAGTTACCAGCCCTTTCAAGCTTAACATCCTTATCATTTATCGCCCTCCAGGTTCCTCGGAGAGTTCATCAATGAGCTTGATGCCTTGATAAGCTCCTTTCCTGAGGACGGCTCACCTCTCACAGTTCTGGGCGACTTTAACCTCCCCACGTCTACCTTTGACTCATTCCTCTCTGCCTCCTTCTTTCCACTCCTCTCCTCTTTTGACCTCACCCTCTCACCTTCCCCCTACTCACAAGGCAGGAAATACGCTCGACCTCATCTTTACTAGATGCTGTTCTTCCACTAACCTCATTGCAACTCCCCTCCAAGTCTCCGACCACTACCTTGTATCCTTTTCCCTCTCGCTCTCATCCAACACTTCCCACACTGCCCCTACTCGGATGGTATCGCGCCGTCCCAACCTTCGCTCTCTCTCCCCGCTACTCTCTCCTCTTCCATCCTATCATCTCTTCCCTCTGCTCAAACCTTCTCCAACCTATCTCCTGATTCTGCCTCCTCAACCCTCCCTCCTCCCTTTCTGCATCCTTTGACTCTCTATGTCCCCTATCCTCCAGGCCGGCTCGGTCCTCCCCTCCCGCTCCGTGGCTCGACGACTCATTGCGAGCTCACAGAACAGGGCTCCGGGCAGCCGAGCGGAAATGGAGGAAAACTCGCCTCCCTGCGGACCTGACATCCTTTCACTCCCTCCTCTCTACATTTTCCTCTTCTCTCTCTGCTGCTAAAGCCACTTTCTACCACTCTAAATTCCAAGCATCTGCCTCTAACCCTAGGAAGCTCTTTGCAACCTTCTCCTCCCTCCTGAATCCTCCTCCCCCTCCCCCTCCTCCCTCTCTGCAGATGACTAAGTCAACCATTTTGAAAAGAAGGTCGACGACATCCGATCCTCGTTTGCTAAGTCAAACGACACCGCTGGTTCTGCTCACACTGCCCTACCCTGTGCTCTGACCTCTTTCTCCCCTCTCTCTCCAGATGAAATCTCGCGTCTTGTGACGGCCGGCCGCCCAACAACCTGCCCGCTTGACCCTATCCCCTCCTCTCTTCTCCAGACCATTTCCGGAGACCTTCTCCCTTACCTCACCTCGCTCATCAACTCATCCCTGACCGCTGGCTACGTCCCTTCCGTCTTCAAGAGAGCGAGAGTTGCACCCCTTCTGAAAAAACCTACACTCGATCCCTCCGATGTCAACAACTACAGACCAGTATCCCTTCTTTCTTTTCTCTCCAAAACTCTTGAACGTGCCGTCCTTGGCCAGCTCTCCCGCTATCTCTCTCAGAATGACCTTCTTGATCCAAATCAGTCAGGTTTCAAGACTAGTCATTCAACTGAGACTGCTCTTCTCTGTATCACGGAGGCGCTCCGCACTGCTAAAGCTAACTCTCTCTCCTCTGCTCTCATCCTTCTAGACCTATCGGCTGCCTTCGATACTGTGAACCATCAGATCCTCCTCTCCACCCTCTCCGAGTTGGGCATCTCCGGCGCGGCCCACGCTTGGATTGCGTCCTACCTGACAGGTCGCTCCTACCAGGTGGCGTGGCGAGAATCCGTCTCCACACCACGTGCTCACCACTGGTGTCCCCCAGGGCTCTGTTCTAGGCCCTCTCCTATTCTCGCTATACACCAAGTAACTTGGCTCTGTCATAACCTCACATGGTCTCTCCTATCATTGCTATGCAGACGACACACAATTAATCTTCTCCTTTCCCCCTTCTGATGACCAGGTGGCGAATCGCATCTCTGCATGCCTGGCAGACATATCAGTGTGGATGACGGATCACCACCTCAAGCTGAACCTCGGCAAGACGGAGCTGCTCTTCCTCCCGGAGAAGGACTGCCCGTTCCATGATCTCGCCATCACGGTTGACAACTCCATTGTGTCCTCCTCCCAGAGCGCTAAGAACCTTGGCGTGATCCTGGACAACACCCTGTCGTTCTCAACTAACATCAAGGCGGTGGCCCGTTCCTGTAGGTTCATGCTCTACAACATCCGCAGAGTACGACCCTGCCTCACACAGGAAGCGGCGCAGGTCCTAATCCAGGCACTTGTCATCTCCCGTCTGGATTACTGCAACTCGCTGTTGGCTGGGCTCCCTGCCTGTGCCATTAAACCCCTACAACTCATGGAGGACCTTAAGTATGCCTCAGCACTACTTCTGTGCATGTTGCTCTTCTCGTGCTCTTCTACCCTTTGGTGAACATGTTTCCAATCTGTCATTCCACTCATAAAAATACTGCTGTCAGCAGCCATCGCAAATGCCATACAAATTGAACAGTATAACGCATGGCTTTCTTCATTGTATGACCGCAGATTTCCGATTGGTGCCGTCTTTAAAACAGAAAACCCTCTACCACAGAGTTTTTTGGATTTCTGCCAAAATGTGTTTTTAGGTCATCTGACTGGGGTCTCTTGAAATAATCAAAAGTTGGTCTGGCATCCTGGCATTCCCTTTGATAAAATAATTTATATGTTTAATGATTAAATAATTCCACCCTGAAACCATAATTGTTTGAAATTTTTTAGAATCATAAAACTATAATCTGATGTGTGTAGTTTTAGTCAGAATTAGAACAAGGACCTTTTGTTCCTTTTTAGTATGTAAGCAGGGTGTGAGTGTGAAACAAATGATAAGAGGAGCTGTCGACAGACGAGCTGTACTACTGTGTTCCTTGCAGGACATTCTGTCACCACACGTGGAGAGGAGAAACTGTTAGGCTTGCAGAAAATTATGAAACATGTTGCAGATTAAACAATGTATCTGTAGTGGAAAGAACACTGACTGTCTGAGCATGGAGTAGCTTAAGATTTCAACTTGTTTGAGTGTGTTATAAAGACTGTTTGTATTCTTGACTTTGGAACGTTCCTGTGGATAAACATTTTTGACTATAGTAAGATGGGACTCTTGTCTATCATTCAACCAGAATCTTACAAACTCTGGGTTGCAGACTGAGTAGATTAATTGAAGTTAAAATTCGCATAACACTCTTCCACTGAAACTGGACTGGTCCTGTCATCAACCCCAAAGGTCCTCTCTTCCACTGAAACTGGACTGGTCCTGTCATCAACCCCAAAGGTCCTCTCTTCCACTGAAACTGGACTGGTCCTGTCATCAACCCCAAAGGTCCTCTCTTCCACTGAAGCTGGACTGGGCCTGTCATCAACCCCAAAGGTCCTCTCTTCCACTGAAACTGGACTGGGCCTGTCATCAACCCCAAAGGTCCTCCCTTCCACTGAAACTGGACTGGGCCTGTCATCAACCCCAAAGGTCCTCCCTTCCACTGAAACTGGACTGGGCCTGTCATCAACCCCAAAGGTCCTCCCTTCCACTGAAACTGGACTGGGCCTGTCATCATCAACATCAACCCCAAAGGTCCTCCTTCCACTGAAACTGGACTGGGGTCCTCCCTTCCACTGAAGCTGGACTGGGCCTGTCATCAACCCCAAAGGTCCTCCCTTCCACTGAAACTGGACTGGGCCTGTCATCACTGGGCCCCAAAGGTCCTCCCTTCCACTGAAACTGGACTGGGCCTGTCATCAACCCCAAAGGTCCTCCCTTCCACTGAAACTGGACTGGGCCTGTCATCAACCCCAAAGGTCCTCCCTTCCACTGAAACTGGACTGGGCCTGTCATCTACCCCAAAGGTCCTCCCTTCCACTGAACTGGGTCAACCCCAAAGGTCCTCCCTTCCACTGAAGCTGGACTGGGCCTGTCATCTACCCCAAAGGTCCTCCCTTCCACTGAAGCTGGACTGGGCCTGTCATCTACCCCAAAGGTCTTCTCTTCCACTGACACTGGACTGGGCCTGTCATCAACCCCAAAGGTCCTCTCTTCCACTGAAACTGGACTGGGCCTGTCATCTACCCCAAAGGTCCTCTCTTCCACTGACACTGGACTGGGCCTGTCATCAACCCCAAAGGTCCTCCCTTCCACTGAAGCTGGACTGGGCCTGTCATCTATCCCAAAGGTCCTCTCTTCCACTGAAACTGGACTGGGCCTGTCATCAACCCCAAAGGTCCTCCCTTCCACTGAAGCTGGACTGGGCCTGTCATCAACCCCAAAGGTCCTCTCTTCCACTGAAACTGGACTGGGCCTGTCATCAACCCCAAAGGTCCTCTCTTCCACTGAAGCTGGACTGGGCCTGTCATCAACCTCCATGCTCTCTTCCACTGAAGCTGGACTGGGCATGTCAACCTCCCAGCTCTCTTCCACTGAAGCTGGACTGGGCATGTCAACCTCCATGCTCTCTTCCACTGAAACTGGACTGGGCATGTCATCAACCTCCATGCTCTCTTCCACTGAAGCTGGACTGGGCATGTCAACCTCCATGCTCTCTTCCACTGAAACTGGACTGGGCATGTCAACCTCCATGCTCTCTTCCACTGAAACTGGGCATGTCATCAACCTCCATGCTCTCTTCCACTGAAACTGGGCATGTCATCAACCTCCATGCTCTCTTCCACTGAACTGGACTGGGCATGTCATCAACCTCCATGCTCTCTTCCACTGAAACTGGACTGGGCATGTCATCAACCTCCATGCTCTCTTCCACTGAAACTGGACTGGGCATGTCATCAACCTCCATTCTCTTCCACTGAAACTGGACTGGGCATGTCAACCTCCAAGCTCTCTTCCACTGAAACTGGACTGGGCATGTCATCAACCTCAATGATCTCTTCCACTGAAACTGGACTGGGCCTGTCATCAACCTCAATGATCTCTTCCACTGAAATCTGGACTGGGCATGTCATCAACCCCAAAGGTCCTCTCTTCCTCTGTCTACTCTTTTACCCGCGAACCGGGTTGTGTCATCTTCCTCTTGCCAGTCTAGCACTTCGATGTTAGTGTCGGTGGCAATGATACTAGTACTACTACTACTACCGAATAAGTCGGTTAGTTTTTTGCATTTGAGTGAAGACTTTTGACTCTTAACTTTTCAGCCCCACCCCCTACGTTTTTTTACTCTGCTTTTCCATTGTCTATTGTAGCTAGTTTTCGAGCTGTCACTGTCAATGTGGGCGGGGCTAAGGGTTGCATAGACGTTTGTTTTCAATAGGCCATAGGGCCTGGGGGAAAGGAGCCGGTTGGCCCGTGTCGCTCAACCTTCAGACAACTTTTTTATTAGTAGTAAAACATGTTTAAGGCAGGCGGCCCCGAGGTCCCATGCTGTGTTACAGCCGGCTGGGACCGGGAGACCCAAGAGGCAGCGCACAATTGGTCCGGGTTAGGGGAGGGATTTCCTTGTCCCATCGTGCTCTAGCAACTCCTTGTGGTGGGCCGGGCGCCTGCAAGCTGTATTCGGTCATCAGTTGGACCGTGTTTCCTCCGACACATTGGCTTCCGGGTTAAGTGATCAGTGTGTCAAGAAGCAGTGCGACTTGGCAGGGTCGTGTTACGGAGGACGCATGGCTCTCGACCTTTGCCTCTCCCGAGTCCATATGGGAGTTGCAGCGATGAGACAAGACTGTAACTACCAATTGGGGAGAAAGAGGTAAAAGGTGAAATAATTGGGCTGCCTGTGTAAACACATGCATACACATTAGACATACACAAGGAGTCAACATTATTAATGAGGGAAGAGAAGCTTTATACCAGCATATTCAAAACCCATGTAGTACTTCTCAGTGTATTTACAAAACATAAAGAGGTAAAAATAAAAGAATAACAGAAAATGGAAGAAAATGAACACATCACAAATGGAAACAAACAACCAACATTTGGAATCCAAAAATGTGTAAATTGTCAAATTTAAAAAGAAAAAAATATATGCATCTTTCATTATTCATACTTGTGACTTTAAACTAACATTAAAACAAACGGCTCTGTATTGGTGTCCCCTAGTTCATCTTTCCCCTCTCTCTTTCGTTCTCTCTTTCTGTCCATCCCTCCATGTGTTAGATACACAAAGAAGAGGAGTTAGATTTATGAGTTTTAGATCTACGGGAGGGAATAGTAAAATCCTGGACTAAATAATAACGTCATGGACTAAATATTATCATAATAAACTAACATGGGCTGAGGAGTAGGTTTAAAATAATACAAAACACAGCTATTTTACCTCTACACATACTCTCCAAAATACATTAAGATCACAGTTTTTCCGGATGACAATAATAAATTAATTAAGAGAATGATTTAAATGCATGTTTTTAATAATACCTTCACACAAAAATCCCTACAACTATTGTCACCAATTGCTGCACTTTTAGTTTTCCTTTTTCGTTCAATCTACAGTCTTGCATTCTTTGAAAAATCACAACACATTGCATCCTTTTGACAAGGCAGAAAATAGTTCTCTTTCAGACAACCAACTGCTTGCATTTTCTCTGTTCTCTCCATCTCAGATGTGTCATCGTTAGATTGGCAAATCTCTTTGTTTTTAGGTGTTGATGCTCGTAGTCAAGACATAGATATAAGGATGAACATTGCTCCCAGTAAATGATAAGATGTGGCCTTACAGTACTCTCTAGCCAGTACACTTACACAGTGTACAGCTCAACAAGCAGGTGTATATTCTCAAACCAGTCACCATGCCAAACAAAATCAACCAACTAATAAAAAACAACATTGAAAACATGGCCCATACTGTACTGAATGATCTCTCTCAACATAGCACATCAGATTCAAGTGTATGGAGGTGAAAAAAAAGAAAAAAAAACATTGGTGAATGTTCACTGTGGGACAAAGATCTCAAATCACTGAAGCTGTCGCCCCTCTCCAATCAAAGACTGTGGTTGCCATAATCTTCATCCAATGAGAGACGGAGGATACCATTAAATAGGCTTTATTCCAGGTTGTTGTATATCCAATGAGACTGAAGTTGTCATCTCAATTCATCCAATCATAGACTGTGGTTGCCATCATGCCCATCAAATCTAAAGACTCATAACGAATGCAGGTGGGGAGCCAGAAAGCTACCTGCTCAGATTTCTTTACACTTGAGGGTTTTCAGTGTCTTTTCCACAAGATGGTGGAGCATGGTACATCTTTCTGTGTTAGCATGACTGAGAGTATGCACAGTGACATACATTTATAAATATACAGAGATTTTTATTTCCTGGTTTGTTAGAATGGAGGTTCCTTTCATACAGTCTCTGATGGTAGGTGATGAACGAAGCAGAAGGTCACAAGTGTAAAAGTGAGAGGAAACGGAAGAAGAGAACAAACACAGATAGAGGCCAGGGGGAGAACGAGGCCTGGGTCCACTGTCCTGGTAGAGAGGGCACAGAGAGGAAGAGCCACTGGGCATAGATGACATCACGTCCTGTCTCTTCCACCAATCCACACCACTAACTGACCAGCTGGCGGAGCCTTCACACACTCATCGTCATGTTTGGAGAATACTAGAGAGAGACGGACAAAGGGGGTTATGTAAATATTATCAATACTCTTATGAAGCCAAACATCACTTTTTATGGTATGAACAAATAGGGAACACACACTGAAAGTCCCCTGCACACACCTGAGGTGGTTGGTGAAACATTGTGTTGGTAATGGAGCCTTTCAGTGTCCAGGCCCTTTAATATTTATAATCAACACCATGTAAAAAATGTATAGTTGGTAGGCTAATGTTTATTTTGAAAGTTGGTAAAGATAATCTTCAGTCCTACTGCTACAATGTGTGTCTCTGGCCCTTTGAATAACTTCTGTGGGTATGAGTATGGACTCACGCTCTCGTTCTGAAAGGGGTTGAGGAAGTTGCCCCCCATCTCGCCGTCATCTCTGGGGGTCCCCGGCTGGTTACTCATACTCAGGTTACCAGGAGAGTTCTGATCAGAACCAATCACACAACATAGAAATATAACCTATTATCCATCTGTATACCATACATACGCAATAGGGTAGATGAACCATTAACGGTAGTACCAATATTTCAACCACATACAAATCACTACAAAAGTCTGTCTGATAATTGATTGATGCAAATTACTAATGGTATGGGTTGGGTTGGAGTCTTCTCCTACCTTAGGGAGGCTATCCATGTCACCAGACCCTGGGTAGTTGGGAGAGAGAAGGGCATTACTACTATACAGTCTCAGTAAACACATCAATTTACCCTTCAAAAGACTCTAGTGTAGGGTGTTAAGAACAAGCTCACAGCATGTGTGTGTGTGTGTGTCTGTTTAAGAGTTCTATTCAGCTTCATAGCATGATTGAAATTCAAAAGGCAATGTTCCTGCTTAGCACAGACTGCATTCATGGTAAACGCTCCATAAATGCTTCAGCTTTACAAATTGAATAGGGCCCTAAGTGTTACCTAGCGATCCATTCATGTGATGTGGCTCCATTCCTGCCATCCCTCCCATTGGACCGTCTGCACCGGCACCCATTGGAAACTAAGGCCAAAACACAAGCAAGCAGTATTAAACAGTTAAATCACACACACACACACACACACACACTGATGGTTAAGTTATCTTACATTTGGTCTGTTTCCACCAGGGGGGACTGTGTTGATCATGGTGTATATGTTGTCACCGGAGTTAGTCGAGTCTGACAGGAAACACAGTATACACAACTCATACATACAGTATACATACAGTACACACACACACATGTATACATACAGTACACACACACACACACACACACACACACACACAGGTTAAGTACCCACTAGAATCTTGAACATACTATAAGCCAAATAGGCAACTGACTTGAGGTAAAGTCACACTTTAGGTCAGATATATATAGTTAAGTTGTTTCACAGACCAAATCGCTAAAGTCAGTTTGTAACATTGTGAATGCATCCCTGTCCCTGTCTAACCCCACACATACATCCATTAGCCCCACTCAGGTCAAGGCCCCCCAAACACACGCACACACTACCTGCTGGGCTGGGCATTATTGGAGTACCAGGTGGCCCCCCTCCTCCCGGCGGACCCTAAAATGAGAGTTGATAATTGGGAGATTAATGCCTCATAGCAACTACACACCAACAATACAATGCTCCTAATATCTATAAAGACAATACACTATATAGTGCCTTGTAACTAACAGGCAAATACAGACAACCAACTTCCAGTCACATAGTTTCAAGTATCAAGTTTTAATGTCACATGCTCAAGTACAGTGAAATGCTTTTCTTGCAGCTCTAATCCCAACAATGCAGTTATCAATAACAATGTAATGCCAAAAATAACAGGGTAGAACAAAACACAAGATATAAAAACAACAAGAACACAATAATGTAAATAAGAATACTATATACAGGGTCATACTATAGAGGGTCATACAATATACATACCACATAACTTCCTGGAGATGCAGAGGAGTAGGGGATCTACAGACAGACAAAGAGAGAGAGAGTGAGAAAATAGCATTTCTCTTTATTCAAATCCTCTCTTCAGGAAATGTATGTTTTTTTATTTTTTATTAAAATATTTGCTGTTTTATTGTTATTGCGGTATATTTAGGTATCTGTCTTGGTGGTTGTGTTAAAGTTTGTTTTTCTGGTTACTCACTGAGTTGGCGTTTTGAGGATTTGGCCAAGGTCTACCCCCACCAGGTCCCCTAAAATACACACACACACACACACACACACACACACACACACACACACACACACACACACACACACACACACTTTAGTTCACTCTGTTCTTACACAGTCCTGGGTTGTTCTATTTCCCGTCAACAGTATTGGCAAGAACACATCATTTAGAGGCCAGAGAAAGGAAGAGAGGACAGCACATCCAATCATAATCAGCTCTGAGGGTAGTGATCGTATCTAGTGAGGGATTGAGGAAATATTATACTCTATAAATAATATACTCTCTCCACTGGCTTCCAGTTGAAGCTCGCATCCGCTACAAGACCATGGTGCTTGCCTACGGAGCTGTGAGGGGAACGGCACCTCAGTACCTCCAGGCTCTGATCAGGCCCTACACCCAAACAAGGGCACTGTGTTCATCCACCTCTGGCCTGCTCGCCTCCCTACCACTGAGGAAGTACAGTTCCTGCGCAGCCCAGTCAAAACTGTTCGCTGCTCTGGCCCCCCAATGGTGGAACAAACTCCCTCACGACGCCAGGACAGCGGAGTCAATCACCACCTTCCGGAGACACCTGAAACCCCACCTCTTTCAGGAATACCTAGGATAGGATAAAGTAATCCTTCTCACCCCCCCCCTTAAAATATTTAGATGCACTATTGTAAAGTGGCTGTTCCACTGGATGTCTTAAGGTGAACGCACCAATTTGTAAGTCGCTCTGGATAAGAGCGTCTGCTAAATGACTTAAATGTAATGTAAATGTATTGTTTTTATAGAACTCTTGCGTAACCACATCCTTTGGGGGGGAAGAGTTAAAGGACGGTGTGGATTGTATGTTTACAGTGCCGTGTCTGTTCATTGTGTGTGTGTGCGTGCGTGCACATGTTTTTGTGTGTAGTGTGTGTATGTATATAGGGAGGCGCACAATTGGCCCAGCGTCGTCCAGGTTTAGCCGGGGTAGGCCGTCATTGTAAATAAGAATTTGTTCTTAACTGACTTGCCTAGTTAAATAAAAATAAAATAAATACAAATGTACAGTGCCTTCGGAAAGTTTGGACTTTTCCCACATTTTTGTTACATTACAGCCTTATTCTAAATTTTATTTTATTTTTTAAGTAAAAAATCCTAGGGAATCTACACAATACTCCATAATGACAGGGTGAAAAGTTTTTGGGAAAAACAGAAATACCTTATTTATCGTATTCAGACCCTTTGCTATGAGACTCGAAATTGAGTTCAGGTGCATCCTATTTCTATTGATCATCCTTGATGTTTCTACAACTTGATTGGAGTCCACCTGTGGTAAATTCAATTGATTGGACATGATTGGAAAGGCACACACCTGTCTATAAGGTCCCACAGTTGACAGTGCATGCCAGAGCAAAAACCAAGCCATGAGGTCGAAGGAATTGTCTTTAGAGCTTTGAGACAGGATTGTGTCAAGGCGCAGATCTGGGAAAGGTTATCAAAACATTTCTGCAGCATTGAAGATCCACAAGAACATAGTGTCCTCCATCATTCTTTTAATGGAAGACGTTTGTAACCACCAAGACTCTTCCTAGAGCTGGCCGACCGGCCAAACTGAGCAATCGAGGGAGAAGGGCCTTGGTCAGGAAGGTGACCAAGAACCCGATGGTCACTCTGACAGCGCTCTAGAGTGCCTCTGTGGAGATAGGAAAACCTTCCAGAAGGACAACCAATCAGGCCTTTATGGTAGAGTGGCCAGACGGAAGCCACTCCTCAGTAAAAGGCACATGACAGCCCGCTTGGAGTTTGCCAAAAGACACCCAAAGACTCTCAGACCATGAGAAACAAGATTCTCTGGTCTGATGAAACCAAGATTGAAATCTTTGGCCTGAATGCCAAGCGTCTCTTCTGGAGGAAACCTGGCACCATCCTTACTTACGGTGGCAGCATCATGCTGTGGAGATGTTTTTCGGCAGGGACTGGGAGACTAGTCAGGATCGAGGGAAAGATTAACCTAGCTGAGTACAGAGAGATGCTTGATGAAAACCTGCTCAAGAGCGCTCAGGACCTCAGACTGGGGTGAAGGTTCACCTTCCAACAGGAAAACAACCCTAAGCACAGAGCCAAGACAACACAGGAGTGGCTTCAGAACAAGTCTCTGAATGTCCTTGAGTGGCCAAGCCAGAGCCCGGATTTGAACCTGATCAAACATCTCTGGAGAGACCTGAAAATAGTTGTGCAGCAACGCTCCCCATCCAACCTGACAGAGCTTGAGAGGATCTGCAAAGAAGAATGGGAGAAACTCCCCAAATACATGTGTGCCAAGCTTGTAGCATCATACTCAAGAAGACTTGATGCTGTAATCACTGCCAAAGGTGCTTCAACAAAGTACTGAGTAAAGGTTCTGCATACTTATGTCAATGTAATTCAGTTTTTTATATTTTTTATATAAATTAGCAAAAGTTTCTTAACCTGTTTTTGCTTTGTCATTATGGGGTATTGTGCATAATACATTTTAGAATAAAACTATAACGTAACAAAATGTGAAAAAGTCAAGGGGTCTGAATACTTTCCGAATGCACTGTATGTGTGTGTATGTGTTTGTGTGTATTGATGACAGAGTGCTCACATGTTCATGCCAGGCATCCCAGGGCCAACGAGTGCATTTAGAGGAGGTCTCATCCCTCCACCGTAGTTCTGGAAAAGAGAAACCCAAGGTTAAACTACTGTAAAGTAATGTACACAACTCAAACAGGATCCACAGGTGGAGAGTAGAAATACTACTATTGTATACTACCACACATAAAAACAAATATATTCACCAACCTACAAACACAAACAGCCAAACATACGCTAATGTTACCGAAGGAGTTTAAACTTACGCAAACCTGGAGATTTCATCCAATCACATACCTGTGGCGCAAGAGGGACCATCCCTCTGGGTGGAGTCATTCGCTGCATGGGCCCGCCCATATTTGGATGCCCTGGAAAAAAACAGAGTGCTATCAGCTCGCAGTCCTTGTATGTGAGTAAGAGTCTGTGGTGTGTATGTGTGACACACACCTTGCTGTCTTGTGGGGTCCATTCCGCTGGGTAGCATAGGCTGGTTACCATGGACCCCCATTGCCTGAGCCGAAATCGTCATCATCATCACAAAATATAACACAAAATCATTAACATACAGTAAAGCTAAGGGGCTATACAAATAATCATGTCCAAACACGGTCAAAGAGGGTAATGTAGTCAAATAAGATATACAGTGGGGCAAAAAAGTATTTATCAGCCACCAATTGTGCAAGTTCTCCCACTTAAAAAGATGAGAGAGGCCTGTCATTTTCATCATAGGTACACTTCAACTATGACAGACAAAATGAGAAGAAACAAAATCCAGGAAATCACATTGAGGATTTTTAATGAATTTATTTGCAAATTATGGTGGAAAATAAGTATTTGGTCAATAACAAAGGTTTATTTCAATACTTTGTTATACAGTGCCTTGCGAAAGTATTCGGCCCCCTTATTTTGCGACCTTTTGCCACATTTCAGGCTTCAAACATAAAGATATAAAACTGTATTTTTTGTGAAGAATCAACAACAAGTGGGACACAATCATGAAGTGGAACGACATTTATTGGATATTTCAAACTTTTTTAACAAATCAAAAACTGAAAAATTGGGCGTGCAAAATTATTCAGCCCCTTTACTTTCAGTGCAGCAAACTCTCTCCAGAAGTTCAGTGAGGATCTCTGAATGATCCAATGTTGACCTAAATGACTAATGATGATAAATACAATTCACCTGTGTGTAATCAAGTCTCCGTATGAATGCACCTGCACTGTGATAGTCACAGAGGTCCGTTAAAAGCGCAGAGAGTATCATGAAGAACAAGGAACACACCAGGCAGGTCCGAGATACTGTTGTGAAGAAGTTTAAAGCCGGATTTGGATACAAAAAGATTTCCCAAGCTTTAAACATCCCAAGGAGCACTGTGCAAGCGATAATATTGAAATGGAAGGAGTATCAGACCACTGCAAATCTACCAAGACCTGGCCGTCCCTCTAAACTTTCAGCTCATACAAGGAGAAGACTGATCAGAGATGCAGCCAAGAGGCCCATGATCACTCTGGATGAACTGCAGAGATCTACAGCTGAGGTGGGACACTCTGTCCATAGGACAACAGTCAGTTGTATATTGCACAAATCTGGCCTTTATGGAAGAGTGGCAAGAAGAAAGCCATTTCTTAAAGATATCCATAAAAAGTGTTGTTTAAAGTTTGCCACAAGCCACCTGGGAGACACACCAAACATGTGGAAGTAGGTGCTCTGGTCAGATGAAACCAAAATTGAACTTTTTGGCAACAATGCAAAACGTTATGTTTGGCGTAAAAGCAACACAGCTCATCACCCTGAACACACCATCCCCACTGTCAAACATGGTGGTGGCAGCATCATGGTTTGGGCCTGCTTTTCTTCAGCAGGGACAGGGAAGATGGTTAAAATTGATGGGAAGATGGATGGAGCCAAATACAGGACCATTCTGGAAGAAAACCTGATGGAGTCTGCAAAAGACCTGAGACTGGGACAGAGATTTGTCTTCCAACAAGACAATGATCCAAAACATAAAGCAAAATCTACAATGGAATGGTTCAAAAATAAACATATCCAGGTGTTAGAATGGCCAAGTCAAAGACAAGACCTGAATCCAATCGAGAATCTGTGGAAAGAACTGAAAACTGCTGTTCACAAATGCTCTCCATCCAACCTCACTGAGCTCGAGCTGTTTTGCAAGGAGGAATGGGAAAAAATGTCAGTCTCTCGATGTGCAAAACTGATAGAGACATACCCGAAGCGACTTACAGCTGTAATCGCAGCAAAAGGTGGCGCTACAAAGTATTAACTTAAGGGGGCTGAATAATTTTGCACGCCCAATTTTTCAGTTTTTGATTTGTTAAAAAAGTTTGAAATATCCAATAAATGTCGTTCCACTTCATGATTGTGTCCCACTTGTTGTTGATTCTTCACAAAAAAATACAGTTTTATATCTTTATGTTTGAAGCCTAAAATGTGGCAAAAGGTCACAAAGTTCAAGGGGGCTGAATACTTTCGCAAGGCACTTTATACCCTTTGTTGGCAATGACAGAGGTCAAACGTTTCCTGTAAGTCTTCACAAGGTTTTCACACACTGTTGCTGGTATTTTGGCCCATTCCTCCATGCAGATCTCCTCTAGAGCAGTGATGTTTTGGGGCTGTTGCTGGGCAACACGGACTTTCAACTCCCTCCAAAGATTTTCTATGGGGTTGAGATCTGGAGACTGGCTAGGCCACTCCAGGACCTTGAAATGCTTCTTACGAAGCCACTCCTTCGTTGCCCGGGCGGTGTGTTTGGGATCATTGTCATGCTGAAAGACCCAGCCACGTTTCATCTTCAATGCCCTTGCTGATGGGAGGAGGTTTTCACTCAAAATCTCACAATACATGGCCCCATTCATTCTTCCCTTTACATGGATCAGTCGTCCTGGTCCCTTTGCAGAAAAACAGCGCCAAAGCATGATGTTTCCATCCCCATGCTTCACAGTAGATATGGTGTTCTTTGGATGCAACTCAGCATTCTTTGTCCTCCAAACACGACGAGTTGAGTTTTTACCAAAAAGTTATATTTTGGTTTCATCTGACCATATGACATTCTCCCAATCTTTTTCTGGATCATCCAAATGCTCTCTAGCAAACTTCAGACGGGCCTGGACATATACTGGCTTAAGCAGGGGGACACGTCTGGCACTGCAGGATTTGAGTCCCTGGCGGCGTAGTGTGTTACTGATGGTAGGCTTTGTTACTTTGGTCCCAGCTCTCTGCAGGTCATTCACTAGGTCCCTCCGTGTGGTTCTGGGATTTTTGCTCACCGTTCTTGTGATCATTTTGACCCCACGGGGTGAGATTTTGCGTGGAGCTCCAGATCGAGGGAGATTATCAGTGGTCTTGTATGTCTTCCATTTCCTAATAATTGCTCCCACAGTTGATTTCTTCAAACCAAGCTGCTTACCTATTGCAGATTCAGTCTTCCTAGCCTGGTGCAGGTCTACAATTTTGTTTCTGGTGTCCTTTGACAGCTCTTTGGTCTTGGCCATAATGGAGTTTGGAGTGTGACTGTTTGAGGTTGTGGACAGGTGTCTTTTATACTGATAACAAGTTCAAACAGGTGCCATTAATACAGGTAACGAGTGGAGGACAGAGGGCCTCTTAAAGAAGAAGTTACAGGTCTGTGAGAGCCAGAAATCTTGCTTGTTTATAGGTGACCAAATACTTATTTTCCACCATAATTTGCAAATAAATTCATTAAAAATCCTACAATGTGATTTTCTGGATTTCTTTTCTTCTCATTTTGTCTGTCATAGTTGAAGTGTACCTATTATGGAAATTAGAGGCGTCTCTCATCTTTTTAAGTGGGAGAACTTGCACAATTGGTGGCTGACTAAATACTTTTTTGCCCCACTGTAAATAGAAGCAGATACAAGTGAAGGGAAATAAAAAAAAGATGAGGGTACATATCCTATTGTAGCCTGAGGAGCGCGTCTGTGCATCAGTGATCTTACCTGATTAGGTATTCTGAGGGGAGGTCTGGGCCCACCAGGATAACGAGGTGACATGAACGACTGTGAAGGTACACACGCACAAACAAACAAACACACACACAAAACATACACACAGGGTTACAAGCATGCACACACATACCAGTACACACACAAAGAGAGAGGGGGGATAGAGGACGATAGAGTTAGGGAGAGATAAAGTCTGATGGAAAGAGATAAAGTATATGATAATGAATGCTAGCAATGTTAGTATGACAGTCAGTTATGACACTTCTACACTCCCATGACTAACTACTATGCATGTTTCAGTGTGTTACCTGTAGGATTAACATGTTTGTGTTCTGTGATTGAAATATAATGTTGCTATTGTGTGTGTCTGCTATCCAATGTCTACACCACACACAATGAACTGTCCCATAAATGTCGTGGTCAATTCAAACTAAACCAAACCAGTTGTGTGTATTCATGGATGCCAAGGGAAGGCTTTCCAAAATATTTGACAAATTCAAAAATAAAAAGGAGAAAATAATTTATCTTTAGAATCTCTGTGTTTTCATAATTTCCCTTCAATTCGCAAGTAGCTGAATCTCACCGGAAAAGTCATCCGAGCAAGGGAAACAGCGTCCCTCTGTCTCAGTATGGGTAGCCCATGTATTTGATGCTGTCTGGACCAAAAGAGTATGACTCCATAACATTTGATTGATTGATGCCAGCAAGCATTTGGCTTCCCTTGATTAAAAAAAAGTATAAAAGAATTAGCCAATCAGCGTTCAGCTGAGCTCAACGTAGGGTTGTCCTGGCACAGTAAAACACCCCCCAAGGGAAGGCAGTTTGGATTTGGCTTCACACCAATCAAATCACATATAACGCAAACATTATTATTATTTTTTTTTATGTTTCTTGGCTGCTTTTGTTGTTGTCCTGTAGTAGCTAGCTTGCTAAATCAACCTTTTCCTAAGACATGGATGGAGATGGGGATTTGAACTTGTGGTTTTGACTTAAGTCTCTGTACATTCTCTGTATGATTATGAAGGTGATTCTGATCTAACCATACATTTATATATTGTGCCACTGGCCTGAGACAAATTAAGTTCAATATGTAGCCTAGATGTAGACTAGGCTCAAGTTAACTAGCTAGCTAACTTAGCTGGTTCATTGTTGCCCATGCAAGGAAGTTAGGCTAGCAAGATATTTTAGCTAGGTAGCCTATGATAACAAAAACTAAAAACATACTGTATGACAAAGGAATAGACCATTTTGCCAACATGAAAGAGAGGTGGATGGCATCGGTCTACAAGTAGGATGAGTCAACATTTTTTACTTGCACACGCACACACACAGAAAGAAAGAAATCAGTACCATGGACAGCCACATGATATTTAGGAAGATTGATTGGACTAAATAATTGTTGGTATCTTTAAGTTTGTTTTCACTGTATTATAGCCTAGTTGATTTGATAATGTTTAAGTTGAAATGGTGCTAGAATAGCAGAGGCAGTGCTCCTGTTGTCTTTATGCTGACTTGCGGCAACTCCGTGGTTCTAAATCAGTAGTTACTTAGTAAACTGTCTAAAACATGCCTGGCTGACCATGCTGTGGGTCATGTAACTGTTTGTTACATGCAATATGTTGCTCTCTTGCTTTGTGATAAAAACAAAAAACAAATGTGTAGTTGAATTTATTCCGCAGCTGTGTGACTTTTGCAGTATCATAAGACACCACTAGGGAGCAGTATTATACCACTAGGAAGCAGTATCATAAGACACCACTAGGTAGCAGTACCATAAGACACCACTAGGGGGCAGCACCATAAGACACCACTAGGGAGCAGTACCATAAGACACCACTGGGGAGCAGTACCATAACACACCACTAGGGTGCAGTATCATAACACACCACTAGGGAGCAGTATCATAAGACACCACTAGGGAGCAGTATCATAAGACACCACTAGGGAGCAATATCATAAGACACCACTAGGGAGAAGTTCATACGACACCACTAGGGATCAGTATCATAAGACACCACTAGGGAGCAGTATTATACCACTAGGGAGCAGTATCATAAGACACCACTAGGTAGCAGTACCATAAGACACCACTAGGGGGCAGTACCATAACATACCACTAGGGAGCAGTATCATTACACACCACCAGGGAGCAGTACCATAACAAACCACTAGGGGACAGTACCATACCACACCACTAAGTGGCAGTACCAAAACGCAACGCTATGACGCAATACCATAACACACCACTAGGTGGCAGTGACATCCAGTTGACATCCAGTCCCTCTGCTACCTACTTTCCTCTCTGTTTGGATCCAAATTAAATGGACATTGACTTTACAACACAGAGATTATCATGTACTATTATGTTTCTTATTGTCTTATGTGTATTTCAGCCCAGGTGTATTTCAGCCCTTGAAAAGGTAAAAAGAGAATAGCAGAGTCTAAGAAATAATATAAGTGTATACGGATGAATTAATATATTATTACATTTATTTGTGAATGAGCAAAAGTGCAAAGAAGTGAGTAAATTAGAGTAAGTCAAAAGACATGAATGAATATGGATTACCGAGCCAGTTGGGTTGTGTGTGCATGTGTGTGTCTGCCAGTCAGTGCCTGTGTTGTGGCTAGTGGCTAGTTTGTTTGTTGATTCAAAGCTGCATAGGCATGTGTTGATCATTCAGTTTGGCCTCTGTAAGAATCTCAGGGAGGAACTAGTCTGCTCTGTCTCAGACCCTGATTGGCCTTGACAAGAAATCCTCTTCAAAGACGGCTCCAAACAACAACAATGATTGATTTTCAGCAAGGATCAGGGAACCAGGAGTTGGTGGAAAAGGGTGTGTTTTGACTCAAGTTTGAGATTTCTGAAAAGCTGATCTGAAATATTGCCACGAAGGCTATTGATCTAAGTGTCAGATGTGAGCTACTGAGTTTGACTGTTAATGACATTTAATCAATGCGCTACCAGCCGACTGACTAATGTAATGGAGAGACTGACTGCCTAAGAGAGGAAGCTCATACTGCTCAGACACACACACACACCTATGCACCAACACACACACACTAACATGCACACATACAGTACCAGTCAAAAGTTTGGACACCTACTCATTCAAGGGTTTTTCTTTATTTGTACTATTTTCTACATTGTAGAATAACAGTGAAGACATCAAAACTATGAAATAACACAAATGGAATCATGTAGTAACCAAAAAAGTGTTAAATCAAAATAGATTTTAGATTCTTCAAAGTAGCCACCCTTTGCCTTGATTACAGCTTTGCACACTCTTGGCATTCTCTCAACCAGCTTCAACAGTCTTGAAGGAGTTTCCACAAATGCTGAGCACTTGTTGGCTGCTTTTCCTTCCCTCTGCGGTCCAACTCATCCCAAACCATCTCAATTGGGTTGAGGTCGGGTGATTGTGGAGGCCAGGTCATCTGATGCAGCACTCCATCACTTTCCGTCTTAGTCAAATAGCCCTTACACAGCCTGGAGGTGTGTTGGGTCATTGACCTGTTGAAAAACAAATTATAGTCCCACTAAGCACAAACCAAATGGGATGGCGTATCGCTGCAGAATGTTGTGGTTGCCATGCTGGTTAAGTGTGCCTTGAATTCTAAAGAAATCACAGACAGTGTCACCAGCATAGCACCCCAACACCATCACACCTCTTCCATGCTTCACGGTGGGAACCACACATGCGGAGATCATCCGTTCACCTACTCTGAATCTCACAAAGACACGGTAGTTGGAATCAAAAATCTCAAATGTGGACTCATCAGACCAAAGGACAGATTTCCACCGGTCTAATCTCCATTGCTCATGTTTCTTGGCCCAAGCAAGTCTCTTCTTATTGGTGTCCTTTAGTAGTGGTGTCTTTGCATTTGACCATGAAGGCCTGATTCACACAGTTTCCTCTAAACAGTTGATGTTGAGATGTGTCTGTTACTTGAACTCTGTGAAGCATATATTTGGGCTGCCATTTCTGAGGCTAGTAACTCTAATGACCTTATCCTCTGCAGCAGAGGTAACTCTGGGTCTTCCTTTCCTGTGGCGGTCCTCAGGAGAGCCAGTTCATCAGTTTCATCATAACGCTTGATGGTTTTTTCGACTGCACTTGAAGAAACTTTCAAAGTTCTTGAAATGTTCCGCATTGACTGACCTTCATGTCTTAAAGTAATGATGGACTGTCGTTTCTCTTTGTTTATTTTAGCTGTTCTTGCCATAATATGGACTTGGTCTTCTACCAAATACCAGCTTCTGTATACCAAATACCAGCTTCTGTATACCAAATATACTTCTGTATACCACCCCTACCTTGTCACAACACAACTGATTGGCTCAAACATTTTAAGGAAAGAAATTCCACAAATTAACTTTTAACAAGGTACACCTGTTAATTGAAATGCACTCCAGGTGACTACATCATGAAGCTGGTTGAGAGAATGCCAAGAGTGTGCAAAGCTGTCATCAGGGCAAAGGGTGGCTACTTTGAAGAATCTCAAATACCAAATATGTTTTGATTTGCTTTTTGGTTATGACATGATTCCATATGTGTTATTTCATAGTTTTGATTTATTCACTATTATTCTACAACGTAGAAAATAGTAAAAATAAAGAACAACCCTGGAATGAGTAGGCGTGTCCAAACTTTTGACTGGTACTGTACACAAAAGCAAATCAACTCCTTGCTACAGAGTGTAAAGTCCATGTATTGCTAAAACATACACAAATGGAAAGATGATTGAATTAGTCTCTGTGAACATGTAGTGTTATTGTAAGAGGATGAAGTACAGGTAGCCTCCTCTAACCCAACCAGCACACATACAAACACACACACAGTTAACACTCTCCCCTTGACATGACCATCTAATAAAGCTAATCTACCATCTAATGCAGCTGGTAGGAGGGTCTGTGGAGGGACATGGGTATTGAAGATGGGCTCTGTTATAAGTACAACTAGCGGGGATGATCTCGATTCTACTTCAATCCAGTCAGTTTAGCAGAAGATTTTAGTTTTTTTCTGCAGTTCCATGGTAACTCCCCACTCAACTCCTCTAGCCTCTTCTGCTTCAATTCAAAAAGTCCTGAAGACAAGGGGTTGCCATTAATGACGCATTGGACAACAGTGAGAGTACCTGCCTGGTGTCGGTGGTATCTGTTCTGGCTATAGGACAGAATGTTCTGTTGGTCATAATCTGTAGCTACTAATCTGATAGAAAATGGTTGTCTGTCTCCCACACACACACACACACAAGATAACACAGCAGGAACTGTGTGGCCACCGCAATGACGCACAGCAATCGGCTGAGTGCCATGTTAAATACTTCCCTGTAGCCCATTCAGCCAGAGCACAGGGAAGACCCCTTTCTGCTTTATAAATTCAACAATGTGTGTGTGTACCTGGAAGAATCCTGGAGGTACAGGACCCACTGGCATTCCCTCTCCTGTGGGAAGGTTCCCAAGGATGGGACTGGGTGCTGCTGCTGCACTCTGGAAGATACACGCGTGCGCACACACACACACACACACACACACACACACAGTAAGTGAGGTTAGACCATGGTGGTGGTGTATCAGTGACACACCAATCTAACAATGCTCCAAAGACATCCAACCAACAGGAGACCAAGTAATTGCCACCAATATCCCACAATATCTTGGCAAACTCAACCTCCCAGAGCCCTAGTAAAATCCATAATCCAGCGCATGACTCTACTTATTATACAGGAGCAAATCATAACAGTATCCCAGTTTCTTTGCTATCATGTCATGATCAAACGAGCCTCCCTCCTCTGTCTCGGTGGTCTCTTTCCTGTGTGTTTCTGCCGGCCTCCCTGGTTATTTTTGACTTCTTATTTGTTTTCCCCCAGACAGGAGGTGCGGGCACATTTCACCACTGCCTCGGACTGCTTCCTGTGCTATTTTACAAACTCCCCAATATTACCAAGTCCCAAACATACCACCAGACAATGGCTATGGGCAGGGAGGCAGGGAGATGGCCACAGACAGGAGCGTATTTAAGGGTAGAGGAGGGAAGCAAAATGCTGGTGGTCTGCAAAGAGGTGTTATCAGTGGTGAGTGACAGTAAAGATAGTTACCGCCCTTCAGTTGTCCTCTCTCTCCCTGTACATTCATTCTCTCTCTCTCTCTCTCTCTCTCTCTCTCTCTCTCTCTCTCTCTCTCTCTCCCTCTCTCTCTCTCTCTCGCTCCCTCTTTCTCTCCCTAGGCATAGACTGGGTGTAAAAAGCCGCTGTGAAACAGACCCAAACTCTCTGAAGTTTCCGCTGGCTGACTTTTTAGGTCAGACTGCAACACAGTTACCCCTTTCCTCCCCCCACTCCACTTACCCCCCCCCCCCCACACTCCCATGTCATCCTCTTTTGTCTCTCCCACTAATGTTTGGGGACAGCATACATACAATTCTTGTGTTGAAATAGCCATTTAATTTCATAAGGTACTGCTCTATGTGTAAACAGAGTTTGTGTATTTTGCTTAAACAGATGAAGGTATGGAATGATGGCTCAGTGGTGGAGAACGTTGTTCAGGAAAGGTGTGTTAAATAATTGTGTGTGTGTGTGTGTGTGTGTGTGTGTTCAAAGTAATGCACTCTGGAAGTGTTACTGTTTTTTCCCCCTGCCTCTGTTTCTCCTCTAACTCCGGTTTACCCAGCATGCTTTTCACTCACTGGCAGCCTGGAGGTCTGCTGAGTCTGCTGAGAGTAAGAGAGAAAGAAAGAGCGAGAGAGAGCGAGTGAGAGAGAGAGCGAGCGAGAGTGTGTGTACCTGTGTTCATGTGCTCAAGAAAGAGGGGGGGAGAGAAATATCTACCTGACCTGCTGACAAGGCAGCCTTTGCCAAATAAAGCAACAAGAAAAACATTACCAAGATATTCCCTGCCCCCACAGCACAGCAGCCTCCTCCATGGGGATAAACAACAACAATAACCTCCCAGCCCCAAAGCCCCTGCAACACACAACACAGAAAGTCTCTACACAACAAGCTCCCAGCCCCAAAGCCCCTGCAACACACTACACAGAGAGTCTCTACACAACAAGCTCCCAGCCCCAAAGCCCCTGCAACACACTACACAGAGAGTCTCTACACAACAAGCTCCCATCCCCAAAGCCCCTGCAACACACTACACAGAGAGTCTCTACACAACAAGCTCCCAGCCCCAAAGCCCCTGCAACACACAACACAGAAAGTCTCTACACAACAAGCTCCCAGCCCCAAAGCCCCTGCAACACACTACACAGAGAGTCTCTACACAACAAGCTCCCATCCCCAAAGCCCCTGCAACACACTACACAGAAAGTCTCTACACAACAAGCTCCCAGCCCCAAAGCCCCTGCAACACACTACACAGACAGTCTCTACACAACAAGCTCCCAGCCCC
Organism: Oncorhynchus nerka; assembly: GCF_034236695.1. Classification (NCBI taxonomy): domain Eukaryota; kingdom Metazoa; phylum Chordata; class Actinopteri; order Salmoniformes; family Salmonidae; genus Oncorhynchus; species Oncorhynchus nerka. Next base: position 37,550,351 of record NC_088422.1, on the reverse strand, counting down.
AAAGCCCCTGCAACACACTACACAGAGAGTCTCTACACAACAAGCTCCCAGCCCCAAAGCCCCTGCAACACACAACACAGAAAGTCTCTACACAACAAGCTCCCAGCCCCAAAGCCCCTGCAACACACTACACAGAGAGTCTCTACACAACAAGCTCCCAGCCCCAAAGCCCCTGCAACACACTACACAGAAAGTCTCTACACAACAAGCTCCCAGCCCCAAAGCCCCTGCAACACACAACACAGAAAGTCTCTACACAACAAGTTCCCAGCCCCAAAGCCCCTGCAACACACTACACAGAGAGTCTCTACACAACAAGCTCCCAGCCCCAAAGCCCCTGCAACACACTACACAGAGAGTCTCTACACAACAAGCTCCCAGCCCCAAAGCCCCTGCAACACACTACACAGAGAGTCTCTACACAACAAGCTCCCAGCCCCAAAGCCCCTGCAACACACTACACAGAGTCTCTACACAACAAGCTCCCAGCCCCAAAGCCCCTGCAACACACGACACAGAGAGTCTCTACACAACAAGCTCCCAGCCCCAAAAACACACTACACAGACAGTCTCTACACAACAAGCTCCCAGCCCCAAAGCCCCTGCAACACACTACACAGAGAGTCTCTACACAACAAGCTCCCAGCCCCAAAGCCCATGCAACACACTACACAGAGAGTCTCTACACAACAAGCTCCCAGCCCCAAAGCCCCTGCAAAACACTACACAGAGAGTCTCTACACAACAAGCTCCCAGCCCCAAAGCCCCTGCAACACACGACACAGAGAGTCTCTACACAACAAGCTCCCAGCCCCAAAGCCCCTGCAACACACTACACAGAAAGTCTCTACACAACAAGCTCCCAGCCCCAAAGCCCCTGCAACACACTACACAGAGAGTCTCTACACAACAAGCTCCCAGCCCCTGGTTAAAACACAGAGCTCCCACAGGAGTTGTTTTAATTTATCTCTGAATTAAACTGAACGTCACCTCAACCACACACATACCTTTTAAGCTCTCATTAGGAACACAGTTGGTAAGTCTTACGTACGCCAGGTTGGACTGTGTGTGTTTTGTGTGTTACCATGGTTTACAGATTAAACAATGCCATGTGTACACACCAATATCGAAAAACGATATAGAAGAATTTAACAAGATTCTTATATATTCGAACTGGAATGTGTAACTATATGGCAGCAAATACACATACAAGATTATTGTAATATCTGACTTATATGTTGCATGTATTGTATAAAAAAAAAACATACAAAAGACACATACAGTGGGGCAAAAAAGTATTTAGTCAGCCACCAATTGTGCAAGTTCTCCCACTTAAAAAGATGAGAGGCCTGTAATTTTCATCATAGGTACACTTCAACTATGACAGACAAAATGAGGGAAAAAAATCCAGAAAATCACATTGTAGGATTTTTAATGAATTTATTTGCAAATTATGGTGGAAAATAAGTATAGGCCTCTCTCATCTTTTTAAGTGGGACAACTTGCACAATTGGTGGCTGACTAAATACTTTTTTGCCCCACTGTACATACATACATACATACATACATACATACATACATACATACATACATACATACATACATACATACATACATACATACATACATACATAGTTGAAGTCAGAAGTTTACATACACTTAGGTTGGAGTCATTAAAACTCATTTTTCAACCACTCCACTAATTCCTTGTTAACTTCTTGGTGACAGGGGGCAGTATTTTCACATCCTGATGCCTGCTACTCATCCCCAGAAGATAAGATATGCATATTATTAGTATTTGGATAGAAAACACTCTGACGTTTCTAAAACTGTTTGAATCATGTCTGAGTAAAACATAACTTATGTAGCAGGCGAAACCCAGAGGACAAACCATTCAGATTTTTTTTTGTTTTGAGGTCACTCTTTTCAATGGTTTTCAATGGCAATCCAGATTTCTAAGGGACCTTATTGCAGTTCCTACCGCTTCCACTGGATGTCACCAGTCTTTAGAAATTGAAATTTAGAAATTGGTCGCTAGCATCCCACATACCCCAGAGGGGTTAACAAATTATAGTTTTGGCAAGTCGGTTAGGACATCTACTTTGTGCATAACAAGTCATTTTTCCAACAATTGTTTACAGACAGATTATTTTACTTATAATTCACTGTATCACAATTCCAGTGGGTCAGAAGTTGACATACACTAACTTGACTGTGTCTTTAAACAGCTTGGGAAATTCCAGAAAATGATGTCATGGCTTTAGAACTTCTGATTGGCTAATTGACATCATTTGAGTCAATTGAAAGTGTACCTGTAGATGTATTTCAAGGCCTACCTTCAAACTCAGTGCCTCTTTGCTTGACATCATGGGAAAATCTAAAGAAATTAGCCAAGACCTCAGAAAAAAAATTGTAGACCTCCACAAGTCTGGTTCATCCTTGGGAGCAATTTCCAAATGCCTGAAGGTACCACATTCATCTGTACAATCAACAGTACGCAAGTATAAACTCCATGGGACAACGCAGCCGTCATACTGCTCAGGAAGGAGACGCGTTCTGTCTCCTAGAGATGAACGTACTTTGGTGTGAAAAGTGCAAATCAATCCCAGAACAACAGCAAAGGACCTTGTGAAGGTGCTGGAGGAAACAGGTACAAAAGTATCTATATCCACAGTAAAACGGGTCCTATATTGACATAACCTGAAAGGCTGCTCAGGAAGGAAGAAGCCACTGCTCCAAAACCGCTATAAAAAAGCCAGACTACGGTTTGCAACTGTACATGGGAACAAAGATCGTACTTTTTTGAGAAATGTCCTCTGGTCTGATGTAACAAAAATAGAACTGTTTGGCCTTAATGACCATCTTTATGTTTGGAGGAAAAGGGGGAGGCTTGCAAGCCAAAGAACACCATCCCAACCGTGAAGCACGGGGGTGGCAGTATCATGTTGAAGAGGTGCTTTGCTGCAGGAGGGACTGGTGCACTTCACAAAATAGATGGCATCATGAGGGAGGAAAATTAGGTGGATATATTGAAGCAACATCTAAGGACATCAGTCAGGAAGTTAAAGCTTGGTCGCAAAACAAAGTCATGGTATTGGAGTGGCCATCACAATGCTCTGACCTCAATCCCATAGGAAATGTGTGGGCAGAACTTAAAAAGCTTGTGCGAGCAAGGAGGCCTACAAACCTGATTCAGTTACACCAGCTCTGTCAGGAGGAATGGGCCAACTTATTGTGGGAAGCTTATGGAAGGCTACCTGAAACAGTCCTTGCTAAATTATTGCTTGAGAAATTGCCCTTTGCTAAGAAGCTGTTTGTTTTCAATTAAAATTTCAAAAACAAACAATCATGGTAAGGTACATAATTGTTACCTAGAAATGATTTGATATTGAGATAAAAATGGCTGCATTGGACCTTTTAAGTTTTGAGTTCTGAGGTGTTTGATGTGACTGAGGAAACCTGAAGCAGTGGAAACACTCTCACCCCTCCCACTCAGAACAACACCTGGACCTCCTGGCAAACTCATTTGTCATCTAAATTAGTCACAGCACCACTCTGGAGGACAGGGTTACACTACACTAACCATATTGTTACAGGGTTACACTATGCTAACCATACTGTTACACTGATCTCAGGACAGTCTAGTATTACACTAAAACCTCAGCATCCATTCCACAGGTTAACAGAGTGATCTTGCATTCCAAACTCCCTATGCCTCTGGTCAAAAGGTGTTCACACTGTGCTATATATAGTACACTTGGAAAGTATTCAGACCCCTTCCCTTTTTCCACAATTTGTTAATTGTAACTTTTTTTCCCTCTTCAATCTACACACAATAACCCCTAATGACAACATGAAAACATGTTTTTAGAAATGTCTGCAAACGTATTTAAATAAAAACAGAAATACATTTACATAAGTATTCAGACCCTTTGCTATAAGACTCGAGCTTAGGTGCACCCTATTAGAATTTAGAATTGAGCTTAGGTGCACCCTATTAGAATTTAGAATTGAGTTTAGGTGCACCCTATTAGAATTTAGAATTGAGCTTAGGTGCACCCTATTAGAATTTAGAATTGAGCTTAGGTGCACCCTATTAGAATTTAGAATTGAGCTTAGGTGCACCCTATTAGAATTTAGAATTGAGCTTAGGTGCACCCTATTAGAATTTAGAATTGAGCTTAGGTGCACCCTATTTCCATTAAACATTATTGAGATGTTTCTACAACTTGATTGGAGTACCCTTGTGGTAAATTCAATTGACTGGACATGTTTTGGAAAGACACACACCTTTCAATATAAGCCTTAGACCGCTGTGCCACTCGGGAGCCCCCATATAAGGTCCCACAGTTGATAGTGCATGTCAGAGCAAAAACCAAGCCGTGAGGTCGAAGGAATACTCCGTAGAGCTCCCAGACAGGATTGTGTCGAGGCACAGATCTGGGAAAGGGTACAAAAACATTTCTGCAGCATTGCAGGTCCCCAAGAACACAGTGGCCTCCATCATTCTTCAATGGAAGAAGTTTGGAAACACCAAGACTCTTCCTAGAACTGGCCGCCTGGCCAAATTGAGCAATCTGAGGAGAAGGGCCCTGGTCAGGGAGATGACCAAGAACCCGATGGACACTCTGTCAGAGCTCCAGAGTTCCTCTGTGGAGATGGGAGAACCTTCCAGAAGGACAACCATCTCTGCAGCACTCCACCAATCAGGCCTTTATGGTAGAGTGGCTAGACAGAAGCCACTCCTCAGTAAAAGGCAACTGACAGCTCGCTTGGAGTTTGCCAAAAGGCACCTAAATGACTCTCAGAATATGACAAACAAGATTATCTGATCTGACGAAACCAAGATAAACTCTTTGGCCTGGATGCCAAGCGTCGCATCGTGAGGAAACATGGTAGATCCCTACGGTGAAGTATGGTGGTGGCAGGACATGCTGTGGGGATGTTTTTCTGCGGCAGGGACTGGAAGACTAGACAGGATCGAGGGAAAGATGAACTGAGCAAAGTACAAAGAGTTCCTTGATGAAAACCTGCTCCAGAGTGCTCAGGACCTCAGACCGGGGAAAGGTTCACCTTCCAACAGGACAACGACCCTAAGCCCACAGCCAAGATAATGCAGCAATGGCTTCGGGAAAAGCCTCTGAATGTCCTTGAGTGGCCCAGCCAGAGCCTGGAATTGAACCCGATCGAAATCTGTGGAGAGACCTGAAAATAGCTGTCCAGCGACGCTCCCCTTCCAACCGGACAGAGCTTGAGAGGATCTGCAGAGAAGAATGAGAGAAACTCCCCAAATACATGTGTGCCAAGCTTATAGCGTTATATCCAAGAAGACTAGAGGTTGAAATCGCTGCCAAAGATGCTTCAACAAAGTACTGAGTAACGGGTCTGAATTCTTATGTAAATGCATATTTCAGTTTTTTATTTGTAATAAAATGTGCAAAATTTCTACAAACCTGTTTTTGCTTCGTCATTATGGGGTATTGTGTGTAGATTAATGAGGGGGAAAAACTATATAATTTTAGAATAAGGCTGTAACGTAACAAAATGTGGAAAAAGTCAAGAGGTCTGAATACTTTCCTGAATCCACTGTATAATGTGCCTTCAGAAAGTATTCATACCCCTTGACATTCTGTTGCGTTACAGCCTAAATTAGAAATGTATTACATGTATTTATTTTCTCACCAATCTACACACAATACTCTATAATGACAAAGTGAAAACATGATTTTATACATTTTTACAAATGTATTTGGCTGGGCTTTCACATTCTTGTTCTGAAGCCATTTCAGTGTTGCTTTGACTGTATGCTTGGTGATCATTGTTCTGTTGGAATGTAAATCTTCGCCCCCAGTCTAAGGTCATTTGCACTCTGAAGCAGGTTCTCATCAATGATTTGCGCTTTTAGGACAAAGACTTAAATGTTTGTCTCATCAGACCACAGAATCTTTTGCCTTATGCAAACTCCAGGTGTGCTGACATGTGCCTTTTTCTCACGAGTGGTTTCTGTCTGGCCAATCTCCCAAACTGCCCAGATTGGTGAAGTGCTGTAGAGATTGTTGTACTTCTGGCAAGTTATCCCATCTCAGCCAAGAAACTGTAGTTCTGTCAGAGTGTTCATTGGGTTCTTGGTCACCTCCCTGACCCATGGTCCTTCTTGCCCGGTTACTAAGTTTGGTCAGACGACCAGCTCTAGGCAGAGTCTGAGTTGTTCCATATTTTTGAATTGGCCACAGGTGGACTCCAATCAAGTTGTAGTGAAGTCTCAAGGATGATCAAAGTAAATTGGATTAACCTGAGCTCAATGACATAGCAAAGGGGTGTGAATACTTGAGAAATTAGATATTTCTGTATTTTAATTTTCAATACATTTGCAAAACTTTTGAAAAACTAGTTTTTTTTATTTATTTGTCATTATGGAGGTATTGTGTGTAGATGGGTGAGAAAAATATATGTAATCCATTTTGAATTCAGGCTGTAACACAAGACAATGTGGAATAAGTCTTTGTGAAAGCAAATTAAGTTTGTGTTGAGTTGTATAATATAGAAAATGGACACCTGCCTGCTGGACTGCACCAGTTCCTGGGCCCCTTTTTGTTTTCTGTATGGCTTGTATGTTTCTCATTTGAATTAGCACGATGATTAAGTACAATAGGAATGAAACTGGAGTAACTGATAAAACTGAAAGCAAAATATCGAGAACTTAACTGTGGGAATCGATTGATGTTTGGAACTTGATTGCCACGTTTTTTTTAGAACCATGCCTTAAATGATGGAGTGGCTATGGACACAGTTTCTGTATCCCAATTTGCCCAGGAAGAAAATATGGATATTTCTGTTCAGAATTTTTTTCCCGTGTGTCCACTCCGCTGCTGTGCTGAGTGCGCTGCTGCGGCTCCCCACTCCTTCGTCGCATTTGTCTGGTGACTGGGGTAGCCTACAAACGTCACGTTGTAGGCAAAACTGTTCGAACTGTCTCTTACATTCCATGGCTCAGTAAGCAAGAGCGTGATTTCATGTTCTTTTTTCAGGAGGGGAGTAGGCTACATGCAGCTATTTACATGTTGTACACAAAATACATTATTGATGTGATCGTACACAGTTAGGTTGTCAGTATTGCAAACATAACCACGACACAAAGAGGCAGTCTAGCGATGTAATGTTCTTCTTGGCTAATGAGTTACATGCAGCTATTTACTCTCACCACGATATCGGCATAACTATGGCACCGCTCAGCTGCCTAGAACGTTTGGCTGCCCAGAGGTGGAATGCAGCAAGACAGTCACGTAGTCTAATTAGCGATTGGATGTTTGTTTTTTTCATCATCATTGCAAACATTGGCTAAACTGTGCAGGAGGCAGACAGCCAAGTGGTGTTCTTTTTCCAGAAACTACGATATGGCAGCAATTATAAAGATTAGCCTACATCATCACACAAAATGGGTAGAGTAGGGACTGCGTCCTGCTTGTGCAACTGCGATATACGTTTCAACAGACGGACAGAGAAAGTTTTCGCCTTCATAATATATATGTTTTGGAATGGTTGTTCAAATCGCCGCAGGTTTTTTTTCTCTCCAGCTGTTCAGAAATGTGAGGCAGAGATAGGCTACATCATCATGGTTCAGAAGAGGGTGAGTGAAGGGAGGGGGAGTATGAGCAGCAGCTATGTTAGAAAAACGAATATGTGTGTAAAAATAACACATGCGCAGAAAGTGATCCGAATCCTTAGCTTTAGAAAGACGTTTCCAGAGTGGCGTGGGGGCGAAAACTCCGTAGCCACGGCCTAAAAATGCATGTTTAAAACTGTTCCTTTGTGGTCTGCCTCTACTTCACGCTGCCTGCTCAACCCAGATTCCAAACAACTTGTCAATTCTCCACCCTTTTACATATACTGTATCTATCTACTGTACAGTTTTATCTAACTTTTTAATCTCTATCCTTCTCATTACTTATTCATCTGTAGCTATTCATTTCAATATTTTTCTATTAATTCCTATAGTAGCACTGTTCTGTGCATCTGCATTCTTTGTGTGTCTCCAAGTGTGTGTGTGTGTCAGGATAGAGTGGCGTTCCTCAGGTGTGTTCCAACACTGGGAGGGAGGAACTCATGTCAGCTGATTACAGAAGAGAATAAAGAGCCTCGGATAGACGTGAGTGGAATCCCAACACACTGTGTCGTCTCTGTCTCACTGTCTGGATCACTCTGTCTGACTCAACACTGGCTCAAAAAGCAAAACTGTCTCACTCTGCCTTGCTCTTCTTCTATACTACCTAACTCTGTCTCACTCTAACCTGCCTCACCCTGTGTGTGTGTGTGGGGGGGGGGTTGTACTGGTCTCAAGGTCACCATTACCACAGGAAATACAAATGACACAGCACAGGAAGGAACTCACTAACAGCTCCAACCCTCTCTCCTGTGCCCTCGACCCCCACCTTTTTCTTCACTCCCTCCATCCTCTCAAATGCCATTAGTCCACTTCCTGAATGAGAGAAGAGGAAATGGAGAAAAGATGCCCTTCTGCATAAAACACACACACACACACACTGATGCACATCTGGGTTTGGCGGGTCTGAATTGATTTTGTTGAGGAAAACAACATGGTGTAAATAAGAGTATCAAGTTACTATTTGGTCATTACTCTGTAGACTAATGGTGTGTGTGGGAACATGTGCGTGTGTGTGTGTGGTTGGGGCCGTTCCCTAGAACTGTACTGAGAATGGAAACCAGTAGTGGTGGAAACAAAACGTTAAGACTAAGCCAGGAGAGAAAAGACTGAAGAAAAGGTTGTGCTTGTCTGAGAGATTAGAAAATTCCTTTGCTTTTACCATGCATTATTCACCATGCATTATTCAACGTCTCCCATGGCGACCAGAGACATTTCAGCATGCTTCACTATTCACTCCTGAGCCAGCGCTCGCTCACTGCCCAACTCACTTTTCAATTTCAAGGCAGAAAGGTTTATAGGGCGACCGCACTTCCTGATTTGACCTCATTTTAGATTTGGTTCATTAAGAAATGCTCTTTGTCATGATGACTGAATTGAAATGTGAGTTGGTTTTGGGGTGTGGTTTGATGTGGGTGTCTCTTGTGTTTTCGCAGGTGGGAAGAGTTACTTTAATTATTTCGTCCATTAACTTCAGCCGGCTGATGTGAGACCGTGGCAAAATTGGATTGACTTTGGATAGCCTATCGCCGGGGCTAGTTAAAATTACACAATGTAAATGAGACAATATTTTCATGTTGCACATCTTTTAGTTGTTTAAAAGATGTGCTTGGAGAAGCCTAATTACCGTGACTAAACTGTCAGGTGGAATTTGACTGCCTTCATGACTCAAGATCGATGGTGTGGCGGTAATAGGATAACCGCAACAGCCCTACATCACTGCATAAGGTGATGTGTGTGCACGTGCTGTGTGTGCACGTGCTGGTCATGGCTCACAACAACACCATCATCCCAGACACCCTGGACCCACTCCAATTCACATACTGCCCCAACAGATGACGCAACCTCTATTGAACTCCACACTGCTCTCTCCTACCTGGGTCAGAGGAACGCCTATGTGAGAGTGCTGTTCATTGACTACAGCTCAACGTTCAACACCATAATGCCCTCCAAGCTCATCACTAAGCTAAGAACCCTGGGACTAAACACCTCCCTCTGCAACTGGATCCTGGATTTCCTGACGGGCCGACCCCAGGTGGTAAGGGTATGCAACAACACATCTGCCACGCTGATCCTCAACACGGGGGACCCTCAGAGGTGTGTTCGGGACCCTCAGAGGTGTGTTCAGTCCCCTCCTGTAATCCCTGTTCACCCACAACTGCGTGGCCATCATTAAGTTTGCTGACTACACAACGGTGGTAGGCCTGATCACCGACAACAATGCGACAGCCTATAGGGAGGAGGTTAGAGACCTGGCAGTGTGGTGCCAGGACAACAATCTCTCCCTCAACGTGAGCAAGACAAAGGCGCTGATCGTGGACTGCAGGTAAAGGAGGGCTGAACACGCTCCCGGGGCTGTAGTGGAGTGGGTTGAGAGTTTCAAGTTCCTTTGTGTCCACATCACCAACAAGCTATCATGGTCCAAACACACCAAGACAGTCGTGAAGAGGGAACGACAACACCTTTTCCCCCTCAGGAGACTGAAAAGATTTGGCATGTGTTCCCAGATCATCAAAAGGTTCTACAGAAGCACCATCGAGTGCATCCTGAACGGTTGCATCACCGCCTGGTATGGCAACTGCTTGGCATCCGACCATAAGGCGCTAATGCTTACGGTCCAGTACATCACTGAGGCCAAGCTTCCTGTCATCCAGGACCCTTATACCAGGTCAAAAATGGTCAATGACTCCAGTCACCCAAGTCATAGACTGCTCTCTCTGCTACTGCACAGTAAGCGGTAAAATTACAAAATTAATTTTATGGACTCACTGTGTGCAATAATTTTTTTAATGACAACCTCATCTCTGTACCTCACACATATATTGTTGAGAAGCTGTAAGGTCCCTCAGTCACGCAGTGAATTCCATACACAGATTAAACAAGGGAGGTTTTCCAATGCCTCACAAAGAAGGGCACCTATTGGTAGATGGGTAGAAAAAAACAGACACTGAACATCCCTTTTAGCATAGTGAAGTTACTAATCGAACCCACAAATGCTTGATGCTCCAGATACTCAACTAGTCTAAAGAAGGCCAGTTTTATCTCTTCTGTGCTAACATAATTGCAAAAGGGGTTTCTAATGATCAATTAGCCTTTTAAAATGATAAACTTGGATTAGCTAACACAATGTGCCATTGGAACACAGGAGTGATAGTTTCTGATAATATTCCTCTTAATGGAACACCTACATAGGCGTACAATCATCCGTTTCCAGCTACAATAGTCCTTTACAACATTAACAATATCTACACTGTATTTCTGATCAATTTTATGTTATTTTAATGGACAAAAAAACAAACAAAAAAAAAAACAAGGAAATGTCTAAGTGACCCCAAACATTTGAACGGTAGTGTATATTTAACACATTTTGAATTCAGACTGTAACACAACAAAATGTGGAATAAGTTGAGCAGGATAAATACTCCGAGACCACTGTATCTATCTCAATTACCTCGTACACCTGCACACCGACTAGATATACGAACCCAAAGTTATCATTACTCATTGTGTATTTATTATTACATGGTATTAATTTTCTATTATTTCTCCATTTTCTTCCTCTCTGCATTGTTGAGAAGTAAGCATTTCACTGTTGTTTACGAAGCATGAGACAAATACAATTTGATTTGATTTGTGTACGTGTCCTGTCCTGTGCCATAACAGTCAGTGGGGAACAAACATGTTGAGATGGAAATAAGAGTTCACATGCTCCTCTCAGATCTCTGCTGTTTAGCCAAAATATCCGGCTCAAACTCAGGAAAGGAGTAAATATTTATCACATTCAGGGTGCACGTCCACAGAGACAGACCACAGAGAACCCTTCAGTTAAATAACTTCTCTCTTATCTATCCCTCCATTAGGAAAACAGAGAGAGATGGTTTGGCTGGGTGCATGGGAAATAGGTAGTGAGATTATAACATCTTTCTTTGACTGTGAATCCTAAAGTCAGTCTCTTAATCTACCTCTCGCTCTTTTTTATAGTTTCTTCTTATTTATAGTTCCACCATCTCGGTCTCTCCCCCTCTTGCCATATCTCCCTCTTGTTACATTCCCTGTCTCCTCCCCTATCTCTCCTCTCTTCACTAGTATCACACAGGGTGACCATATTTTAAAATACCCAAATGCAATATCTGGGACTATTTGGCCAAGGAAACATTTCTGGTTGGTCTCAGGGAATGTAAAATAGTTAGGAAGGGAGACTTTTAAAACGGGATTAAGTGAAGTAGCATGTTCGTTCCATGTAAATAATTCCTTTTGCATCCCTCCATTTTAAGTAAAAGCCTGTTATATTAAATGAAGTGTCCTTTAATATAGACTGCATGGAGAATTCAATAAATCCAATTTTTTTATATGAATAAAGGCTTGCTAAAGGTGTTTTGAACTTCTAATAGACAATTCATAGTGAAAAAGCAGGTGAGCTGGTCCTAATCTTTTTGGCCATTTTCTGGTGTTTTATGTCAGAAAACTGAGTGTGTGGAGCATAATACGCCAACCCTGTTACCCATAGATAGACAGGCTAGAAATGTTAAAGCAATATTCTTTTTTTTATTTTTATGAAGCTTGCATTCAATTGCCACTCCCTGCTGCACACAACAAGTTTCCATTCCCCCTGTCACAAGGAGATTTGGCACTTAATCGGCACTTTTCATATTTAACCTCTTGAGATGGGAAACATTTTGCTTTTTATGAAGTTGAATATGATTTTTTTTTACCAAGTTACACTTCTCAAGAGGCACTGAATTGGTGGAACAACCAATATCAGATGTCAACAATGATTGGAGAAATGTTTGAAGGCCCAGTGCAGTCAAAAACGTGATTACCCTGTGTTTTATATGCACTACATGACCAAAAGGTATTTGGACACCTACTCATCGAACATCTAATTCCAAAACAATGGGCATTAATACGGAGTTGGTTTCCCCCCTTTGCTGCTAAAATAGCCTCCACTCCTCTGGGAAGGCTTTCCACTAGATGTTGGATTATTGCTGCGGGGACTTGCTTCCATTCAGCCACAAGAGTATTAGTGAGGTTGGGCACTGATGTTGGGGGATTAGGCCTGGCTCACAGTTGGCGTTCCAATTCATCCCGAAGATGTTTGATAGGGTTGAGGTCAGGGCTCTGTGCAGGCCAGTCAAGTTCTTCCACACCGATCTCGACAAACTATTTCTGTATGGACCTCACTTTGTGCACGGGGGAATTGTCATGCTGAAACAGGAAAGGGGCTTCCCCAAACTGTTACCACAAAGTTGGAAGCACAGAATCATCTAGTATGTCATTGTACGCTAATTAAAAACATTAAAAACAACCCCAGATCATTATTCCTCCTACACCAAACTCTACACTATGCATTCGGGCAAGTAGCGTTCTTCTGCCATCCGTCAAACCCAGATTTGTCCGTTGGACTGCCAGATGTTGAAGCGTGATTCATCACTCCAGAGAACTATTGCTCCAGAGTCTAATGGCGGCTAGCTTTACACCACTCCAGCTGAAGATTGGCATTGCGCATGGTGATCTTAGGCTTGTGTGCTGCTGCTCGGCCATGGAAACCCAATTCACGAAGCTCCCGACGAACAGTTATTGTGCTGACGTTGCTAACAGAGGCAGTTTCGAACTCTGTAGTGAGTGTAGCAGCCGAGGACAGACGATTTTTACATGCTGCTCACTTCAGGACTCAAGAGTCCGGTTCTGTGAGCTTGTGGGGCCTACCTCTTTGTGGTTGAGCCATTATTGCTCCTAGACGTTTCCACTTCACAATAACAGCACTTACAGTTGACTGGGGCAGCTCTAGCAGGGCAGAAATTTGACAAACTGATTTGTTGGAAAGGTGGCATCCTATTATGGTGCCATGTTGAAAGTCACTGAGCTCTTCAGTAAGGCCATTCTGCTGCCAATGTTTGTCTATGGAGATTACATGGCTGTGCACTCGATTTTATACACCTGTCAGCAACGGGTGTGGCTGAAATAGCGGAATTCACTAATTTGAAGATGATATATACAAAAGTATGTGGACAGTGTATATTTTCCCACTATGAGGTTTGAATAATACTGTGCAATTGTGAAAATTATGATAACGCCTTTTTAGTGTCGGAGCTTTTTGAAAAGACAGCCTGAAATTTCAGCCTGTTTTGGTGGGATGGAGTTTTGGTCTGCCTGGTGACATCACCAGACTGTACATTTGTTAATAGACCAATAAGAAATAGTTCCAAACCTTTCTACCAATAACAGCTAGTTTTCAGTTTTCCCCTCCCCACGCAGACCACTCCCAGACAGTTTTGCTTGAGAAATTGCATTCTGACTGAAAACAATCAATCAGTCAGGTACTTAATTGTTACCCAGAAATAATTTGACATTGAGATAAAAATGGCTACATTTAGCCTTTAACATCACCAGTACCACATCCTTATGATATACAGTGAGTGTACAAAATATTAGGAAAGCCTTCTTAATATTGGATTGCACCCCCTTTAGCCCTCAGAACAGCCTCAATTCCTCGGGGGAATGGACTCTACAAGGTGTCGAAAGTGTTCCACAGGGATGCTGGCCCATGTTGACTCCAATGCTTCCCACAGTTGTGTCAACTTGGCTGGATGTCCTTTAGGTGGTGGACCATACTTGATACACACAGGAAAATGTTGAGTATGAAAAACCCAGCAGCATTGCAGTTCTTGACACACTCAAACCGGTCCGCCTGGCACCTAGTACCATACCCCGGCACTTAAATCTTTTGTCTTGCCCATTCACCCTCTGAATGGCACATAGACATGGAGCAGGTGTTCCTAATGTTTTGTACACTCAGTGTATATCTTGTCATATGCGTAACGTGACTGCAAAAGAGACCGGTTGGAATGTCAATTCTCATCAAATGAATATGAAGTCTGACTGAAATAATAAAATGAAAATATATTTTTTAAGTGTTCATTTTTTATTAAATGCGGGACTGTCCCGCACAAACCCGGGAAATGTGGTCACCTTAGTCACACTGCTCTCCAGCACAATAACCCAAACAGCCCCTGTACTGTTCCATCACAGGACAATGTTGATATACAGTATGTACTGTACCTGCTCTCTCACTCAGGTAATTGAAGGTGGGTCTACTGCAGCATCAGCAGTAGTTAGGACCCTAACTGACTGCATTCCTTTTATCACTGATGTCATTATCAGCCATCGTAAACATCTCTCAGCCATAAAGCCATAGCAGTATAACACACACACACACACACACTATAATACGAGAGGTGGGTCTGTGGGCAGATGCTGCGTCAGATACACCCATCCAGAGATTTATTTGAGTGTAAATGATAGCCACAAAGGGCTAGGAGCTGCACTGAACTGCACTACTCTTCCACAATCTGACCTGGTCTTCCAACGCAAAGAGGAGATAAGAGATTTAGACTGAGCACAGAGGGGAAGAGATTAAAGTCCCAGTGAGGTGGAGTCAATATCAAATATTTTCAGATGGGTGAAAGACACTGTCCTGGGTGGATTCTGTGGTACTATGATACAGTGCATTCGAAAAGTATTCAGATCCCTTCACTTTTTCCACATTTTGTTACGTTACAGCCTTATTCTGAAATGGATTAAGTAAATGTTTTTCCTCATCAATCTACACACAATACCCCATAAAGACAAAGCGAAAACAGGGTTTCAGAAATACCTTATATACAAAAGTATTCAGACACTTTCCTATGAGACTTGAAATTGAGCTCAGGTGCATCCTGTTTCCATTGATCATCCTTGATGTTTCTACAACTTGGAGTACACCTGCGGTAAATTCAATTGATTGGACATTATTTGGAAAGGCCTGTCTATATTTTTATTTATTGTTATTTAACATTTATTTTACTAGGCAAGTCAGTTAAGAACAAATTCTTATTTACAATGATGGCCAAACCCTAACCAGAACGACGCTGGGCCAATTGTGCGCCGCCCTATGGGACTCCCGATCATGGCCGGTTGTGATACAGCCCGGGATCGAACCCAGGTCTGTAGTGACGCCTCTAGCACTGCGATGCAGTGCCTTAGACCGCTGTGCCACTCGGGAGCCCCCATATAAGGTCCCACAATTGACAGTGCATGTCAGAGCAAAAACCAAGCCATGAGGTAAAGGAATTTTCCGTAGAGCTCCGAGACAGGATTGTGTCGAGACAAGATCTGGGGAAGGGTACCAAAAAATGTCTTTAGCATTGAAGCTCCCCAAGAACACAGTGGCCTCCATCATTCTTAAATGGGAGAAGTTTGGAACCACCAAGACTCTTCCTAGAGCTGGCCGCCCGGCCAAAACTGAGCAATCGGGGGAGAAGGGTTTTGTTCAAGGAGGTGACCATGAACCCGATGGTCACTCTGACAGAGCTCCAGAGTTCCTCTGTGGAGATGGGAGAACCTTCCTGAAGGACAACCATCTCTGCAGGACTCCACCAATCAGGCATTTATGGTAGAGTGGCCAGACAGAAGCCATTCCTCAGTGAAAGGCACAGGACAGCCAAAAGGCTGTTTGCCAAAAGGCACCAAAGGACTCTCAGAATATGACAAACAAGATTATCTGGAGTGCTTAAAACAAGATTGAACTCCTTGGCCTGAATGCCAAGCGTCACATCTGGAGGAAACCAGGCACCACTTAACAACTGGCCAATGCTATCCCTAAGGTGAAGCATGGTGGTCGCAGCATCATGATGTGGGGATGTTTTTCAACAGCAGGGACTGGGATACTAGTCAGGATCGAGGGAAAGATGAATGGAGCAAAGTATAGAGAGATCCTCGATGAAACCCTGCTCCAGAGCGCTCAGGACCTCAGACTGGGTCGAAGGTTCACCTTCCAACAGGACAATGACCTTAAGCACACAGCCAAGACAACGCAGGAGTGGCTTCGGGACAAGTCTCTGTCTTTGAGTGGCCCAGCCAGAGCTCGGACTTGAAAACAAAATCAGACATCTCTGGAGAGACCTGAAAAAATCTGTGCAGCAACGCTCCCCATCCAACCTGACAGAACTTGAGAGGATCTGCAGAGAAGAATGGGAGAAAGCTGCCAAAGCTGCTTCAACAGTATACTGAGTAAAGGGTCTGAATACTTCTGTGAATGTAATTTTTCCATTTTTTATTTGTAATTCACTTGCAAACAATTCTAAAAACTTGTTGTATTGTGTGTACAGTCGTGGCCAAAAGAGTCATTTTGAGAATGACACAAATATTAATTTTCACAAAGTTTGCTGCTTCAGTGTCTTTAGATATTTTTGTCAGATGTTACTATGGAATACTGAAGTATAATTACAAGCATTTCATAAGTGTCAAAGGCTTTTATTGACAATTACATGAAGTTGATGCAAAGAGTCAATATTGGCAGTGTTGACCCTTTTTTTTCCAAGACCTCTGCAATCCGCCCTGGCATGCTGTCAATGAACTTCTGGACCACATCCTGACTGATGGCAGCCCATTCTTGCATAACCAATGCTTGGAGTTTGTCAGAATTTGTGGGGTTTTGTTTGTCCACCCGCCTCTTGAGGATTGACCACAAGTTCTCAATCGGATTAAGGTCTGGGGAGTTTCCTGGCCAAGGACCCAAAATATCGATATTTTTGTTCCCTGAGCCACTTAGTTATCACTTTTCCCGTATGGAAAGGTGCTCCATCATGCTGGAAAAGCCATTGTTCGTCATCAAACTGTTCCTGCTCACCCCAGCCTACCCCTGCCCATGTCCTCCCCTCAGTCCTCACCCTGCCCATGTCCTCCCCTCAGTCCTCACCCTGCCCATGTCCTCCCCTCAGTCCTCACCCTGCCCATGTCCTCCCCTCTGCCCTCAGTCCTCACCCTGCCCATGTACTCCCCTCCTCACATGGCCCTGTCCACTCCCCTGCCCTCAGTCCTCACCCTGCCCATGTACTCCCCTCCTCACATGGCCCTGTCCACTCCCCTGACCTCAGTCCTCACCCTGCCCATGTACTCCCCTCCTCACATGGCCCTGTCCACTCCCCTGCCCTCAGTCCTCACCCTGCCCATGTACTCCCCTCCTCACATGGCCCTGTCCACTCCCCTGCCCTCAGTCCTCACCCTGCCCATGTACTCCCCTCCTCACATGGCCCTGTCCACTCCCCTGCCCTCAGTCCTCACCCTGCCCATGTACACCCCTCCTCACATGGCCCTGTCCACTCCCCTGACCTCAGTCCTCACCCTGCCCATGTACTCCCCTCCTCACATGGCCCTGTCCACTCCCCTGACCTTAGTCCTCACCCTGCCCATGTACTCCCCTCCTCACATGGCCCTGTCCACTCCCCTGCCCTCAGTCCTCACCCTGCCCATGTACTCCCCTCCTCACATGGCCCTGTCCACCCCCTGACCTCAGTCCTCACCCTGCCCATGTACTCCCCTCCTCACATGGCCCTGTCCACTCCCCTGCCCTCAGTCCTCACCCTGCCCATGTACTCCCCTCCTCACATGGCCCTGTCCACTCCCCTGCCCTCAGTCCTCACCCTGCCCATGTACACCCCTCCTCACATGGCCCTGTCCACTCCCCTGACCTCAGTCCTCACCCTGCCCATGTACTCCCCTCCTCACATGGCCCTGTCCACTCCCCTGACCTCAGTCCTCACATGGCCCTGTCCACTCCCCTGACCTCAGTCCTCACCCTGCCCATGTACACCCCTCCTCACATGGCCCTGTCCACTCCCCTGACCTCAGTCCTCACCCTGCCCATGTACTCCCCTCCTCACATGGCCCTGTCCACTCCCCTGACCTCAGTCCTCACCCTGCCTATGTACTCCCCTCCTCACATGGCCCTGTCCACTCCCCTGCCCTCAGTCCTCACCCTGCCCATGTACTCCCCTCCTCACATGGCCCTGTCCACTCCCCTGCCCTCAGTCCTCACCCTGCCCATGTACTCCCCTCCTCACATGGCCCTGTCCACTCCCCTGCCCTCAGTCCTCACCCTGCCCATGTACTCCCCTCCTCACATGGCCCTGTCCACTCCCCTGCCCTCAGTCCTCACCCTGCCCATGTACTCCCCTCCTCACATGGCCCTGTCCACTCCCCTGCCCTCAGTCCTCACCCTGCCCATGTACACCCCTCCTCACATGGCCCTGTCCACTCCCCTGACCTCAGTCCTCAGGCCAACTGATCTCTGCCCCTGTCCTCCCCACTGCCCTCACTCTCACCCCAGCCCACCACTGAGCAGCTGAGTGCAAACACGCCTCGCCGACATGACACAGCAGCGGAAAACACACTCCTGGGGACTGCTAGACTACAAGCATGATAGGGCAAGAGACCACAGAGGGAGATGGAGAGAGCGAGAAGAGAGAGAGATAGAAGAAAGAGAGAGGGAGGAGGGAGGGAAAGAGAGATGAGAGGTGACTTCTCTGAAGATAGTCAGCTTATTGTAACAATGTCTATCTGTTAGAGTAGGTGAACGACAGACGGAGAGAAAACAGTAAGCAAGCAAAAAGTCGTTATTGTAGAGAGATGTTATAGTTTAACAAGTTGTAGCCAGTGGTTTTACAAATCAGCTGCTAACACAAGCTATCAGCTCTTCAGGTGACATCTCTCTGCTATGGTCTGTGAACTGTTCTCAATGTTAGCACGACTGTCACAAGACAATCACATTCTCATTTTCATTCTGACTAAACTGGTAAAAACAGCTCCATATCTGCTCCCCCACCATCAACAAATCTCTCTCTCTCCTGTGAGTCACTCACACTGCTCCTCAGCTTGGCTTAAAAACAGGAGAGTCGAGGAGACTGGAGGAGAGAAGGGCTCTGTTGCCTGGAAACAGCCTGGGGGTCCCTTCGATCCCCCACACAACCATCTCCTCCACCCCCCCATTGGTCAACCAATCAGCTTGGCACCCACAATGCGCTGAGCCAGGAGATGCAAGAGAGTATGTCCTATTAATGGGCTTATGTGATAAATGCAAAATGTATACACACACAACCACACATTGATCCTGCTCAGAAAAATATATGTAAAAGCAGCTTAATAGAATCAAATGTTACAAACTGAAAGAATCTCTAGGTTTGTGTATACCGTATGCACACACAGTGTAACTGCCAAAATAATGGAAACACTTGAGTAAACGAGGGATACAAAGTATATTGAAAGCAGATGCTTCCACACAGGTGTGGTTCCGGTGTTAATTAAGCAATTAACATCCAGTCATGTATAAAAATGCTTTGCAGGCCTTTATTTTGGCTACCATGACAATACCACCATTCACAGGGCACGAGTCGTCACTGAATGGTTTGACGAGCATGAAAATGATGTAAACCATATGCCATGGCCCTCTCAGTCACCATATCTCAACCCAATAGAAAAATTATGGGAGATTCAGGAGCGGCACCTGAGACAGTGTTTCCCCCCACCATCAACAAAACAAAATTGTATGCGCGTACACATGCACACACACACACACACTCGCATTCAAACGCACACACGCATATAAAGTGCCACACATGCACACAAACGCATAAGTAGGCCTTGCTGTTTTGATTTTAGTTGTCCTTGATGTCTTCTTTTTTTTTACATTGTTGTTTTTTGCTGTTTTCCTTTATTTTTGTATTTTTTCTCTTTTGTTCCGTTTGTTGGTACACTGGGTCGGCGGTGGGTTTTGGTTGGGTTGAAGGGCGACGCTGGCTTGGTTGGGGGGGTCTTTGATGGTTGATGGCCTGACGGTTGGGAGCTTGGGCCGATGGCCGAGAGGTCGCTGGTTCGTTCGGGTCCCCGTTTGGCCTGGGTGGGGGATCTGTCCTTGTGCCCTTGGGTGGGGGGGATCTGTCCTTGTGCCCTTGGGTGGGTGGGGGGATCTGTCCTTGTGCCCTTGGGTGGGGGGATCTGTCCTTGTGCCCTTGGGTGGGGCGCTTGACACTTTTTGCTCCTGTGGGTCCCTCTGGATGGGAGTGTCTGCTAGATGACTGAATGTAATGTAAATGTTGAGCGGCTTCACTGCAGGTAGATTGCATCTTTAAAAAATGTCAAAAATAAAATAATAATAATAATAATTAAAAAAATAAAAACAAATTATGGAATTTCTTGTGAAAGAATGGTGTCACATCCCTCCAATAGATTTCCAGATGATACAATCTATGCCAAGGCGCCCTGGAGGTGTTCTGGCTTGTGGTGACCCATCGCCCTATTAAGACACATTAACTTGTTGTTTCCTCTATTGAGGCAGTTACTTGTATGTGTGTGTTCTTTCTAAATACATTGTGTCCTGGTAAGTACCCTGTGATGGCATGATTGGGGAATGTAATAAGGTGATGAGGCCATCACAGCCACATAAATGCACATAAATGTAGGCTTGTACTAACAGGCAGGAAAATGCAGGCACACACACAGACATTGAGAGTTATTGGAGGGATTCCTCACGAAACCCAGACATAAAAAGACAATTTTTTGAGGGATTTTCACAAAATGTCATTCATAAAATAATCATTTGAAGGAAGGATTGTTGATATATATTCTACATTTTTATCTAAAAGCATTATTGAGAAATAATTGATAATGTTTGCATATTTATGACATTTTGGCCTTACCCAGGCCTCCTTAAAGACTCCATAGTGTTTCATCTGTAGGTGTTACAAAGCAAACATTGGTGTCATATGAAGCTTTACTGCTTGGTCTGTAATACGAGTAGTATTTTGGATTTCAATAACTTTTTGTTTACATAAATGTATGAATATTGAAAAATATGAACATGAATATTGACTTCATTTTATATTTGGCAAATGTTTCCATATATTGTTGAACATAATATATTATAGGGGAATATACATGTTCCAGAATGGGATCTCTGCCAGTAGAGTTATGATCCAATTTGTAAGCATTACCAACAGAGTGAATGTGAAAATGGATTCAAAATGGTTGCCATCTTCTGGTGATTTGCAGGATGTGCAATGATATGTAAAAGAAAGGCTGTGATTGGTTACTGTACATTGCCTACTATACCAAATTCTCAAAAGTCGGGCCATAATTTTAAAACTAGCAGAGATCCCCCTTTGATATTCCTGTAGTGTATTTTATGTTCAATATTTTCAATATTCATTGTTATATTTTTGTATTGAAATCAAAATACTACTCATATCACAGAGCAAAAGGTAAAGCTTCATATGACATCAATTCTTGCTTAAAGGAGGCCTGAGTAAGGCCAAAACGTCATAAATGCCAACTTTAATCAATTATTTCTCAATTATGCTTTTACATTTAACATTTGTATCTATGTCAACAATCCTTTCTCCAAAGGCCTATTCTATGGTATTTGTTTTCTCTGGGTTTCATGAGGAATGACTCATTGACTGTTTGCTTGTGGGTGGAGTGTGGAGAGTAGTGTCACTGTGTGTGTGTGTGTCTGCTTGCGTGCGTGCGTGTCTGCCTGCGTGCGTGCGTGCAGGGGACAGGGTCATATCAGGACATGGGTGTTTCCAGTTAAACAGAGCAGTCCCTTGTGTTCAGCTACCACACCCTACTTTCCCTGGATCCCTGGCAGAGGCCCTCAAAAATACCGGTCTGTGTCTGTGTGTGCGTGCATGGGTGTAGGGGAGGAATGGGGGAGAAAGAGTGTGTAGAGATAGGTGGAGGGGGGTAGAAAGGGGGCGTGGGGCTTGAGCAGGTATTGGAGTTGGTTGAATATGTATGCATGCGTGTGTGTGTATGTATCATTCCTGGCCCGTGTGTCTGTCTATGCACGAGTAAATTAGTGTGTCTGTATGTGTGAGTTCTTGTACTTCGAGAGAGATCGCTTCGTCAGAGGTCGCTTTGTGCTTGATCTGCTCTCCTCCCTAACAGCACAGTGTCAGAGCTAACATCCCCCAGTGATGAAAAAAAAAGTATTTAATTTAACCTTAATTTAACTAGGCAAGTTAGTTAAGAACAAATTCTTATTTATAATGACGGCCTACCCCAGACAAACCCAGAAGACGCTGGGCCAATTGTGCACCTACCTATGAGACTCCCAATCACGGCCGGATGTAATACAGCCTGGATTCAAACCAGGGACTGTAGTGACGCCTCTTTCACTGAGACGCAGTGCCTTAGACTGCTGCGCTACTCGGGAGCCTGCCTGATACCACAGGCAGGTTCCCCACCCCACCGCAGCACCTAGCCTAGCAGCCTGAAGCCTGATTGGCAGTACAGACTAAAGGGAGAAAAGGTTAGAATGGATATGACTTTTTCGTAGCAGGTTAGGAGAATTTACACAGCAGGTTAGGAGACTTAGGTTAAGGTTAGTAAAAGGGTTAGGGTTAGCAAACATGCTCTCCTAACCTGCTACGAAAATCCCCTTCCTGTCTTAGCTGTACTCCTTCTAGTTCTTGTCTGACTGAGAAACAGCCTTTCTTGCTGGATGAGCACTCTATTCACACAAACACACAATACTATTACGTGTTTTACTTTTCTATTATTTGTATCTGCATTGTTGGGAAATGTATGTATGTGAGCAAGGATTTCACTGTTAGTCTACACCTGTTGTTTAAGGAAGCATGTGACGAATCAAATTTGATTTGACATACACACACAGTTGAATTTATAAAGCACACGCACAAAACAACCAACAGCTGAGGAACTCTTTATATTGTACTGTACATACATCCTCACACACATACACCAACATATACACACACACACGCATAGCCTTTGTAAAATATGCAATTCTCCAATAAGAAAACCAGTGTTTAAATGTCAGTTTCTACCCAAAGTTGTGTGTGTGTGGTGGGGGCTTTGTTAACATGCTTGAGTTGCTTTTACAGGTCTTACAAGCAATTTCATGCTGGCATGATTCTCTTTCCATCCTGTTTAATTTGCTCATGTTTGTGTTCAACTCCCCGTGATCACAAAGAAATTAGTTCTGATAATAGTGTGATATCAATAAAGCAGAACAAGAATAGACCATTGTTTCAAAAAGGTAGGGGGATTAACTTGATAAGAAATGGGATAGAAGACAGCTAGATGAGTGGTGCCTATAAGAGCTGGACAAGGAGGCAGGATTAGCTGGCAAGAAGTAGGGTAGAGTTTAGTGGTGTCTACATAGCCTGGCCTGGCTTGCTAGGCATATAGTGGTACTCTGCATGATGGAGATTGGAGACACAGCTACAAACGAGACTAGTACTTATCATGGCTCTAAAAAGAGCTGGATTAAATGTTAGAAAATGGGTCAGAAACTAGAGAGGTGAGTGATGCTACATGGTTCTCTTTCAGGCCCAATCCAGAGATCAAACTAATATGATGACTGGATTTGACACAATATCTTTTGTGAAGGGGCCTTTTTCGAACATTTGCTTAAAACCTGTATGCTACCCAGCCAGCATAGATGTTATCTGCATATGAGAGTTTTGACTGTATGACTGTTGACTGGACCAGTTATGGGAGAACATTGGCACAGCATTATAGTGTCACCACATAACACTGAGAATCATCCCGCTTCTGTGTTACCTTCCAACCTCTCACAAAATCATCAGGAACAATCTCACTGACCTGCGTGGATAGAAGTCTTATTCTTAAAAGCAAGATTATTATAGTAAACGAAAACATAACAGTGAATTCAGCTTACTGCAGTGGCCTGCCCAGTCACCAGATCTCAATCCAATTGAGCATCTGTGGGAGGAGATGGAACGAGCTAGAGATCCACTCCCAGCCAACTTGACACAACTGTGGGAAGCATTGGAGTCAAAATGGGCCAGAAACCCAGTGGAACGCTTTCGATACCTTGTAAAGTCCATGCCCCGACGAACAGGCTGTTCTGAGGGCATAACGGGGAGCAACTAAATATTAGGAAGGTGTTCCTAATGTTTTGTACACTCGGTGTAAGTTGGCATTCCAGCAACTTTTGAGGAAAAACTGTTATATCAGCATTGTTCCTGTTGTTCACACGCGTGACATCCCAAAAAACTATACAACAGAAATGGCTCCTAGCCTCCCACGCATGCTTTCCGCCCCTAACACTAAAAGTGAAAATAAAAATATAAAAACTAAATAGAAATAGTTTTATACAACTAAAAATAAATCGAAACGAGCAAATACAGTGTGAAAACGAACTGAAACTAAACTGAATTTGAAATAAAAAATAAAATCCCCAAACTATTATAACCTTGTTTGAAAGACAGAGAAGCAATATTCTGTGAGTTAGCTTCTAATTGGTCCATTTCCGAAATGATCGAAATAATGTAAAAATAGCTTGTTTTGATGACTCCGTGTCCCTCCTCGAATGAAATTTGCTCATTTAGCATGGAGAAGGCAATTTAAAAAGCACTTAGCAGAACTGTAAACGTTGTTTCCCTGGCTGAAACACCCAGACTGAAGATGAAATCAATACAGCAGGACTCTTCATTCATCACTCTTTCTTCCCTCACTTTTCTCTGGAGTTCCTGGAATACCGGCTCACGTCAGACACATAATGTATACACTCACACACACAGTTGTGCATGCAAGCACACACACACACCACACACACACACACACACACGCAGATAATACAATAGTATAGTAATACAGATGGAGACCAACGCCTTGACACCATGGAATGAGCTGAGCACAGGAAGTATCTTCAAAGAATTGACTCAACTCTCTCTATCCATCTACCTCCCGAAAAGTAATTAGCTATCTGAAAAGAATTACCACAAATATGCTTGATTACATCTTCATCAGCCTCAAAGTCAGACGATTGAAACAAATGATGAACCGTATCAAATCAAGGTGTTTTCCTTTTTCAATAACGCCGACCCTAATGGTCTCCCTATCTCTGTTAATTGAGCTGTGTAAAGTAGCTACAGTATCTGTGTGGTAGATTGGTTCTGATTGGATCTCACAATCACCGTTAATTGAAAGTGACCCTGGCTAATTACAACCCACAGATTACATCCAGAAGAAGAACATGGACAAATTTGTGCCAATTATTTTGCCCACCACATGCATGCCTGTACTTAATTGAGGCATTTACTGAAAGTAATAGAAGAAGCTGAAATTGTGGAGTTTTCTAACGATTAGTTGTTGCCAGTAATTGTGTTTCTCTCTATGAAGTTATGTAGTTAGACTGTGTGTGGTGTTGTTACCAGTAAGATTTAGAGGAGACAGGATGAAGAGGGAATAGGCAAGATGGATTCCTCTCTTCCTTCCATTCCTTCCCTCTTTCTGTGACTCAGATTCATGCTGCCACTGTCCAGCCCCCCCCCCTCCATCTCCCTCCCACTTTCTCTCTTCGTAGCTCTCTCCCTTTCCATCCCCCACTCTCCCCCTCATTGTCTCTCCCTCACCCTCCAATTTCCATTCCTCACTCTCTCACTCCCCCCACCCCACCCTTCTCTCTCTCAGGGCTCAGAGGTCGGGCCGCCCTCCAGCGCTCCTCTCCCCAGAGCCACGATGACATCACAGCGCTGCTGCTTCGTTTCCCAGGAGCCTATTCACCACACATCATCACCAGAATCAGCATCATCTTCCTGCACACACAAATACACGCACACCTCTTCCACGCACTCCACCTCACACTGTGCACCGTGACCCCACCTCCCTATCTGCCTCCAACTACACTGAGAGGGGGTCTGTGGGGGGAGTAGTTGCCCACTAGGCCTGCAGCGAGAGAGAGAGAGAGAGGAGAAAGCAAAAAGCTACGACCTGTGAACTCTCAACAATGCGTCTCAATAAACCACGCCACACAAAATCTGATGAGTCAGACTGGCTCCAGAGAAAGAACAACAACTTCAAAAAGCAGGAGACCCTCCACCTCCCCTCCACCTCCACCTCCCTCAGGCGAGAGAGAGAAAAGAAGTGTTTATACACATCCCAGCTCAGGCTCTGGACATGCTTACATGACTTTCCCTGTTACGACCGAGAGTCGTCTGTTCTTTTGACCAATTGATTGGTCAACATTTTTAAATGTGTATTTGTCTATATGTAGACACACCCTATGTTTGAATAAAATCAACTATATGTAGGCTACTTTGCCTGATGCTTTATTAAAGAACTGCAATTAAAACCAGAAGAAAAAAAACCTGTTCCCGTCCAGACCCTCCTCCTCCTCCCGCTGCTGCTGGCCTTGGCAGATTCTGCCGTTATGCTCCTGAAGTTGCCGGTAATAGACCACACCAGCGGTCGGCAACCTTTTCCATTTGGAGTGCCAAGTTATCGTACCATTCCTACTAATCTGCATGCCAGTTATGATTTTCATATGTACATTGTCATGCAATAGTTTCATTTAATTTACAATAAAGTTGTCATCTCAAAATCAATGTCCTGTGGTTAATCCATCTAAATGAAAATGATACAAATGTAAAAGTACATTTTATTGCCATTGCCAATATGTAAAAATAGCCCACATAAAGCCAATAAATAAAAACATTGCAGCCAGCCAGGTAGAAAATATCCTGATAAAAATAAATATCCTATAAATCACATTGGCTATGCATGGTCTGCCTGAAACGAACTTGAAACATTGTATCAACTATTAACATGGGTCCTGCCTGAAGCTGGTGCTAGCAAACTTGCAACATTGTATAAAATATTCTGGGCCCTCAGTTTCCTGCACCAGTGAGCTCCAGACAGACCGACATAGCTGTAGGCTATTTGCGCAAGGATAAGAAGTAATCAGGTAGCCTTTTTTTAATGACATTTCCATCATCAGAGCATAACATTGTTTCCCCTTTCATGCTGACTGGTTATCGAAAGGGAGAGAGTTGGAAATATTTTTCAAATAGGCTACGTTAAGGAACTATTGTCATTCTCAATGGATGTAAAAACAGACTTGGTTAACTTGCCTTTAGAGGCGAAGAAAAAATTGCTGTGAGAAGTTCCACAGTAGTTCCACAGTTTCACAGGCTCCTGAGTGGCGCGGCGGTCTAAGGCACTCGGTAGTAGAGGTGTCACTACAGACCCTGGTTCAATTCCAGGCTGTATCACAACTGGCCGTGATTTGGAGTCCCATAGGGCGGCGCACAATTGGCCCAGCGTCGTCCGGGTTAGGGTTTGGCCGGGATAGGCTGTCATTGTAAATAAGAATTTGTTCTTAACTGACTTGCCTAGTTAAATAAAGTTTAAATAAATAAATATTTATTCATTTATTTAAGTAATGGTGAGTTAAGACAATCCGAAATAGTATCAGATCCCCAAATGGGCACATTTATGAGACTACAGGTAGCCCAGGTAGCCTAGGCCTAGTTCTATGCGTAATCCAGTGCGTGTTCCAACTCAAGATTGACAGGAGCGCTCCAAACAAAAGACAATTAATAAATTGACAACTGGTAAATGGGAATGAAATAAACCAAAATGTTTTCCTCACAAGTTTAGCAAAGGTTGTGCACTCTGCAAACAATGTGTCCACTCCTAGAATGAAAAACGGTAAGACTGTAATAATAATAATAATATATTAAACGCATTAACATATATGACCGTAACCAAACAAACATTGTAGATTAGAAATGATGGGAATTAACGGTAAATGTGTGCCATCCCCGGGGCCTCCACAATGGATTAGTCCACTCAGAGAGGCTTGAATCAGACAGGTGTACCAGGTAGCCTACATCCAGCCGCTAAACTCCTATACATTGTACATCTATTGAAAAATACTGGCAGAACACTGGTTAGCACCAGTGTAAGGCAGCAGTAGGCACCAGTGTGGGGCAGCAGTGGTTGAGGACGGGGTGAGGTAATGTAATGTTGATGGTGACTCACATAGTCATGGAAGGCCTTGGCCTCACTGGAGTGCTCACATGTTTCTCTCCTCTCTGGGGCTGCACAGTACAGGTCCCAGAACACACTGCAGCACAGGGAAGGCAAGGGGAGGTTAGATACATAGAGGTTCTAAACAAACAAAAATAACAATATCTTTATCAGTAGCAACGTTATCATTCTGATTATTCCAGAATGTTACCAGGGCCCGTATTCACAAAGCATCTCAGAGTAGGAGTAGAATAGCCAGGTCCCCATGTCCATTCATTATAATCTAAAAGGGAAAACTGATTCCAGATCAGCACTCCTACTCTGAGAAGTTGTTTTTTTATACAGGCCCAGTAAGGTCGATTGATAAGTCATTGTCATTTAAAACCAGTTGTAATAGAGAAGAGAGGAGGATGAAGATAAAGGAGAGGGTGAGGGAATGGAGTGAATGATGTAGTACTGTACTCACCACCACCAAGAGTGGAGGAACCCTGGGGGCTCTCCTAATGTGATGTTCTTCTCCCATCGGATCTACCCAAGAGACAGACAGAGAGAGAGAGATAGAGAGAGAGGTTTCAAAGGTAAATAATGTGTCAGGTGTAGACCCCATTGTACTGCAACTGAAGTCCTCAAGTATGTGTGTGTGTGTGTGTGTGTGTGTGTGTATGTGAGCACATGTGTATCGTGTACTTTAAACCTGACAGAGCCCATTGTTAGTTGTGGGGCTGTTCTTAAAGACATGTACCAACCTGAGAGGCCAATCTGTCCTTTGTACAGGCCACACACGGTGAACCCTGAAACACTACTGTGTTTGCTTTGCCCCATCACTATCTTTCTTTTGCTCGGTCTCTCTCTCTCTCTCTCTCTCTTTCAAACCTTAGCATGCCATCTCCTGTGCCTCCACACAAGGTCAATGCAAGCAGTAACATCATCCTCTGGACTAAACCTGATTTATGGACGGACACACACACACACACAGGAGAGCATGCACACTTGTGAGCACGCACACACACACACACACACACACACACACACACACACACACACACAGTAAAACCATGTGATTGAGTGGTGGTGTAGAGTGGATGTCTACGGAAACTGTACACAATGGGGCGACTGTCATGGTATTGTTTAGGCTGGCTCTGAGAGTGACATCACCCTGCTGTAGAAGGTTTACAGCATGACTCAACTCCCCTGTTAACCTGACTTTCCGATCCTTCTCTCTGTCAGTCTCTCTCTACTTAGTTGAGGAGCCTATTTGAAATAAACAACTACAGTCATAACGTGAACATTCTGTTCATCGTAGCCAATGTTTGACAGCATCAACAGTGAACAGTGAGCACCATCCAACTAACCCATGTTCCCTCGGCAGCAGAAGAAGTGGTCTGTCTGTATTTGGCCAATCTGAGGTTGGGTTGTGGTGGGTCTCAGGGTCTCAGCCTGGAGGTGTCAACAGACGTGCGTGGTAAACACAGCTCTATGGAGTGGCTAACAGCTATTTAAAGCCTTGTTCCTCTCCTGCCCTCTACTCCAGTAGGAGCCATGGTGGGTTGGGTAGTGTAGGGGGATGGGAGGGACGGCTGTGTTTACACACATCCCTCTTTCAGCTAATGTGCTCGGCTCCCACACTCAAACACACCGCCTCCCTCTCTTCTCCTTTCATCTCTACCATCTCCGGAAGACAGACGGAGTGATATGCCATGGGATGCCAGAGAGGAAAGGGTGTATGTATTTGTGTGTGTCCGTGTGAGG
Organism: Oncorhynchus nerka; assembly: GCF_034236695.1. Classification (NCBI taxonomy): domain Eukaryota; kingdom Metazoa; phylum Chordata; class Actinopteri; order Salmoniformes; family Salmonidae; genus Oncorhynchus; species Oncorhynchus nerka. The sequence goes on along the minus strand of NC_088422.1, from coordinate 37,520,326 downwards.
GGGGAGAGGGGGGTGGAGCCAGCTGATGCATCCTCTATCGCTTTTTTCTTTCTTTTTTTCTTTTGCATTTTAATTTAGAGTGATTTGGAGAAAATTACTGGTTTCAACTTTCATACCTCCTTACCTGCATACACACAGAGACACAGAGAGAGAGAGAGAGAGAGAGAGAGAAACCTGCCAGCTAGGTGGTCTATCGTAACTCTCTGGGCTGATCCCAGTAATGGAGGCTAAATACTGAACCCCCTACTGCCCTGCCAGCTCAGCACTCCTCACTAATTCAATTACACACACACACACACACACTGCATAGGAGGCAGAATCAGCCCTGCTCTAGGAGAGTGGACACACACACACACACACACACACACACACACACACACACACACACACACACACACACACACACACACACTTACCTCTGAGAGGAAGGTCTGTGCTGACTTCTGTGCCCCCACGTGCAGCAGGTACTCATACACATAGAGAGCTAACCTGCACAGAGAAACATAAGGATGACATGTTAGTAGGATGATTACCAGAGTAAAGTAGTGTGGCCACACCAGGCTGTGTCAACTGCATAACACAATTCGACCTATCCTGTTCAATTCCAACCATTTCAACTTTGGGCCATATGAGACAGAGCTTCTATACCCTCGACAGACTCTGCTAAAGCTGAAAACACACAGGCAGTAGAAGAACAAACAGCATGCTGAGATGAGTTGGCACAGAGGGAACACACAGGAAATGCCTCTGTTTTACCCCAGGCACTCTATACCCCCCCCAAAACACTGTGCTTTTCCCACACTGGGAATTCATTACACACTTGATTCATTCATTAATTCTTTACTCTGTACTGCTCTGTTGATCAAACTAACTTGGAGGGCAGGCAGGTGGTCTACCTGATCCACAGATACAAGATAACCATTGATCTGTCAGGGATCAATGCAGGATCAGTCAGTCTCTTAACAGTACAATTCAGGCTTGGCTGGGTCTCGGGAGTTACAGAACCGTAGAAACATGGATTCAGTCTAGAGCAGCGGTCTTAAACATATGGCCCGTGGGCTGGATCCGTCAACCAGCCCATTCAATCCAGCCTGTGGGGGGTTTGAGGAAAAAATAAATAAAACATTTATACATTTTTTTACGGATAAATACAATCCCAATTGACAATGAAATGACTCAAACAAATGTCCATAAATGAAAGCGCCCATTGCCGCCATGGTAGAGAGCGAGGTTCTTGTCAACATAATGCAACCATCTTTTTGGCTGCTGAAAATGGTACGCAGCCTCATCTGGATGTGTCCAAAGTTCAGCATTCACCTTCTGTCAAGCTGTCTACGCATACAGTTTGACGCATACGTTCGATAAATCCAATGTTATGCACCACACAGAACATACCGCCACTGCCTCTTCAACGCAACGCTGCAAGGCAAACGCACTGTTCCATTGGAAATTAATGTACTTCTGGTGTACCAAAATGCAAAAACACCGTCGGTGTGATCGAGGCGTAAGTCCGGCAAGACATATACGTTTTTCGTGATCAGTTAGGTTCAAGGAAGAATCATCAATCAGAAGAAGTGTAGTTAGTGAAAATGGAAATCTTTTTAGAAGCAATGGTGGATAAAAACATGGAAATCTGTTTCCAGAATGTGGGGTATTTTGGACTTAGAGCCTCTTCACACTTACTACACTTTTCGTAAAAAAATGACTCAAATGTGAACTTGCGTACTTGCTTACATCTCGACGTCCGCTACCTCCGGAGGTAACGCAAGACATCGCCCGACATTTGCCCTCCTTGAAGCAGACAGAAAAGTAAACAGAATTGTCTCGTTGAGCCAACACTCCTACAGTATAAATGGTAATAGCAGAGCAATGTTTTTGAAACAGCTGAAATGTACAGCATGTTCAATTCTGAAATTGTTGCCGTATCGGCCGGCTGCACTGAGCCACACAGTGGTGTAGTGTTGGGTATAGGCCTACGCAGGTATACGCCATATACCCACTTATTTTTTTCAGTGGGCATTGCCTACACCCACTTCTTAATCCCCTCTGATATTTATCAAAGTAGTGTAGTGGAGGTATACGCCCGTATCAATTAATAGGGTTGATGGAACAGATCGGAATGTTTAGCTTAATGTTGATGAACTATTCTGTTTTCACATTTTAGGCGCAGCAATGTATACACCGCAGTAGGCCTACGTGTGAAAGTTCCAAAATGCAATTTGCGAGAAAATACTGTTCTAAAATGCAAGCGGTTTCATGGACAGAGATGGACATATCCGTGAGAAAGCGGGTGGATTTAGAGATGCAACAACTATCATGGGTTGCTAATATGATTCAAATAATGCATTCGGCTGCTAGGCAATGAAAGAAAGTTGAAAGAAAACCAATAGAACAGGAGAACGCATATGAGTAAGTCTATAAAAATTATTGCCTCCACGTTTCTATGGTGTGACTTTGGCTATAGGCTACTTTGTCACAAGGTAAGACATGACTCATAATATAAAGTAAAATGTCTATGTTTCAAACTATTAAGGAACAGGAAAAATAGATTGACGCTAATGATAGGCCTAACCGTCTTCAGGTAGATGGAAAGGCTTTCCCAAAAACCTTCTCTATTATATGTTAACTAGCTACAATGTAGCCAATGCCTACCTGCCAGAATGATATCATGATGATGATAATTTGCATCAGAGTCCTAGGTGCCTGCATACTTGAAAGGCTACTCTAAAAAAAAATAAAAAAAGAATTCTCCCAGACTTCAAAAGTGGTCTCCTGATGTGGTTTAATTTGAATGTACCCACTTCTCCAGGCACCATTACACGACTGGAGCCACGTAAAACTATGGAAGCCCATCCCCACCACCAAAAATATGTCAAATGGGATATATTTTTTCATTTGTAACATTGTGGTGATTTCAGGAGGTGGTGGGGATGTTTCCTGGGGCCCAGAGTTTTTCCTAATCTGGTAGCTCCTTAGACTCTCCTTCATATCTCGTAGTGGGAATAGAGCCTTAGAAGTTCACTTGACTTTTCTCCCTGGTGAGGGTGGAATGAAAGCTCACCAGCTCTCTGGATGTGTTTTATTTTATTTTTTTATTTCACCTTTATTTAACCAGGTAGGCTAGTTGAGAACAAGTTCTCATTTGCAACTGCGACCTGGCCAAGATAAAGCATAGCAGTGTGAACAGACAACACAGAGTTACACATGGAGTAAACAATTAACAAGTCAATAACACAGTAGGAAAAAAAGGGGGAGTCTATATACAATGTGTGCAAAAGGCATGAGGAGGTAGGCGAATAATTACAATTTTGCAGATTAACACTGGAGTGATAAATGATCAGATGGTCATGTACAGGTAGAGATATTGGTGTGCAAAAGAGCAGAAAAGTAAATAAATAAAAACAGTATGGGGATGAGGTAGGTGAAAATGGGTGGGCTATTTACCAATGCACTATGTACAGCTGCAGTGATCGGTTAGCTGCTCAGATAGCTGTTGTTTGAAGTTGGTGAGGGAGATAAAAGTCTCCAACTTCAGCAATTTTTGCAATTCGTTCCAGTCACAGGCAGCAAAGTACTGGAACGAAAGGCGGCCAAATGAGGTGTTGGCTTTAGGGATGATCAGTGAGATACACCTGCTGGAGCGCGTGCTACGGATGGGTGTTGCCATCGTGACCAGTGAACTGAGATAAGGCGGAGCTTTACCTAGCATGGACTTGTAGATGACCTGGAGCCAGTGGGTCTGGCGACGAATATGTAGCGAGGGCCAGCCGACTAGAGCATACAAGTCGCAGTGGTGGGTGGTATAAGGTGCTTTAGTGACAAAACGGATGGCACTGTGATAGACTGCATCCAGTTTGCTGAGTAGAGTGTTGGAAGCCATTTTGTAGATGACGTCGCCGAAGTCGAGGATCGGTAGGATAGTCAGTTTTACTAGGGTAAGCTTGGCGGCGTGAGTGAAGTAGGCTTTGTTGCGGAATAGAAAGCAGACTCTTGATTTGATTTTCGATTGGAGATGTTTGATATGAGTCTGGAAGGAGAGTTTGCAGTCTAGCCAGACACCTAGGTACTTATAGATGTCCACATATTCAAGGTCGGAACCATCCAGGGTGGTGATGCTAATCGGGCATGCGGGTGCAGGCAGCGATCGGTTGAAAAGCATGCATTTGGTTTTACTAGCGTTTAAGAGCAGTTGGAGGCCACGGAAGGAGTGTTGTATGGCATTGAAGCTCGTTTGGAGGTTAGATAGCACAGTGTCCAATGACGGGCCGAAAGTATATAGAATGGTGTCGTCTGCGTAGAGGTGGATCAGGGAATCGCCCGCAGCAAGAGCAACATCATTGATATATACAGAGAAAAGAGTCGGCCCGAGAATTGAACCCTGTGGCACCCCCATAGAGACTGCCAGAGGACCGGACAGCATGCCCTCCGATTTGACACACTGAACTCTGTCTGCAAAGTAATTGGTGAACCAGGCAAGGCAGTCATCCGAGAAACCGAGGCTACTGAGTCTGCCGATAAGAATATGGTGATTGACAGAGTCGAAAGCCTTGGCAAGGTCGATGAAGACGGCTGCACAGTACTGTCTTTTATCGATGGCGGTTATGATATCGTTTAGTACCTTGAGTGTGGCTGAGGTGCACCCGTGACCGGCTCGGAAACCAGATTGCACAGCGGAGAAGGTACGGTGGGATTCGAGATGGTCAGTGACCTGTTTGTTGACTTGGCTTTCGAAGACCTTAGATAGGCAGGGCAGGATGGATATAGGTCTGTAACAGTTTGGGTCCAGGGTGTCTCCCCTTTGAAGAGGGGGATGACTGCGGCAGCTTTCAATCCTTGGGGATCTCAGACGATATGAAAGAGACGTTGAACAGGCTGGTAATAGGGGTTGCGACAATGGCGGCGGATAGTTTCAGAAATAGAGGGTCCAGATTGTCAAGCCCAGCTGATTTGTACGGGTCCAGGTTTTGCAGCTCTTTCAGAACATCTGCTATCTGGATTTGGGTAAAGGAGAACCTGGAGAGGCTTGGGCGAGGAGCTGCGGGGGGGGGCGGAGCTGTTGGCCGAGGTTGGAGGAGCCAGGCGGAAGGCATGGCCAGCCGTTGAGAAATGCTTATTGAAGTTTTCGATAATCATGGATTTATCGGTGGTGACCGTGTTACCTAGCCTCAGTGCAGTGGGCAGCTGGGAGGAGGTGCTCTTGTTCTCCATGGACTTCACAGTGTCCCAGAACTTTTTGGAGTTGGAGCTACAGGATGCAAACTTCTGCCTGAAGAAGCTGGCCTTAGCTTTCCTGACTGACTGCGTGTATTGGTTCCTGACTTCCCTGAACAGTTGCATATCACGGGGACTATTCGATGCTATTGCATTCCGCCACAGGATGTTTTTGTGCTGGTCGAGGGCAGTCAGGTCTGGAGTGAACCAAGGGCTGTATCTGTTCTTAGTTCTGCATATTTTGAACGGAGCATGGTTATCTAAAATGGTGAGGAAGTTACTTTTAAAGAATGACCAGGCATCCTCAACTGACGGGATGAGGTCAATGTCCTTCCAGGATACCCGGGCCAGGTCGATTAGAAAGGCCTGCTCACAACATGTTTTAGGGAGCGTTTGACAGTGATGAGGGGTGGTCGTTTGACTGCGGCTCTGTAGCGGATACAGGCAATGAGGCAGTGATCGCTGAGATCCTGGTTGAAGACAGTGGAGGTGTATTTGGAGGGCCAGTTGGTCAGGATGACGTCTATGAGGGTGCCCTTGTTTACAGAGTTAGGGTTGTACCTGGTGGGTTCCTTGATGATTTGTGTGAGATTGAGGGCATCTAGCTTAGATTGTAGGACTGCCGGGGTGTTAAGCATATCCCAGTTTAGGTCACCTAACAGAACAAACTCTGAAGCTAGATGGGGGGCGATCAATTCACAAATGGTGTCCAGGGCACAGCTGGGAGCTGAGGGGGGTCGGTAGCAGGCGGCAACAGTGAGAGACTTTAGTTCTGGAGAGAGTAATTTTCAAAATTAGTAGTTCGAACTGTTTGGGTATGGACCTGGAAAGTATGACATTACTTTGCAGGCTATCTCTGCAGTAGACTGCAACTCCTCCCCCTTTGGCAGTTCTATCTTGATGGAAGATGTTATAGTTGGGTATGGAAATATCTGAATTTTTGGTGGCCTTCCTGAGCCAGGATTCAGACACGGCAAGGACATCAGGGTTAGCAGAGTGTGCTAAAGAAGTGAGTAAAACAAACTTAGGGAGGAGGCTTCTGATGTTGACATGCATGAAACCAAGGCTTTTTCGATCACAGAAGTCAACAAATGAGGGTGCCTGGGGACATGCAGGGCCTGGGTTTACCTCCACATCACCCGCGGAACAGAGAAGGAGTAGTATGAGGGTGCGGCTAAAGGCTATCAAAACTGGTCGCCTAGAGCGTCGGGGACAGAGAATAAGAGGAGCAGGTTTCTGGGCATGGTAGAATATATTCAGGGCATAATGCGCAGACAGGGGTATGGTGGGGTGCGGGTACAGCGGAGGTAAGCCCAGGCACTGGGTGATGATGAGAGAGGTTGTATCTCTGGACATGCTGGTTGTAATGGGTGAGGTCACCGCATGTGTGGGAGGTGGGACAAAGGAGTTATCAGGGGTATGAAGAGTGGAACTAGGGGCTCCATTGTGAACTAAAACAATGATAACTAACCTGAACAACAGTATACAAGGCATATTGACATTTGAGAGAGACATACAGCGAGGCATACAGTAATCACAGGTGTTGAATTGGAAAAGCTAGCTAAAACAGTAGGTGAGACAACAACAGCTAATCAGCTAGCACAACAACAGCAGGTAAAATGGCGTTGACTAGGCAACGGGGCCAACAGATAAAACAAACAAGCAGAATGGGGTACCGTGATTAATGGACAGTCCAGCGTGCATCAGCTATGTAGCCAAGAGATCAGTGTCCAGGGGGAGCGGTGGATGGGGCAGGGAAGCTGACCTGGCGAGTGTTATCCAGGTTAAAAAAAACGAACAATGACTAAATAGCTTGTAGCTAGTTAGCTGGTTAGCTTCTGGAGGTTCTTGAGTGTTTTCTAAAAATTTTAAAATAATAGCGATTCCGTATCACATTGGGTGAGGCAGGTTTCCGGAAGGTATAAACAAATTAAAAATCAAAAAGAGATAGAAAGTAAATATGGGTCCAGTGAGTGTTTGGGACGCGGCGATTCAGACGGTTAGCAGGCCTGTGCTAACAAGCTAACAGTTCGTAGGCCCGGGCTAAACAAGGTAGCCGTTAGCGGACCGGAGCTAGACAAGCTAGCAGTTAGCAGGCCGAATTAGCAAGCAGGGAGATAGCGAGGGCTAGAGAGTTAGCCTTTGGGGGACGTCGCGATGGGGTGAGTCTGTTTATTCCTCTTCATGCGGTGACATCGATAGACCGGTCGTGGGCCCGGGTATTGTAGCCCAGGAGTATGCTACGCTTCAAGCTAAGTGGGTGGAAACGCTAGCCAGGAGTAATCATCCGGGGTTGCGGTTTAGCTAGATAGCTAGTTGTGAAGATCCAGCTGAAAAATGTTCCGTTTGCGGTGGGAATCCGGGGATGAATCCGGGGATGAAAAATAAATAGGTCCGTTATGCTCTGGTTAGAGTCGCGTTGTTCGAACTGGCGAGAGCTTTCCGGGCTAAAGGTTAGCTGATGACCGGTTAGCTGAGGACCGCTAGCATAGCTGGTGGTTAGCTGGCTAGCTTCAGTTGAGGGGTTCCGGTTCCGAAGTAAATATAAATACTTAGGAAAAATAGCTACATTGGGTGAGGCTGGTAGCAGGAGAGTATTTGGAAGCTAGGTTTAGCAAAATGTTTTTAAAGAGATATGCGAAGAAAAATATGTAAAAAACGAAAAAGAAACGATATATACAAGGGACACGACACAACGGGACGACTTACTGCTACGCCATCTTGGATCCAATATGAGTGTCCCAAATGGCACCCTATTCCCTTTATAGTGCACTACTTTTGACCAGAGCCCTGTATGCCCAGGTCAAAAGTAATGCATTAATAAAAGGGAAAAGGGTGCCATTTTGGGTGCATCCTGTGTCTGTGCCCTGCCATGCAGCTTAGCAGGCAGCAGCATAGCGTCTCCTCAGTCTAGACGAACATCTCAGACTGGGACAAAAATAAACCCTCCAGACACCTCTAGTCTACCTCTCTGAAGATGATGGACTGCACATCTCTCCAGACTCTCTCTCTGTGCCTCTTGCCCTCGCTCGCTTTCTCCACCTCTCTCTAAATCTCTATTTTTCTCTCTGCCTCTTTCCCCTCGCTCTCTCTCCAATTCTCTCATCTATCTTGTCTTTCTCTTGAGAGGCCTTGTGTTTAATGATGAAGGGATGAGGTATGAAAGGAGAGCACAAGGAGCAACACAGTGTCTGCAGCAGGCGGCGGAGTGGCGTGATGTTTAACCACAGAGAAGACAAAGCTTTTCACAGGGACAAGGTTAACGCAACGACGTTCCATGAATAAAACATGGCGATGTTCTTAAGGCTTCGTCTCTTTCTATCTCTGTCTGTCTGTCTGTACAATACAATATACTTTATTGATCATTTACACGGATATTCATTTTGTGAAGTCAGCATACAAATACACAGACAAAAACATAAAACATGCAGTACGGAAAACTTGAAAGTTAGTACACAAGTCACACATATTAATGTCTCCGCGGCCTACTGTCCGACCGTATATTGGTCCCTGCATCTGGCCTATGTCCCACTGTTCAGCCTAATGGCCATCGGCATGAAACCGCTCTCTCTCGCTCTCTGAAATATGATGGGTAATCAATATTACGCTGTGACTCTACTGTGTGGCCCTAAGAGACACATCTGCCCATTGACACAAGATGACAGAGAGGAGACAAGAGGAGAGGAGAAGGAAGAAAACCAAGGAAAGAGAGAAGAAGAGATTTTAAAAAAGGATAGGAGAGATCTGGAGAGGTGAAGAGTGGGGAGAAAGGGAGATGAAAGGAACAAGAAGAGGAGAAAAGGCTAAGTATAAAGAGGTGCTAATTCCCACAGCGGTGTTTCTACTGACCTAAGAAACGCAGGTTTAAATGCGCTGAGGCTTGGCAAAAATATACCTATAAATCACACTTATTAAAATGTCCCTGTCTGTTCCTCCATTATTGTGTGGAGCTCTCTCTCTCAATTCATTTCACAGGGGTTTTGTTGGCAAGGGAAAAATGTTCACATTGCCAAAGCAAGTGAAAAAAACGATCAACTATAGTGAGAAGACACAAAACAATGACATACTTTGAATTTTATAGTAAATATTGCACTCAAAAAGGTTTAAAAAAGATAAGACATTTCAAAATGTTATATTAGCAGCTATTTACAGTGTTTTAGCAATGTGCAAATAGTTGTAGTACGAATAGTAGGGGAAGATAAACAGATAAAATATTGGTGGTATTTACAATGTTGCTCCACTGGTGCCCTTTTCTCAACGGGCCACAATTGTTGCTGCTGTGATTGCACACTGTGGTATTTCGCCTAACAGATATGGGAGTTTATCAATGTTTGATTTGTTTTCATTTTTTGGGGTCTTTGTGCTCTGTGGGAAATATGTATCTGTAATGTTGTCATACATTTGGTAGGAGTTTAGGAAGTGAAGCTCAGTTTCCACTTCATTTTATGGGCAATGGGCACATAGTCTGTTTTCTCTCGAGAGCCAGAGGCGGCCTCTCTCAATAGCGAGGCTATGCTCACGGAGTCTGTACATAGTCAAGGGCTATGGGTCTTAATTGTGGGTCAGTCACAGTGGTCAGGTACACTGTGTACTCTTTGTTCAAGGCCAGATAGCATTCCAATATGGTCAGGTTTTTTTTCCGCTCTCTCTCTCTCTTTATCACACACACACACACACACACACGGCGGTCGGTGCCGGTTAAGATCAGAGAGGACACTTTTTTTTATGACCGTGGCATTATTTCTATTACAGCATTTTGGGTCATTTATATTCCATTCACACAGCTCAATGTAACATTTACAGGTTCAGGATATTAAACAAACTTTCCCTATACCCATCATGAGGTTGCTACAACCTAGCCTACGAATGAAAGTATACAACTTAGGTGCATAGGTCAAGAGAAAAATTTGAGTCATCAAGGTGACAGACAGTGACACATTCCATACCGCCTTGCACACTATTGCCTGCATCTAGCTGATACAGGGTGTAATCATTAGTCCAAACAGTTGTAAACAAGAGTTTCTATTGGCAAATTCAGGTATGTTTATCCCACACACACAGTTCACTTTCATAGCAGCCACATAAGAACAGGATGATCACTTTGCTCATTGTATAATTCCGTCTCGCATCTATAACTACGCACTCTCGTTCTCTCACCTTCTACCTTCACTTGTGGACTTCCTGTGCTTAGCTCCATCCCATTTTTATAAGTCTTTGCTGATGTCCAAGCATACCCATACCATGATGCAGTGACCAGCATGCTTGAAAATAAGGAGGCAGTTACCATGATGTGATGTGTTGGATTTGCCCAAAACATAAAGCTTTGCATTGAGGCCAAAAAGTGTATTCCTTTGCCTGGTTTTGTTTTTCAGTATTACTTTAGTGACTTGTTGCATACAGGATGCATGTTTTGGAATATTTATATTCTGTGTATTTTTATTCTTCTTTTCACTGTCATTTAGGTAATTATTGGGGAGTCAGAACCATGTTGTTAAACCATTTTCAGTTCTCTGTAGCTGTTTTAAAATCACCACTGGCCTCATGGTGACATCCCTGAGCAGTTTCTTTCCTGTCCTGCAGCTCAGTTCAGAAGGACGACTGCAACTTTGTTGTGTCTGGGTGGTTTAAAACATCATCCACAAAATAATTATTAAATTGACCATGCTTGAAGAGATATTCAATGTCTGATTTGCTATTGTTACCCATCTACCAATCACTGCCCTTCTTTAAATCAAATCACATTTTATTTGTCACATGCGCCGAATACAATGCTTACTTACAAGCGCTTAACTTATTTGGGACTGTGGAGCAGTATTGAGTAGCTTGAATAAATAAGGTGCCCAGAGTAAACTGCCTGCTACTCAGGCCCAAAAGCTAGAATATGCATATAATTGGTAAATTTGGATAGAAAACACTCTGAAGTTTCTAAAACTGTTTGAATGATGTCTGTGAGTATAACAGAACTCATATGGTATGCAAAAACCTGAGAAGAAAAATCCAGGAAAAATCCAGGAAGTGGGAAATCTGAGGTTTGTAGTTTTTCAAGTGATAGCCTATCCAATATACAGTGTCTATGGGGTCATATTGCACTTCCCAAGGCTTCCACTAGATGGTAACAGTCTTTAGAATGTTGTTTCAGGCTTCTACTATGAAGGGGGAGCGAATAAGAGCTGTTTGAATCAGGGGACTGGCAGAATGACATGAGCTAAGTCACGCGCGCGGCTCATAATCATCCTAAATATTGATTGTATACATCGTTTGACATGTTTCTACGAAGTGTAATGGAACGGTTTTGACTTTGTCTGAACTAAGTGCCCACGCCTTGTGAATTTGGATTTGTGAATTAAATGCGAACAAAAAGGAGGTAGTTGGACATAAATGATGGACTTTATCGAACAAAACAAACATTTATTGTGGAACTGGGATTCCTGGGAGTGCATTCCGATGAAGATCATCAAAGGTAAGTGAATACTTCATAACGCTATTTGTTGGTTGGAAAATGGCTGTATGTTTTTCTGTGGCAAGGCGCTGACCTAACATAATTGCATGGTGTGCTTTTACCGTAAAACCTTTTTGAAATCTGACACAGCGGTTGCAGTAAGGAGAAGTTTATCTTTAATTGTGTGTTTAACACTTGTATCTTTCATTAATGTTTATGATGAGTATTTCTGTAATTTGATGTGGCTCTCTGCACTTTCACCGGATGTTTGTTTGAGACAATGCATTTCTGAACATAACGCACCAATTTCAAAGGAGGTTTTTTGACATAAAGATTAACTTTATCGAACAAAACACACATATATTGTCTAACATGGAGTCCTGGGAGTGCCTTCCGGTGAAGATCAAAGGTTAGTGATTCATTTTAACGCTATTTCTGTGTTACAATGGGGCAAAAAGTATTTAGTCAGCCACCAATTGTGCAAGTTCTCCCACTTAAAAAAATGAGAGGCCTGTAATTTTCATCATAGGTACACTTCAACTATGACAGACAAAATTAGAAAAAAAATCCAGAAAATCACATTGTAGGATTTTTAATGAATTTATTTGCAAATTATGGTGGAAAATAAGTATTTGGTCACCTTCAAACAAGCAAGATTTCTGGCTCTCACAGACCTGTAACTTCTTCTTTAAGAGGCTCCTCTGTCCTCCACTCGTTACCTGTATTAATGGCACCTGTTTGTACTTGTTATCAGTATAAAAGACACATGTCCACAATCTCAAACAGTCACACTCCAAACTCCACTATGGCCAAGACCAAAGAGCTGTCAAAGGACACCAGAAACAAAATTGTAGACCTGCACCAGGCTGGGAAGACTGAATCTGCAATAGGTAAGCAGCTTGGTTTGAAGAAATCAACTGTGGGAGCAATTATTAGGAAATGGAAGACATACAAGACCACTGATAATCTCCCTCAATCTGGGGCTCCACGCAAGATCTCGTATGTATGTATGTATGTATGTATGTATGTATGTATATTACTTTTTTAGGGGGTACATAATATTAAAGGTTAAGGCCAGCATCCCAGAACATCCTCTTCACTGTTGACGTTGAGACTGGTGTTTTGCGTGTACTACTTCAAGTAGTACTTGATGATCTGATAAATGTTTGATTTAGGTGCAATCTTACTGGCAGCAATATCCTTGCCTGTGAAGCCCTTTTTTTGCAAAGCAATGATGACGGCACGTATTACCTTGCAGGTAACCATGGTTGACAGAGGAAGAACAATGATTCCAAGCACCACCCTCCGTTTGAAAGCTTCCAGTCTGTTATTCGAACTCAATCAGCATGACAGAGTGATCTCCAGCCAGGGCTGAAATGCAGTGGAAATGCTTTTTGGGGATTCAGTTCATTTGCATGGCAAAGAGGGACTTTGCAATTGATTGAAATTCATTTGATCACTCTTCATAACATTCTGGAGTATATGCAAAGGTAGGGGGCAGCATTCGGAATTTTGGATGAAAATTAAATATTATCGATTATTTAGGCTAAATACAACCTGAGGATTGAATATAAAAAGCGTTTGACATGTTTCTATGAACTTTACGGATACAATTTGGATTTGAGGTTTTTGGCTAATAAAGAGAAACTTTAAGGAACAAATCAAACATTTATTGAGTAAATGAATGTCTTCTGAGTGCAACCATATGAAGATCAAAGGTAAGTGATTCATTTTATCTCTATTTCTGACTTGTGTAACTCTTCTACCTGGCTGGTTACTGTTTGTAATGATTTGTCTGCTGGGCGATGTTCTCAAATAATCGTAAGGTATGCTTTCGCCGTAAAGCCTTTTTGAAATCTGACACCGCGGTTGGATTCACAAGAAGTTAATCTTTAAACCTATGTGAAATACTTGTATGTTTTCTGAATTTTTATAATGAGTATTTCTGTATTTGAATTTGGCGCTCTGCAATTTCACTGGATGTTGGCCAGGTGGGACGCTAGCGTCCCACATACCCTAGTGAGGTTAAAGGAACAGTCAACTTAGATGTCCTGGTCAACTTGCCAAAACTATAGTGTGTTAACAAGACAAGTTGTGGAGTGGTTGGAAAACAAGTTTTAATGACTACAACCAGTGTGCATGTAAACGTATGACTTCAACTGTACTATATCAATTTTACGTACACAATATACATTTTGTTTGTTTTCAGTTCCATCCTTCAGCTATCTTCAACCCTCCCATCTAACTCCGAAGACCAGTTTTGATTTCTAGCTGCCATATACAACTTATCTGATTTGTTAAGCCAAAGTTTACTCCTAAACTAATAAGGCTTGCCTAAAAAAAGGGGGGTGAATTCTTCTGCAATGACTATACTTTAGTTATTTAATTTGTAAACATTTGTAGAATTTTCACTTTGAAATAATGGTGTAGATCAATGACAAAAAAAGCACAATTAAATCCATTTCAATCATACTTTTTCTAACGCAACAAAATAAAAAATTAAATCTAAGGGGGTGAATACTTAGAAACCCACTGGGCCTGTCAACTGGATGTGATAAAGGAAGCAAACACACCAAAAGTTCTTAGAATTACTCAATAAACTCCCAAAAATGACTAGCTCTCCTGACCTGATCTGTGAATGATTCAATAGGACCTGAAGAGCCAGAAGGAGGAAGTCAACAAAGCCAAATACTTTTCAATTGTATACACTAGGCCTATGATCGATCATAACAAAATATATTTTCTATTTTCAGTAGCATTTATCCTTGCTCTTGAAATTAGCCTATTGAAGACAAACTGTTATCTTTGTTTCCCACAGCAGCTGCACTAGAAATCTACTTTGACCAATCTGTGAAGCCAATGAGCTCCACCTTACATTAATCACGGTGAATCAGGATTGAAACAGGATCAAGTGTTTGTCTCGTCTATATGAGTGTGTGTGTGTACGTGCGAGTGTGCGTGCATGCATGGGAGTGTGAGTGTGCATGCGTGTATGGGACATGGCCTCCTTCAAATTCAAGTATTGTCCTCAGCACTCACATCTAATTAAATTCATATGTTGGTAGCATGCTCCTCTGAGTCTACAGTAGTGCAGCAGAAGTCTCCAGGAGGCTCAGCAGCCAGGACCAGGCTAGCTGTAGCTTAATGAAGTCAGGGAGCTGAAATGCTGCTGATTCTCCATTTTCCCTTTTCACTAAACAGCACTAAGAGAGGAGGAGATGAGAATTCTTGCTGTTTGGGCAGACCTCAGCACCTGGGCCTGTGAAGTTACCCTACTTCATAGAATCAGCTTATGAGACCAGCAGATCACTGCTAATCAATTTACTGCCACTGTAATCACACCTGGAGTTAGAAATCAAAAAAGACTATTCATTTGGCACTTAACTATTAAAGATGAAATGGAAATGGGCCAAAAGTCATTATGTTCCTGCTAGTGTATGAGCACCTGTGACAAAACACAACATTATCTGTAAGACATGCTCAATATGAGTGCAGGTGTACTGTATGGGTCAAACAGACTTGCAGCTACCCTTTGACCTTGTCCAGGAAACAAGCTGATTTGTCATAACACTCTTAGAAAAAAGGGTTCTAAAAGGGTTCTTCCGCTGTCCCCATAGGACACAAAATCATCATGCGTACCCGTATCCATACCCACACATGCAGTCAGAGCCGGCCCTAGCCTTTTGGGGGGGCTACAGGTCATTTAGTTGGGTGTCCCCCTTCACCTTGCGAGCAAAACATTTTAGCAGCTCTCCTCTTGACAGCGGAGAGAACAAATATACGTTTTAGAGTTAATTTCCTGCAATTCTACATCATGTCATATGCATAGAAAAAGTGTTGCAGTTTTAAAGAAAGTTTGATGCAATTCTACACACTTTGTCATGGGGTGGAAAGAAATGTTTGCAGTTTTAATATGATATCTGATTGAGAGTGACTAACAAAATCAATGGGGACCACCTGCTTTCTACAAGTTTAGATTTAGTTTAGTCTAACCAGCTATCTTACCAATCTAACAAAATGTTAGTTGACATTGAGTCTCTATCAGTGACTGACATAACAAGAGAACTGCTGATGCATAACCTAATAAAGAAATTGCACCTTGTGTAATCTACCATTCAAACTCTCAAAAGTATGTTGAGACCCCGACGGACGGTTGGACGGACAGACAGGGGGGTCTGACTGGTGCTGACTGGTGTTGGACAGAGAGGAATTGGATCCAGAGATGGAGAGAGAGTAAAACAAAGGAAGGGAGAGAATGACAACAAAGGAGAGAAAGAGAGATCCCAGTACCACAGCTGTAGTACAGCCTCCAAAAGGAGGATACAGCAGTTTCGGAATGGTGACAGTTAATCTTCCACAGATTTGCAACAGAGATGAAAGGTTCTGGTAAGGAGAGGGAGAAGGAGGTGGGGGGGATTAGAGGAAGAGAAGACAGACGGGGGTCTGAAGGAGGGGGTTAGTGGGTGAGCCACACAATTAATACTCCTGAGGTCTGGAAACGTTAATATTCTAATAGTGACGGATCTGACAGAACAAGCACCGGCCTAGCCAAGCACCCCTGCTGTGCCCTCCTTCTGCAAATTAACACAAACCCACACTGGAACAAGCAAAAGAGAAAAGTAGGCTCTTTCTCCTGCCTTTCTCTCAAATACACACTAGAAACACAAATACAAAGACCTTCAGGAGAATACAACGGATTGCATTTCTGCAGTATGGAAAATATTAATTTCCACATGACTAGTAATTTCTGAGAAAGTAGTAAGAATGAGAGCGTGAATATGAGTTAAGACCAGAGCTGACATTTTTAAAGTGCATATGGAGTTCAGTCAAAGGGTGTCTGTCTGGCAGACAAAAACATAATAAAAGTGAAAATGGGGTGTTCAAAATGTTGAAGGATGTGAACCTAAATCGGCTTAATATTTTCTTTCTTATCCCAGAGAACTCTCCGTGTCAATTGTGATCACACATTCTTCTGCCCACAAATTTCTTATGGGCTTGAGTTCAGGGCTTTGTGATGGCCACTCCAATACCTTGACTTTGTTGTCCTTGAGCCATTTTGCTACAACTTTGGAAGTATGCTTGGGGTCATTGTCCATTTGGAAGACCCATTTGTGATCAAGCTTTAACTTACTGACTGATGTCTGGAGATGTTGCTTCAATATATCCACATCATTTCCTGCCTCATGGTGCCATCTATTTTGTGAAGTACACCAGTCCCTCCTGCAGCAAAGCACGTCCCACAACATGATGCTATCATGGTGTTCTTCAGCTTGCAAGCCTCACCCTTTTTCATCCAAACATAACGATGGTCATTATGGCCAATCAGTTCTATTTTTGTTTCATCAGACCAGAGGACATTTCTCCAAAAAGTACTATCTTTGTCCCCATGTGCAGTTGCAAATCGTAGTCTGGCTTTTTCATGGCAGTTTTGGAGCAGTGGCTTCTTCCTTGCTGAGCGGCCTTTCAGGTTATGTCGATATAGGACTCGTTTTACTGTGGATATAGATACTTTGTATCTGTTTCCTCCAGCACCGTCACAGGGTCCTTTGCTGTTGTTCTGGGATTGATTTGTACTTTTCGCACCAAAGTACGTTCATCTCTAGGAGACCAAACGAGTCTCATTCCTGAGCGGTATGACGGCTGCATGGTCCCATGGTGTTTATACTTGCGCACTATTATTTGTACAGATGAACGTGGTACCTTCAGGCGTTTGGATGAACCAGACTTGTGGAGGTCTACAATTTTCTTTCTGAGGTCTTGGCTGATTTCTTTTGATTTTCCCATGATGTCAAGCAAAGAGGCACTGCATTTGAAGGTAGGCCTTGAAATACATCCACAGGTACACCTCCAATTGATTCAAATGATGTCAATTAGCCTATCGGAGCTTCTAAAGCCAGGCACAGTCAACTTAGTTTATGTAAACTTCTGACCCACTGGAATTGTGATTATTTCACTCTGTCTGTAAACAATTGTTGGAATAAATTACTTGTGTCATGCACAACGTAGATGTCCTAACCGACTTGCCAAAACTATAGTTTGTTAACAAAAATTTGTGGAGTGGTTGAAAAACTAGTTTTTAAAATTTTTTTACCCCTTTTTCTCCCCAATTTCGTGGTATCCAATTGTTTTTAGTAGCTACTATCTTGTCTCATCGCTACAACTCCCGTAGAACGGGCTCGAGAGAGACGAAGGTTGAAAGTGATGCGTCCTCCGATAAAAACACAACCCAACCAAGCCGCACTGCTTCTTAACACAGTGCGCATCAACTCATTCAATGAAGCCAGCCGCACCAATGTGTCGGAGGAAACACCGTGCACCTGGCAGCCTTGGTTAGCGCGCACTGCGCCCGACCCACTACAGGAGTCACTGGTGCGCGATAAGACAAGGATATCCCTACCGGCCAAGCCCTCCCTAACCCGGACGACGCTAGGCCAATTGTGCGTCGCCCCACGGACCTCCCGGTCGCGGCCGGTTACGACAGAGCCTGGGCGCGAACCCAGGGTCTCTGGTGGCACAGCGAAAAACGTGTTTTAATGACTCCAACCTAAGTGTATGTAAACTTCCGACTTCAACTGTGGGGATGACATCATCAATGCACTTATTGATGAAGCCAATGACTGATGTGGTGTACTCCTCAATGCCATCGGAGGAATCCCGGAACATATTCCAGTCTGTGCTAGCAAAACAGTCATGTAGCTTAGCATCTGCTTCCTCTGACCACTTATTTTGATCTAGTCACTGGTGCTTCCTGCTTCAATTTTTGATTGTAAGCAGGAATTAGGAGGATAGAATTAAAGGTCAGATTTGCCAAATGGAGGGCGAGGGAGAGCTTTGTACGCATCTGTGTGTGGAGTATAGGTGGTCCAGAGTTCTTTTAACTCTGGTTGCACATGTAACATGCTGATAGAAATCTGGTAAAACGGATTTAAGTTTCCCTATATTAAAGTCCCCAGCTATTAGGAGCGCCACCATTGGGTGAGAGTTTTCTTGTTTGCATATGGCAGACTACAGCTCATTCAATGATGTCTTAGTGCAAGCCTCTGATTGTCGTGGTATGTAAACAACTACAAAGAATACAGGTGAAAACTCTCTCGGTAGGTAGTGTGGTCTACAGCTTATCATGAGATACTCTACCTCAGGCGAGCAATAGCTCGAGACTTCCTTAGATATCATGGGGCCGCCCCCTGTTCTATTCTGCCGGTACATCGTATGACCACCCAGCTGTATGTTGAAAAACTAACATCTTATGCTTCAGAGTTGTACAGCCACGACTCTAAAGCATAAGATGTTACAGTTTTTCCATTTCCAGTTGGTAGTTTAATCTCCTGCGTAACTCGTCAATTTTATTGTCCAAAGATTGCACGTTTGCTAGCAGAATGGAAGGAAGTGGGAATTTATTCGATCGCCTACAAATTCTCAGAAGGTAGCCAGACCTTCGCCCCCTCTTTCTCCGCCTCCTCTTTACGCAGATCACGGGGATCGGGGCCTGTTCCCGAGGAAGCAGTGTATCCTTCGCGTCGGGCTCATCAGTGTTGTGAAAGGGAAAAAAAGGATTCTGCTAGTCCGTGGTGAGTAATCGCAGTCCTGATATCTAGAAGTTATTTTCAGTCATAAGAGACGGTGGCAGCAACATTATGTACAAAATAAGTAAAAAAACAAGTAACAAAACGCAAATAAACAAACAAAAAAACACAATCGGCTGGGGGTACGTAAAACCTCTACCATCCTCTCCGGTGCTATCTTACATCTGTAGGGTTATTATGAGCGTTTCAGCATGAAATATCCTGAACATTTCTTTTACACACTTATTTATTTTAATATGTCAATGTCTTTTTTGGAAATGATTTGGGGCCAAGCAGGTGGCAGTTGTGAAAAAAGACAATTGTTGGAAGAGTTGCGGAGTTAATTGAAAGTAATGCTTTTTTCACGTTTAGGTTATTTTCTCTTGAACCATATGGTCTATCCATTAGAAACTCATGGACAATATGGACACCGCTATAAAAAATGTATACTACCATAGATTACCTGTAACTTTGTTAAATTACCGGTAGTTTTGCAACTCTAGTCAATAAACACACAAACAATGAGAGATGTAATAGTGAAATTAGAGAAGGACATGACTGTTATTAAATTGACACCACAACACAACTTTAGGGATAATCTCCTCTCCTCTGAGGCATCCCAAACCAGCATGAAGTAAACACCACAGACTGGGAAAGACTGGAATGGCCCAGGGCCTTCATGTCATTTACAGCCATGTGTGTGTTCCAAATAGCACCCTATTCCCTATACATTATAGTACACTACTTTTGACCAGGGACCATGGGGCTCTGGTCAGAAGTAGTGGTCGTTACAGGGAATAGGGTTCAAATTGGGACACACCCTTACACGGAACCCAAACCGGCTGCGCGCGTGCGCCATCGTGTGCTGCTATCGTGCATACATTTATTTTGCACCCCCACACCAAACGCGATCACGACACGCAGGTTAAAATATCAAAACAAACTCTGAACCAATTTAATTTGGGGGCAGGTCGAAAAGCATTAAACATGTATGGCAATTTAGCTCGTAATATTATCTTGCACCTGCTAGCTAAAGTTAATGTGTCCTATTTAGATAGCTTGCTGTTGCTAGCTAATTTGTCCTGGGATATAAACATTGAGTTGTTATTTTACCTGAAATGCACAAGGACCTCTACTCTTGACAATTAATCCACACATAAAACGGCCAACCGAATCGTTTCCAGTCATCTCTCCTCCTTCCGTGCTTTTTCATCGTTTAACTTATATGGTGATCGCATTTAAACTTTCATTGTATTACCACGACAACCGGAAAAACAGTTAATCTTTCATTCACCCACGTGGGTATAACCAATGAGGAGATGACACGTGGGTACCTGCATCTATAAACCAATGAGGAGATGGGAGAGGTAGGACTTGCAGCGCAATCTGCGTCAGAAATAGGAATGAGTTCTATTTTAGCCCTTGGCGTCGCAGACGCTCGCGAGCAGTGTGGGTGCAATAATTGAATAACAAGGATTTCTACATTTATTTTGCGACGCTCGCGCACTCAACGTGTCCGGTCTGGTCAGCATGTTAGAGAAAGGGATCAGGCTATAAAGGAGAGCAGAAATGAAAGTAGAGGACGGGATCAGACTTTAAAAGGAGAGCTGAGCAGCGATGAAGGAATGAAGGGAGAACAGGGCTGAGGACGGAGTGCAGCCTTTGTGCTCAGCCAAAAATGTTGTCTGATTAATCAGAGCCCAGCAGCAGGGCTTTAAGTCCCATTAAAAGGCTCTAAATGTCCTGACTTCATTCATAGAGGGAGTATCGTCAGCAGGGAAGAGGCTCTGCCAGATAGAGAGCAAAATGGCAGAGAGGGAGAGGACAGGGGTATTGAGCTACAATAAACAACCACAACTATAGAACCATTACAATGGTGAATCATTGATCTAATAATCAGAGGGCTGCACAACAACCGTAAAACAACACCAACAACAACTGGTGAACGTATATACAGTGGGGGGGGGGGGGGGGGGGGGAGTATTGAGTCAGCCACCAATTGTGCAAGTTCTCCAACTTAAAAAGATGAGAGGCCTG
This sequence comes from Oncorhynchus nerka, assembly GCF_034236695.1. Classification (NCBI taxonomy): domain Eukaryota; kingdom Metazoa; phylum Chordata; class Actinopteri; order Salmoniformes; family Salmonidae; genus Oncorhynchus; species Oncorhynchus nerka. Next base: position 37,499,077 of record NC_088422.1, on the reverse strand, counting down.
TAATTTATCATAGGTACACTTCAACTATGACAGACAAAATGAGAGAAAAAAATCCAGAAAATCACATTGTAGGATTTTTAATGAATTTATTTGCAAATTATGGTGGAAAATAAGTATTTGGTCACCTACAAACAAGCAAGATTTCTGGCTCTCACAGACCTGTAACTTCTTCTTTAAGAGGCTCCTCTGTCCTCCACTCGTTACCTGTATTAATGGCACCTGTTTGTACTTGTTATCAGTATAAAAGACACCTGTCCACAATCTCAAACAGTCACACTCCAAACTCCACTATGGCCAAGACCAAAGAGCTGTCAAAGGACACCAGAAACAAAATTGTAGACCTGCACCAGGCTGGGAAGACTGAATCTGCAATAGGTAAGCAGCTTGGTTTGAAGAAATCAACTGTGGGAGCAATTATTAGGAAATGGAAGACATACAAGACCACTGATAATCTCCCTCGATCTGGGGCTCCCCGTGGGGTCAAAATGATCACAAGAACGCTGAGCAAAAATCCCAGAACCACACGGGGGGACCTAGTGAATGACCTGCAGAGAGCTGGGACCAAAGTAACAAAGCCTACCATCAGTAACACACTACGCCGCCAGGGACTCAAATCCTGCAGTGCCAGACGTGTCCCCCTGCTTAAGCCAGTATATGTCCAGGCCCGTCTGAAGTTTGCTAGAGAGCATTTGGATGATCCAGAAGAAGATTGGGAGAATGTCATATGGTCAGATGAAACCAAAATATACCTTTTTGGTAAAAACTCAACTCGTCGTGTTTGGAGGACAAAGAATGCTGAGTTGCATCCAAAGAACACCATACCTACTGTGAAGCATGGGGGTGGAAACATCATGCTTTGGGGCTGTTTTTCTGTAAAGGGACCAGGACGACTAATCCGTGTAAAGGAAAGAATGAATGGGGCCATGTATCGTGAGATTTTGAGTGAAAACCTCCTTCACTCAGCAAGGGCATTGAAGATGAAACGTGGCTGGGTCTTTCAGCATGACAATGATCCCAAACACACCGCCCGGGCAATGAAGGAGTGGCTTCGTAAGAAGCATTTCAAGGTCCTGGAGTGGCCTAGCCAGTCTCCAGATCTCAACCCCATAGAACATATTTGGAGGGAGTTGAAAGTCCGTGTTGCCCAGCAACAGCCCCAAAACATCACTGCTCTAGAGGAGATCTGCATGGAGGAATGGGCCAAAATACCAGCAACAGTGTGTGAAAAACGTTTTCTGTAAGTCTTCACAGGGTTGACCTCTGTCATTGCCAACAAAGGGTATATAACAAAGTATTGAGATAAACTTTTGTTATTGACCAAATATTTATTTTCCACCATAATTTGCAAATAAATTCATTAAAAATCCTACAATGTGATTTTCTGGATTTTTTTCCCTCTCATTTTGTCTGTCTGTACCTATGATGAAAATTACAGGCCTCTCTCATCTTTTTAAGTGGGAGAACTTGCACAATTGGTGGCTGACTCAATACTTTTTTGCCCCACTCTATTACGCTACTAAACCGTGACATAAAAACATAAAGGTGTTTGGGTGGGTACGCTCTCTCTGAGAAGCTGTGTCCTACAGCATGCTCAATTCCAAATCACTTTATGATGTTTAATCTGGCTCAATGCAACTAATCCCTTTTCTCTTTTCATTAGGGGCACATATTGTCTTAATGAAGCAGCAGAGAGGAGCAGGACAACCAGGAAACAAGTATTACGCTGAATGCATTGTTAGCCCCATGCTGAGACTGCCTTGCTGTTATTAGGGGAATTCTCCTCACCATTTTACAAATAGATTGGGAAAGACCTCATTGGCAATCTCTCTCTCCCTCTCACAGACACACACAGGCAAACAGGCAAACACACACACACACACAGGGGAGGGGGACACTGAGAAAGAAACTGAACGTGGATGAAATAGAGAAGATGAGGAAGACCACATTTAGGAGAGATAAGATGTGTGCTGATAATATTGACGGAAATATATGGTAATACAAAGTAGTAAAAGAGAGAGATAAAGACGGCGATAGAGAGGGAATGAGAGAGAGAGAGAGAAGGAAGGATGGTAAATGATTAATGATGAGGGGATGGCAGGCAAGGTCAGTGCAGAGCATGGAGGAAAGGAGTGATGATGCAGCCAGTGAACAAAACCTACGGACAACAAGACTAACATGCTGGTCAGGCACGCTCTCCATACCACATTTAAAGGACAATGTGTCTCCCAAGCCATACTAAACAATAGGACATTCAGTCACAACATAAACAGTGGAATCTGAGGTAAATAAGTGCTGCTGTCAGTGAGTGTATGATGATCTGAGTGAATATCTAGTCAAGTCCATGCACTACACAGTATTTCACGCTATAGTGACATTATCACATAGAAAGTTGTACCTTGGTCACATAAACAAACTGGCAATCTCAAAGGGCTTATGTCGTTTGCCTCACCTCATAACTTCTGTAAAGGACAGTAATGTGCATGTACGCAAGCGCCCACATACGCACGCAAGTACACTTACACACACTCACACAGAGGTTTATAGACCACTCTCCATCAGTTTGGCAACCTGTTCTGATTGTCTTGTAGCAATGTGGCTGTAACGGCCCTCCAGTGAATTCCCAAATGTCTGTAGCTGTCCGTTGATGCATTTCTAATTGGCATTTCTGCTGATAGTCACGTCAGATCTATATTCTCCATTATCCTATACCCACGTCCCCATAGACTTCTCTAATGGCTTCTCCTCAAGGCAAAGATATGAAGGAAAGTTTTATTGTAATATAAACTTGACTCTCATCAAGTCTTTGTATAATCTGAGGAGAGTTTGAGAAGTAAAACTTCCAAGTTGAAGATTAACATAGTACACGTCATAATCCCGTTTTAGAAGGGCCTGAGTGAGGAGAGACACAAGTGTTTATCTGTCTATGTTCTCTGTTTTGTCTCCACAGAGGGGGGTCTCGCACTGCTTTACTGTGTCAATGTTTGTATGGCGCTTTATCCCGCTCACTTCCAGCAAACATGTTAAACCCCTCAGCAGTGAAGGCCTGGCCATGTGACAGAGATACAAACAGAGGGCTCTCTAAACTGGCCTAACAGCCCTCCCTGGAAGAACACCAGTCACAGTGAACACAGCCAGGTCACACCAGATTAAACTCACAGTAGCTGATAAAAACTATTATTAAGGTTATCCATACAGTCACAGCGTTGACACAATATATACAATGTCAACATGAGCTTCTGTGTATTATGTCAACATGCGTCATAATCATCTCAACAATTTGTCATTTCATACAACAATGGACTACAGTACACAGAGGGCCCTTGCAGGCATGTAATATTGCAACAAACCAGAATTCCCAGTCAAATATAACCCCTCAGGAGAGGAATTTTGAGAGTAAAAACATGTTCCTCTGGTCCAGTCTTGCGTACCAAGGTAAGTCAGAAGAATGAAGTTCATATCCGGTGTGGAGCTCTGTGTTCTTTGGCGCACCTCAGAGCATCCCTCCTGTTTGCATTTCATTAACTCCTGAGCCCCCACCCCACCCCACCCCATCTCCTGGGGTCGCTCCAACTCAGGCCAAAGGTCACGCAGACACCATTCACAAAATCGTCACTCAGGAGAGACAACAACGATAAGGTGTTGAAGGGATGAAGTGACAAATGTACTTATCCTCTTCTAAGTTGGCCTGGTGTTGTTACACTGCCTTCTGTTACACAAATGACACTATCTATGACAGCTTATTATTTGTTTCCGCAGAAGACGACTGATGTACAGTGCAGAGGCTACATTGATGCATGGCACATAAAGCACGGGACCAACGCCCCAGTTTATTAGAAGCACTGTAACAACCTACCCTTACTCACAACCAGTGGCGTAGTGCTATTGTGTTATTCATTTTTTAGTTGCGGGAGCATTTGTTTATTTTTTTATGACGTCATCATTTCTCAGTCAAAGTTCGTTACCGACAGATGTAGCCTATTTAATATAATTACAGAATATGCCTCAATGCATCCTCCAATTGCAACGTCTGCCTATGCCCACACATTGTTGTCTCAAGAAAATGTTCTATTTTTAATACCCTCAAACACCAAGTAAGGCATTGCTATTTCAAAATTGGCCATCATTACTGTCGATTGTGAATGATAATTCTTCCCATTTTACCGGTAAAATGTTCAAACTCCAAAACTGCATCCCAATCATGACTATTCAGGTTCAACGAGCTAACCATCCTAAAGTCTCATACGAAATGAGCGAGGAGGTGTTTTTGGTGTAAGACTAATATAGGCCTACTATTCTATATGCTATTTATTATATTCGGTTCTGTTGTGTAAAATTCAAATTAATCATGAGACCTATGTGATCATGCAAGGCATACACTTTTAATCATGAGACCTACAGTCGAAGTCGGAAGTTTACATACACCTTAGCCAAATACATTTAAACTCTGTTATTCACATTTCCTCACATTTAATCCTAGTACAAATTCCCTGTCTTAGATCAGTTAGGATCACCACTTCATTTTAAGAATGTGATATGTAGATTGAATGATTTATTTCAGCTTTTATTTCTTTCATCACATTCCCAGTGGGTCAGAAGATTACATACACTCAATTAGTATTTGGTAGCATTGCCTTTAAATTGTTTAACCTGGGTCAAACGTTTCAGGTAGTATTACATACGCTTCCCACAATAAGTTGGGTGAATTTTGGCCCATTCCTCCTGACAGAGCTGGTGTAACTGTGTCAGGTTTGTAGGCCTCCCTGCTTGCACACACTTTTTCAGTTCTGCCCACACATTTTCTATAGGATTGAGGTCAGGGCTTTGTGATGGTCAGTCCAATGCCTTGACTTTGTTGTCCTCAAGCCATTTTGCCACAACTTTGGAAGTATGCTTGGGGTCATTGTCCATTTGGAAGACCCATTTGCGACCAAGCTTTAACTTACTGACTGATGTCTGGAGATGTTGCTTCAATATATCCACATCATTTCCCACCTCATGATGCCATCGATTTTGTGAAGTGCACCAGTCCCTCCTGCAGCAAAGCACCCCCACAACAAGATGCTGACACCCCCATGCGTCATGATTGGGATGGTGTTCTTCAGCTTGCAAGCCTCACCCTTTTTCATTCAAACATAACGATGGTCATTATGGCCAAACAGTTCTATTTTTGTTTCCTCAGACCAGAGGACATTTCTCCAAAAAGTACTATCTTTGTCCCCATGTGCAGTTGCAAACCGTAGTCTGGCTTTTTCATGGCGGTTTTGGAGCAGTGGCTTCTTCCTTGCTGAGCGGCCTTTCAAGTTATGTCGATATAGGACTTGTTTTACTGTGGATATAGATACTTTGTACCTGTTTCCTTCAGCACCTTCACAAGGTCCTTTGCTGTTGTTCTGCGATTGATTTGCACTTTTCAAACACCAAAGTACGTTCATCTCTAGGAGACAGAACGCATCTCTTTCCTGAGCGGTATGATGGCTGCGTGGTCCCATGGTGTTTATACTTGCGTTACATTGTTTGTACAGATGAACGTGGTACCTTCAGGCCGTTGGAAATTGCTCCCAAGGATGAACCAGATTTGTGGAGGTCTACAATTTTTTTTCTGAGGTCTTGGCTGATTTCTTTTGATTTTCCCATGATGTCAAAGCAAAGAGGCACTGAGTTTGAAGGTAGGCCTTGAAACACATCCACAGGTACACTGCCAATTGACTCAAATTATGTCAATTAGCCTATCAGAAGCTTCTAAAGCCATGACATCATTTTCTGGAATTTTACAAGCTGTTTAAAGGCACAGTCAACTTAGTGTATGTAAACTTCTGACCCACTGGAATTGTGATACAGTGAATTATAAGTGAAATAATCTGTCTGTAAACAATTTTTGGAAAAATGACTTGTGCCATACCGACTTGCCAAAACTATAGTTAGTTATCAAGAAATTTGTGAAAGAGGTTGAAAAACGAGTTTTAATGACTCTAACCTAAGTGTATATAATCTTCCGGCTTCAACTGTACATGCAAAATAGTTATCAATATAATAACAAAACATATTTGGTCTTCAAATAAGTTTTTTTTTTGTATTTGACATTCAGTTGAATACCTGAAGTCTAACCAAAATGTCTGGATTCCATAGATTTTCTGTGTCTCATTATACAAATTGTTTATGTGCAACAGTGCTTTAGTTCTAACTCCCTTAGTGGCACCTCTACGGGATATACTCTACTGCCTGTAGCACCCTTTTACCAACCTCTCTCTTCCGGAAGGTTTTTCTCCTCCACCAAATCAGTACCGATCAACTCTTTCACTACTGCTTTTGGAACGCCAGATTCCACTTTAATATCGTAATGTTTTTCAATAATGACCATATTCCCTTTCGTTCAGTTATCTACGGTTTTCCAAAAATGCTTCCAACTTCAAGTCCATGGCTTTAATTGTATAACCCTGTGTGTTTATGTAACTTTTGAAATGATTCCCCTGAAAAACACTGGAGTTTTAATTTATTTAACTAGGCAAGTCAGTAAGAACAAATTCTTATTTTCAATATGCCCTAGGAAAAGTGGGTCAACTGCCTTGTTCAGGGGCAGAACAACAGATTTTCACCTTGTCAGCTCAGGGATTTGATCTTGCAACCTTTTGGTTATTAGTCCAATGCTCTAACCACTAGGCTACCTGCCGCCCCAGGTATTGTATAATGAGTATCTTACTCCATTATACATCCGTTACATTTATCAGAACTGTATTTTTGACCTTTTATCAATTTTGATGACCGTTGCTACAACTAATTAACACCGGTCTTCCCTTTGTGGTCTAGGATTAAAAGACAAACATGAAAGCACCATACACTACAGCCTGTGTGGATCGCAGTAGTGCAACTCTGCCCTAGAGTCTAATTCCAAGTATGCATCATCATCATCTGTTCAGAATTAGCTGGTCATGAAAGGAGAAGCCCTCCCTCCATCGTCAGAGACAGACCCTTTAAACAGGAGCCTGCGAGCATGGCCAGGGCAACATGTCGGCTCAGTGGTCTGTGTCAATGTGATAGACTACCAAACGCCCCTGCTCTCTCTCTCTCTTAAGAACATGAGCAGCAAACCACCCTCGTCTAGCTCCTTCCGGAAAATAACAAATGAGTGGAACTGCAATTAAGAACGGAAAAGTGGGAGGGGACTCAGCGACCCCCTGTCTTTTCTACTGTTTCTCTTAAAGACAGACAAAACAGAATGTTGAGGGGCTTGAAAATGAAAAGTAGTTCTACTTCATTGTCATTGGTTCAGATAGGCTTTGGCCTAACATGGGAGACAAAAATATTATTGGCAAGGACAACAGGAAATACCAGCTTATCAGACAGGGAGAGGTGAGGATCTATTTGAAGAGGTGACCCTTCTAGACAGCTCCATTATATATAAAAATAAATTCATTTAAAGGAGTATAGTATAGTCCCTGGTCAGGATGACCTGAATGGACAGAATGTTGACAGCACTGTAGGCTATGTGAGTCACAATGAAAGGTCAATGATAACTTGAGACAAAGTATGGAGTACGTCACAGTCTGGCACTGAATGTCTTAAACACATGCTTACACAGCATGAGTGCACACAAACATGGATGCATGCACACACACACACACACACACACACACACAGAGAAACGCTGGTCTATCCTCCCTCTTGGTTTTGTTTATGAGCGGTGAGAGAGCCCGGTGTGTTCTCTACCGTCGCCGGCCTCCTCGTCTTAGAATGTCAGACCTAGAATGTGTCTGCCTGAACGTTTTCCCACTAGCGCCGGAGCTTCATGAATTCCAGAGCCTATTGTTGAGCTCACACAATGTAACATTCCACACTACCACCAAGAACACCCTATACAGAAAGCTGTGAGGCGCTAGCTGTTATACGTAAGGTTGTTCCAATCCCGGTAGGTTCCGTTCAGCGGCACAATTACATCATGGCAACTGAACTATGTGACGAATATGGTGATAGCAATAATACTACTAGGTCTATAGAACCCTATTTCAGACACTTGAAATGCCCATATATAACCTTATTCATGTACTACCAGTGATATTGAAGATTGAAGCAAAGGTTTCTCACAGACAACAATACCCAGTGTTGCCCAGCTCTGCACTGAAATATGTCTATGATGTTATCCATCCCTCTCCTGCTTTTCTCTCTGATTGGGAAATAACATTATGTGGATCTTATAAATGCCAAGAAGACTCTGCCAGCCATTTAAGTCCTGGACAGGAAAATATACAGCCCTGCATGCAGGAGGGAGAAAATGTCATATAAGACTTTATAGGGTTCAGTGGCAGTCATATGTATGCTGTAATATAAGACCTAACACTCAAACACAGAGGAGGGAAATGAGAGAGAAAAAAAAAGAGACAGAGAGAGAGAGAGAGAGAGAGAGATACTGAGGCAGTTCCTAAGCCTGGCCGTCACGCATGCTTAACCTTGCGCTAGCGCCTGGGCAATGTGTCTTGCATATCAATGATGGAGGAAATATCAGAGGATACAGGCCTGCAACCTCCACTGCTGCAGGAGACACAGGGAAAGAGAGAGAGAGAGAGAGAGAGAGAGAGAAAACAGGAGCTCCTCAGCAACAACAGCAGTATAGCAGTATAGAGGTTGCCAATAGAGGTCTAATCATAGACACACACGCGCACACAGCATAAACATTGAACATTCTTGACAGACACACCGCAACTAAATAGAAATTTGACATGCTAAATAAGAAACACACATTAGAAGACATGAAGATCTAATTAAGAAGAATAAAAGCTAAATAAGCAAACAAGAGAAAATACAGATAACTGTCGGTTTCCCTGACTGACCTGTGTGTGTGTGTGTGTGTGCGTGCACGCGCATTTACACCGCTGCGTTTACTTCTAGTCTGTTCTCAGGTTACAGGACATGCTTACCGTGGTTACTGGGCATTTAGTGTCACCAACTGTGGTTACTGGGTATTTAGTGTCACCATGGGCAACACAAAACTTTCTGCCAAAACCACGACCGCTAGTACCGCTAACTATCAGGATGGTGAACACGAGACATGGAGAGACTGTTACACTCAAACAGACTATAATTTCTCTCCATCTACTACATCTGTCACTCTCTCTTACACCCCCCCCACACACACACACACACCACACACACTAAACACAGAGCAGACTCAAAGTGAGGAGTTACAGGATGCAGAGAGGAGGAGAGAGTCAGAGTGTGTCTAATTAAAACAGGCGTGTTCTGGGACGCCCCCGGGGTCCGGAGGGATGTGCTAGGTGATAAACTCAGTCATCTGTTCCCCCTTCTTTTGAACAGAGAGATGATAGACTTTCAGGATCCTTCTCCATCTTATCCTTTCTTCTTCCTCCTCCTTTCATACTCTCTGATAGAAACGGAGGGCTTGTGTCACATCCCGAGGACCCCGAGGCGTCCTCTGGGGATGCCTGATGAGATGTGGGGTGCTTTTTGCTGAGTGACACATTGCCTCCCTGTTCTGTGTGTCGATCAAGGGCTGGCTCCCTGTTAGAGCTCAATAAGACGCAGCTGCTTTGATAGTTGCTGTACATCTTTAGCAGGGAACACGATCAAAACAAGGAGGGCTCTCTACAGATAAAAGAGGACTTTAGGAGGCTATACAGCAGTCTAATGTTTTCTGCCAAAGCCTTGTCATGCTGTCATCACTTCTATTTGCAGAGGCTTTGTGAGTATGTTAGATACAGGGTTTTTCTTTTACTTTGATCTTGTAATCCGAGATTGGCGCTAATCTGAGGGACCGGTGGATTAAAACATTTAGACAATCATGGCTTTCATAGTCTCTCATATCTGAATGACAACAACATTGAGTGGGTGACAATTCTCTGTTGTCGTTGCTTCTCACTTGAATTCCCAGGAGAGTAGATAAACTATCAGCACTACAATCAATACTGGAGTTGAACTGAAGTACCATTCATAAAGACAGCCTGTCAGACAGATGGGGTTTGTTGTGAGGGGGATGAACCATATGGGAAAGTGGTGGTCTAGGCAGACAGGAGCTCAGACAGGCTTACTGGATGGACAGTATACCAACAATATGTTCTCCACTGATCTAGCAGAGATGAGTTTAACTGATGCTCAAACCCTCAGTGTCTTCTGTATGGTCTTTCACTGATGTTTTCACATGAGTTCTGTCTGGACCTTGGCCAGCAGAACCAGGTGTGGTCACCTCACAGTGTAACCGATCTATGTGTAGGAGATGTGTTTTAAATGCTGGGGTCTGATGAGCAGCCATTAGAAAGCATCAGACCATGAAACCAGCTACCCTCATCTGACCATAACCACACAGAGAACATTTCTTCACTTATTTTTCTTTCTCACGATCATTCACTTACTTATCTCTCTTTCTTACACACTCACCTCTCATTTTCTTACATATACGTTCTCTCCAAATAACTCAGATTGAGCACTCAGCGTCTTTCAATTGGTTTCAATTTGAAACATGAAACAGGTAAACAGAGCCAGAAGAGTGGCAGCCAGCAGGAGGCTACATAGCTAAAACAGTATATGACGTACAGTGCGGCCTACAGTAAAGATCCTCAAGGTACCCTGAGCAGCTCCTGTGGTGTATTGTGATGTCTCAGTGCAGTCTTATGAGTCACCGTGACAGCCAGATAGTAGCAACCAGAACGGGCTGTTGGGGAGGATAAACACTCGAAACATGCACTGCTCTGCCTCATTCGGAGCAATGCTGCGTCGGCAGCTTCCTGCCAGGAGCGGGAGGTGTGTGTGTGTGTGTGTGTGTGTAACTATGTGACAGGCCACGGTCCAAGTTGAGGATCCAGAGTGAGTACAGTCAGTACCCTACTTGTTTATTTGTTTGCATGCTAATCTGCAGAGGCAGATGAATAGAACAAGGAGCACGGCTGAGTCACCAAGCAAAACCTCAGTCCACAAAATAAGCTTACCAAGCAACATTGACTATCCAGCAAGTGTGGATACAGCTTTATCAATGGCCACATTTCAATCACAATTCTGCATCACACAAGTGCCATGACGCTCTGATCAACAGCAGATATTGAACTCAACCAAGGAAAACCCCTGTTGGTTTTACAACAGGTTCTTTCCTAAGCAAATTATACTAAGAAGGGAACAGTGTACCGATTATACTAGGAAGGGAACAGTATACCGAGGGTGGAGTGTTTCAATTGCATTCTCTTGTTTTCAAAGGAAGAAAACTTGGTTTATAATCATGTAACCCTGGGTCTCACATTTTCAAACCTTTTCAAACTGAAACGGTACTGAAATTCGATTGGCCTAAGCAAACATTTGAAGATATGTTGAATCTTTCTGAAACCGGCACGGAGAAGTGCACGACCCTGGTTTGTCCTCTCAGAACAATTCGTGCACACAGTCAGTGGTGCTGAGCTGTCACTTGTCATTACATCAGGCAAAGAGAGCGAGAACAAGAGAGAGGGGGGGTTACGAAGAGCAGGCAGACTCCACAATCAGACACCAACATGTTGACACCTGTTTTATTCACTTTACTAAAGCAAAACACAAACACACACACACCTTTCTACATAAGAAAATGCATTGAAGAAGCACAATTGTCCCAGCATCGTCTGGGTTAGGGGAGGGTTTGGCCGGGGGGGGGGGGGGGGGGACTTTACTTGGCTCATCGCGCTCTAGCGACTCCTTGTGGCGGGCCGGGCGCCTGCAGGCTGACCTCGGTCATCAGTTGAACAGTGTTTCCTCTGACACATATGTGTGGCTGGATTCCGGGTTTGGTGGGTCATGTTTCGGAGGGCGCATGACTCGACCTTTGCCTCCCGAGCCCGTTGGGGAGTTGCAGCGATGAGGCAAGATCAAAATTGGGAAGAAAAAAAAGCTAATTACAGACTTCTCTTTGAATAAGCATATTTCTCCAAAACTCTTGTCCTGAGTCTGCACAGAACTGCCAAGACCTCGGATCAATGGAGACAATCAAGTTTTTATCCTGTATCTATCGACACATTCACGAAAAATAGCCATGGCCTCCAGTTGCCTACTGGACTCTATTCCAACTAAACTAGTGAAAGAGCTACATCCTGTGATTGGCCCTCCTATGTTGAACATAATAAATGGCTCCCCATCCCCCGAATGTGTATGGAACTCACTAAAAGTGGCAGTAATAAAGCCTCTCCTGAAAAAGCAAAACCTTGACCCGGAATTTTTTTGTTAACCTTTTTGGGATAGGGGGCAGCATTTCACTTTTGGATGAATAGCGTGCCCAGAGTGAACTGCCTCCTACTCTGTCCTAGATGCTAATGTATGCATAGTATTAGTAGTATTGGATAGAAAACACTCTGAAGTTTCTAAAACTGTTTGAATGATGTCTGTGAGTATAACAGAACTCATATGGCAGGCAAAAACCTGAGAAGAAATCCAAACAGGAAGTGAGAAATCTGAGGTTGGTTGATTTTCAACCCAGTCCCTATTGAATTCACAGTAAGATATGGATGAAGTTGAACTTCCTATGGCTTCCACTAGATGTCAACAGTCTTCAGAAACTGGTTTGAGGATTCTACTATAAAGGAGGGGCTCATGAGAGCTCTTTGAGTCTGTGGTCTGGCAGGGTGTCTCAGGCTTGTGACGCGCGCTCCCGACAGAGTTTGCTCTCGTTCCAGTGCTTTTCTTCAGACAATGAAATTCTCCGGTTGGAACCTTATTGATGATTCATGTTAAAAACATCCTACAGATTGATTCCATACATCGTTTGGCTTGTTTCTAAGACCTATAACCGAACTTTGAGTTTTTGTCTGGACGAAGTGCTCGCGCCTCATGAAGATGGATTACTGAGCTGAACACGCTAACAACAAGTGGCTAAATGATGGACTTTATGGAACAAATCAGTCATTTATTGTCGAACTGGGATTCCTGGGAGTGCCTTCTGATGATCATCAAAGGTAAGTGAATATTTAGTGGTTTTTTCTAACTTCTGTTGACTCCAAAATGGCGGATATTCCTCTGGCTGTTTTGGGTTCTGAGCGCCAAGTTTTTTTTTAAAACACAGACTTCTCCTTAATGCAACCACTATCTTTAATTCTGTGAATAACACTTGTATCTTTTATCAATGTTTATTATGAGTATTTCTGCTAAATCACAGGATGTTTTGGAATCAAAACGTTACTGCATGTAACGCACCAATGTAAACTGAGTTTTTTTATATAAATATGCACAGTATCGAACAAAACATACATGTATTGTGTAACATGATGTCCTATGAGTGTCATCTGATGAAGATCATCAAAGGTTAGTGATGCATTTTATCTATTTCTGCTTTTTGTGACTCCTATCTTTGGCTGGGAAAATGGCTGTGTGTTTTTTTGACTTGGCTATGACCTAGAGTTCTTCTTTACTATTCCCATGAGAAGGACTGTCACCAGGAAGGTATACATTTCACTAATTGTGGTTGTCACCCATTTAGCGAGTTTCCCCCTCACTCATGGCTCTCTCTTCTCCTGTAGCTCTAAGGCATAGCGATTGGTCTCCTCAACTATCTCTCCCACCAGCTCCTCTGTCAGAAACAACTTGAAGCACTCTGCCTCAGTTGGAAATGGCAAGGGGCGTTGCACTCCAGACTGGGACTCGTCAAAGCAGACAGCAGGGCCAGGTGGGGTGAAATGACTGGTGGCCTTCCAGCTACCACAGAACTCCTGTACTTCATCCACTGTCGGTCTGCCTCCATCACCACCAGCATCTTCAAAGGGACCTGGTACTTCCTCAGTTGACAAGGGAAATTCAGATTCAGGGTTCTCAATGGCTACAAGGTTGAGGGGCAGCTCCTCACTGTCACTGTCAGAATCTGATTCCAGACTTTCATACTCAGACTCATTGTCAGAATTTTTAAAAATCTCCAGAATTTCCACATTTGTGAGTTGTCTCCTTTTGAAAGACATTGTTAATGCTACAGCTTAGCTCACTAGCTACATACATAAACAACAACACTGAATGGCGCAGAGTGGGAGGTTACGTGGTTGACTGCCGGCACACGCACCACTTGTATCAATAAATCACTATCAGAAAATGTTTTGTGTGGTAATTATTTGTGTATTTACGATTTTATTCGCATGTTTTCAATTCTAGGTGACAACTCATGCATTCCGATTCTTGCACAGAGTGTAATGGGCACATATTATGTGTGTAAAATACTTTTTTGAAGGTTGTACTGATTATGATGAGCTAAGCTAATTCCAGCTGTGTAGCCATGTTTGTTGACATACAGTGCATTCTGGGATTCACGTCTGTTTGACCAAAGATGTTATAACAAAATGAGGTGAGTAATTTTTTGAGGACTTCCGGAAATTAATGGTGGGATGTGAACGACGGTAGATGACACACCCCTTCAACATGCATACTACAAACAGACCCAACTCATCTCGTCTTCTCTTATTATCTTCGGTTTCTGTGAGAAAAAAATGCATGGCTGCGCGCTGAAACTAATTGTCGGATTACTTTCGATTTCTATAAAGTGTTTTACCTAGTTATTTCGATCAATGGTGAGCTCACCCGTGATGTGATTAATTATATATAGTAATTGCTATTAGCCAATTCATATTGTAGTTTACGTCAGCCGAAAGTTAGAAAATATGACTGCTTGTGTTGGGTCAATCTTTCCTCAGCGCTAGGACAAATGTAGCCTACATTTTTCCGGTTAGGATGATTGTGTTATGCTATATTTACTTCTGTGAATATCTGAACAATGCATCCAAAAATAAACTGCTGACATTCTGGACATAACTTTGTAAGGACTGTGTTTGTGTAAATAGTTTCTGAAAAAAATGTGGCCAGCTCAAACGCTGATTGCTGCGTCATTCGAAACTGCCGTTCTAAACTAGCATTCTAAATGAGTGTTCTAAACACATGGGTGTGATCGTACGCTTCAGGGACCACTGTAGAACGATCACACCCGTGTGATGGTACGTGTGAAAGGGTTAACAAGATGTTTATCTTTCATTTGCTGTATTGGACTTGTGAAAGTTACATATTTCTATAAAATATTTTTGAATTTCCTATATTGAATCTCTCATTTCTCTCAAAACATTTTTTAAAAGCTGTTCGTTAGCAACTCACTGCCTTCCTGAAGAAAAATAATGTATAAGAAACGCTCCAGCCTGGTTTTAGACCCCATCATAGTACTGAGATTGCACTCGTAAAGGTGGTATATTACCTTTTAATGTCATCAGACCATCAGTCTGTCCTCGTGCTCCTAGACCTTAGTGCCGCTTTTGACACCATCGATCACCACATTCTTTTGGAGAGATTGGAAACCCTAATTGGTCTACACGGACATGTTCTGGCCTGGTTTAGATCTTATCAGTCAGAAAGATATCTGTTTGTTACTGTGGATGGTTTGTCCTCTGAAGAATCAATTCTAAGTTTGGATTTTCCTCAAGGTTCCGTTTTAGTAATACTATTGTTTTCAATATATTATACCTCTTGGGGTGTCATTCGGAAACACAATGTCAACTTTCACTGCTATGCAGATGACACACAGCTGTACATTTCAATGAGACATGGTGAAACCCCAAATTTGACTACCCTTGAAGCCTGTGGTTCAGACATTAGGAAGTGAATGGCAGCAAATGTTTTACTTTTAAACTCGGACAAAACAGAGATGTTAGTTCTAGGTCCCAAGAAACAAAGAGATCTGCTGTTTGATCTGACAATTAATATTGATGGTTGTACAGTCGTCTTAAATAAAACTGTGAAGGACCTCTTCGTTACTCTGGACCCTGACCTCTCTTTTGATGAACATACTGTATAAAAAAAAAAATTCAAGAGCAGCTTTTTCCATCTTCGTAACATTGCAAAAATCTGAAACTTTTTGTCCAAAAATGATGCTAATCCATGCTTCTGTCACTTCAAGATTAGACAACTGCATTGCTCTACTCTCCGGCTACCCAGATAAAGCACTAAATAAATTCAGCAAGTGCTAAATATGTCTGCTAGAATCTTGACTAGAACCCCAAAATTGCGTCATTATTACTCCAGTGCTAGCCTCTCTACACTGGTTTCCTGTTAAGGCTAGGGTTGATTTCAAGGTTTTACTGCTAACCTACAAAGCATTACATGGACTTGCTCCTACCTATCTCTCTGATATGGTCATGCCTTACATACCTAAAAGTACGCAATGGTCACAAGATGTAGGCCTCCTTATTGTTCTTAGAACCTCAAAGCAAACACCTGGAGGCAGGGCTTTCACCTATAGTGCTCCATTTGTATGGAATGCTCTGATGATGTGAGATGTCTTTACTGAAGACTCATCTCTTCAATAGGTCCTATGATTGAGTGCAGTCTGCCCATGGGAACGAAGTTGAACGGCAAGGCACTGGATTGACAAACCAACTTTGCGGTCTCTGCCTGGCCGGCTCCCCTCTCTCCACGATGATTGTCTGCGTCTGACCTTGTTATGGGGGCTGAATCCCTGGCTTGATAGTGCTCTCCCATACTGTCCCTAGGAGGAGTGCATCACATCGTGCCAGGCTTTTATCGCTATACTCAACTTGAGTGGGTTGAATCACTGACGTGATAGAATTCCCAGATGGAATTATAATTTTGGGATAGGCACACCCGGAGGTCAGGCCCCCCAGATAGCATATGAACACGTCATAAACCATGAAATACATTTTTATAATTACAGGAAATTAGCTTAAAAACTGCAAGAGTTTCTCTCAGCCTCATGGCAAAATGTATAGAATAGCAGGAAATTAGCTCAGAGATTCTTGAAAGTCGGGACAATCCTTGCAACAAGACCACTCATGGTCTGTAAAGTTCTATACTTTTCATAGATTTAAATTAACATTATTATAATCACCATGGTCAAAAGCATAAACTGTCAATTCCATCTGCCTGATAGATTAAGATCACACCCCCATCCACAATCGACAGGGCCGCAGTGGAGAGGGTGAAAAGCTTCCAGTTCCTCGCTGTGCACATCACTGACGACTTGAAATGGTCCCTTCACAGACAGTGTGGTGAATAAGGCGCAACAGCACCTCTTTAACCTCAAGAGGCTGAAGAAATTCGGCTTGGTCCCTAAAACCCACACAAAATTCTATCACCGCCTGGTACGGCAATTGCAACATCTGCAACCGCAGGGCTTTCCAAAGGGTGTCAGCCTACACATCACCGGGGACAGCACAGGTGCATCAAAGCTGGGAGTGAGAGACTGAAAAACAGCTTCTATCTCCTAGCCATCAGACTGTTAAATAGTCACCACTAGCCGGCCTTCCGCCCAGTACCCTGCCCTGAACCTTTGGGACTGCTGCCCTATGTACAATCATTGAACACTAGTCACTAGCATCAGTCCTGTGTCATGCCAACAGTAAAGCATCCTGAGACCATTCATGTGTGGGGTTGCTTCTCAGCCAAGGGAGTGGGCTCACTCACAATTTTGCCTAAGAACACAGCCATGAATAAAGAATGGTACCAACACATCCTCCAAGAGCAACTTCTCCCAACCAGCCAGGAACAGTTTGGTGACGAACAATGCCTTTTCCAGCAGGATGGAGCACCTTGACATAAGGCCAAAGTGATAATTAAGTGGCTCGGGGAAGAAAACATAGATATTTTGGGTCCATAGCCAGGAAACTCCCCAGACCTTAATCCCATTGAGAACTTGTGGTCAATCCTCAAGAGGCGGGTGGACAAACAAAAACCCACAAATTCTGACAAACTCCAAGCATTGATTATGCAAGAATGGGCTGCCATCAGTCAGGATGTGGCCCAGAAGTTAATTGACAGCATGCCAGGGCGGATTGCAGAGGTCTTGAAAAGGATATTGACTCTTTGTATCAACTTCATGTAATTGTCAATCAAATCCTTTGACACATGAAATGCTTGTAATTATACTTCCATGGTAACATCTGACAAAAATATCTAAAGACACTGAAGCAGCAAAGTTTGTGGAAGTTAATATTTGTGTCATTCTCAAAACTTCTGGTTATGACTGTATATTTAGGTCATTAAAACTCGTTTTTCCTTTTTTAGTTAAAAAAAAAAAAAATTAGTTTGAATTTTACCCCTTTTCGTGGTATCCAATTATTTAGTAGCTACCATCTTGTCTCATCGCTACAACTCCCGTACGGGCTCAGGAGAGACGAAGGTTGAAAGTGATGCGTCCTCCGATACACAACCCAACCAAGCCGCACTGCTTCTTAACACAGCGCGCATCCAACCCGGAAGCCAGCCGCACCAATGTGTCGGAGGAAACACCGTGCACCTGGCAACCGTGGTTAGCGCGCACTGCCCCCGGCCCACCACAGGAGTCGCTGGTGCACGATGAGACAAGGATATCCCTACCGGCCAAACCCTCCCTAACCCGGACGACGCTAGGCCAATTGTGCGTCGCCCCACGGACCTCCCCGGTCGCGGCCGGTTACGACAGAGCCTGGGCGCGAACCCAGGGTCTCTGGTGGTACAGCTGGCGCTGCCATACAGCTGCGCCACCCGGGAGGCCCTAATACTCATTTTTCAACCACTCCACAAATTTCTTGTTAATAAAGAAACTATAGTTTTGGAAAGTCATTTAGGACATTACTTTGTGCATGACACAAGTAATTTTTCCAACAATTGTTTATAGACAGATTATTTCACTGTATCACAATTCCAGTGGGTCAGAAGTTTACATACCCTAAGTTGACTGTGCCTTTAAACAGCTTGGAAAATTCCAGAAAATGATGTCATGGCTTTAGAAGCTTCTGATAGGCTAATTGACATAATTTGAGTCACTTGGAGGTGTACCTGTGGTTGTATTTCAAGGACTACCTTCAAACTCAGTGCCTCTTTGCTTGACATCATGGGAAAATCAAAAGAAAAGTC